>NC_051155.1:56844591-57144590 GCF_013339745.2 Dermacentor silvarum
AGAAAACAGAAGAAAGTTAACGGCCTAACATTGAGGGAGTTCTTTCTTGTGGGTGACAAGGTCTGGCTCTCCGTGGCAATAGGGACAGTGGTGGTATGAATTTATGCAAAGCCCCCGCTGAAAATACTGGTATTTTCAGAGCGCTTCTTCGCGTGCGAGCTGATTGGGGAGATACATATCTGAAGAACCATTTGGAAAGTTGCCTCAGTAATGCCTAGTATTTAAGCATAGATGTAAGAAACCAAGTCATAGGAATTTGCGGTGCAATTATCAAAGAAAGCCTTGATGCAAAAGTAAACAGTGCAGGCTGCTTCTCCGTACTTGCTAACGAAACCACGCATATTGCTGGAATCGAACAGCTTACTGCTTGTCCAAGGTACCTAAACAAGGATGCCAACGACATCGAAGAAATGTTTTTAGGTTTTAGCACCGGAATAGATGCTCTCTCTCTCATTGCGACTGCAGGTTCTATGTATATGTGTACAAATTGCTGAAGATTCTATTCGTCCTTCCAGTGACCACTGCCAGCGCAGAGAGAATATTTTTTAACAAGAGTTTACTAAAAAACAACTGGCGCTCTACAATGTCTAAGGAATGCATGGTTAGGCTGGCGCTTCTATACGCCCACAGTGACGTCGGCATTAAAGTGTCCGAAGTCATTTACCGCTTCGCTAAACATCCCCGCCGAGTGAAGTTTGTACTTCAGATAGCGAAGCGGTAGCACGCCGCGCCGACTGCCTGTCGCGGCTGGCTACCGCTTCCCACGGCGGACTATGACGCGGACAACTTTGACCACTACATCGTATCCTTGGAGCCAGCATTTCCTGATCTCAATACCTTGAAGACTGAGCAGCAAAACGACGACACTTTAAAACTGCTTGCTGCCAAACAGAAATCAGCAGCCAAACGTTATTGCACACGTGATGGGCTTCTGTACACGAACTATTCTACCACAGGTTCACGATATCTCCTGGTGGTCCTGAAAAGTCTGCGCACTTCCATCTTGCGGGCTATGGATGACGAACCAACCTCCGGTCATTTGGGAGCAGCTAGAACGCTTCGCCGTGTTCAAGAACGATTTTACTAGCCTACTATGCGTCAGACGACGCGACAGTACGTGTCTAGCTGCAACGAATGTCAGCGTCGCAAACGTCCTACAAGTACTCATCCTGGTAGATTACACATTGTGCCACCCCCAAGGACTCCATTCGAGCAAGTCGAGATCGACCTTCTCGGCCCTTTTCCACGGTCCTCTACGGAAATGGTTGGATCGTAGTAGATCCAACCATTTCAACCGTTCCAACCGATCAACAGTAGTTATAGTAGAACTAGAACTACTGTTGATCGCGATCAAGAAATCCGATCCGAACCGGCCCTGATCGCGACCTCAAGTCTACGTGTGATATCGGTATTTGTAGCAGTGACCACTGTAGATCGCCATCAAGAAATCCGATCTGGACCAGCCCCGATCGTGATCAGAAGTGTACGTGTCACATAGGTATTTGCAGCAGTGAGCACTGTTAATTCGATCAAGACAACCGATCCGGACCGGCACCGATCGCGATCAGCAGTGTACGTAATTTTCTGATTGATATCGGGGCTGGTCCGGATCGGATACACTTCTGATCGCGATCAGTGTCGGGCCGGATCGGATGTCTTGATAGCGATAAACAGTGGTAGCTGCTGCAAATACGAGTGCCACACGTACACTGGTGATCGCGATCGGAGCCCGTCCGGATCGACTTTTGATCGCGATCAATACCGGTGTCACACATACACTTCTGATCGCGATCGGAGCCGGTCGGATGTATTTCTTGATCGCGATAAGCATTGGTCGCTGTTACACAGTCCAACGATACCTATCGAGTTATTATCGTCTGCTGATCATCGGAAACTCTCAGAACTGCATAGTGCCTTTGTTACAAATCCAGATTTGCAAAATGCGGATAAATTTGGATAAAATTTCTATTGTACAGCTTACTATTGCTGATAAAAAGGTTTTTAAAGTTTCTTTATTGAGCTGCCTTCACTTCTTGTTTTTAGCGTTATCAGAACACTGCCCTTCATTATCAGAAACATTGCGATCGCAAATGACCGTGTAGCAACACTCGATCCGGATCAGTCCCTATCGCGATCAGAAGTGTACGTGTGACACCGGTATCGAGAAAGCAAGCCTCGCACAAGTATAATCATGGCTAAGCTTAACCATGCCTCAATTCCGTAGCCCGCGAAGAAAGAAAAAAGCTCTGTTGGTGCACTTTGGCACTTTCAGCACATTTAAAGGCTATCCCTGACAAAACAAAGCAATAACAGAGTTCTTAAATGAGGCGAGTGGCCAGGAAGCTTACCCAAACACATCAAAGCCTTTGCAAATGTCTCGCCGCAGCAACTCGACGGCCAACTGTCATGGTGGCGACTGCACCGAGACGCGGGAAAAATAAAAAAAATAGAGAACATGGCGCTAGAAATACCACGGGACGGCGATCAACCAATTGGAAGACGCAGACCTCCTTTCCTGCCAGCTGTCATGCTCCTCGCCGCAGCTACGGCGGCAATATAAAAGAATGTCGCTACCTTTAGTTTTATTCAGGGGGCTTAGACTTGCCATGCCGGACGCTGCATCTGTTAGTAACACATAGCATCAATGTAGCGGCGCGTGCTCTAGTGGCCTACTGTTACAGATGCCAACACAGGAAAGTGTACTTTGCAAAAAAGAAAAAAAAAGAACCTAGAATTTGCGCACGTATCCCACTGATATCTAGGAGCGCTTAGCTTTCACAGGTGATATCATGGTGTAAAGTGCGCAGGATGGAGCTTTGCAGCAGATGTCGAGATTAAATTTTGAGCTTCCCGATAGGGTGATTTGATTTTTATTAACAGAGTATCAAGAAGCCTTGCCACAAAAGAGCAATACGTAAGAACACTGTTGTGACACAGAGCTCCGACGCAGCCTGTCATCTTCACGAGGTACTGTGGAGACCTGGCGGGCGTAGAAGAGATCGTAGATGTAGCACACTGTATCAGTGTGAACAGGTAAAAGTGCCCGGCGCCGCTGCGAGCTCTATGCTACAGCTTGTGGGAACCACTCTGGACCTCCTCGGCTTCGTTGCTTAGTGCGCAGCCGTTCCGTGACCAGCAACTCAGGCTCGATCATGCGTTTGCACAAGTCCAAGCTTGCATTTCTCGCTTTGAAGGTCAGCACCTGCAGCATTTTTGAGCAGGAGGTCATCAAAGCCCAGGAATAAGTATGCCGATGAATGAACTAACCAGGAATATATAGTTTGCGAAAACAATAGTGTGATACATACAGATCCGAAGAGGTAATTTCGCAATCCCAAGAACATGGTATGCCCGTGTGCTTGCGTTGTAGTGCGCGTTAAAGAACCCCAAGTGGTCAAAATTGTTCCGGAGCCCTGCACTACAGCGTGCCTCATAATCAGAACTGGTTTTGGCACGTAAAACCCCCAGAAAAAAAAGAAGAGAAAGGAACAGCTCATGAAAAGTTCAGTCATCAATTGTTCAAGGTAAGTGCTCAAATTAGCTGCCCGCAAGCTATTGAACCAGAACACTAGTACGGACACACTCTACTGGTTAGGCACATTTATTGTCACTGCAGCATTTGTTCCGGCGGTATACGCAGAGGCCAGGATACATGCTTTGGCGTGACGCTGGTGCTAGAGTGCTACGACATGTGTCGATAAGTACATAAGGTCATTCGCGAGAAGCGGGCTTTAGGAATAGAATCCCAAAGAGAATTATGAGAACATCAATCGCGTGTAGATTTGAAATATTTCAAACAACAGCATGCGGTTAAATTGTAAGGTTTACTAATTCCCCGATGCATGGGATTATAGCGGGTACCGCAGCCGTCGACCGTGGACACCCAATCACGACGTACATTTCTTTTGGTGTCCTGAAAGCACTATAAAATCTTCGCCTGGCTCCCGTAACACAATCTATCTTGCCTGCCTAAAGTGATGCCGTGTTTATTTGCCCAAATCTTCCCAGAGCACAATGCCTTCCTGCAATAACGATTTACAGCTGGTAGATGACCACGTCACCTCGGTACTGTAACTGAAGTTACAACTTGCTATTCCTAACAGTAAAAACGCAAGGAGCGCCCTTAGCGTCTCTGAATAATCTGGAATTTGTTCACCGCGCACACATATATACTTAGGAAAAGGAACAGGAAGAGTGAAAGAGCGCTACTTGCTACTAGTTTTATATTGATGAAAAACGGAATATATACACTGGCAACCAAAAGAAGGAAACAATGCAAGGGACTGATATACAAGGAGAATGTAAATTATCATGATTGAAGCGCGGGCCCCCTTTGCCTTAAATCCCGGAAAGAAATGCAAATTCAAAAGTGTGCGCTAACGCACATATCGCCCAGCTGATTGACCGTTTCAGCCTTGTTAATTCGGGAGTAAGCTGGGTCCTATACTATGCCATCACTTCATATTGACTATATAACCGCTGTAATGAAGAACAGACGACGATGAAGCAGCCAAGCAAGCAAGCAAGCCGCAGTGTTGGTGGTAGCCAAGTGACCAGAGCTTGCGATTGCCTGGATTTTGACTGCTTGACGCCCACCGTTTCTTGACGATCGCCTTTGACGTTCCTCATCGTTTCTTGACGTTTACACGTCTGTAAATCACGTGATTCTTGGTGGAGGCGGCGTGGTTTCCCTCAACAACCTGGAACTTCGTTCCCGGACGCTCCCGTCTGTTCCTGCACCCATTATGGTCAACGAGGTCAACGAGACCTCGACTCGGAGCGACCCTTCGGCAGCCCTTGCCACCTGCGGGGCCGTGTACCATGAGCGGGATCCGCCCATCTTCGACGGCTCAGGTGACTCTGATGTTTAAGATTGGTTGTCGGCGTACGAACGAGTCAGCGCCAATAACAAAAGGGCCGATCAAATGAAGCTGACTCACGTCATGTTTTATCTTGCGGACACCGGGCAACTGTGGTATTGCAACCACAAGATTGACATTCTCACTTGGTTGGTTTTCAAGCCTTCCATTACGGATGGCTTTGGTCGGCGTGTGGCCCACAAGCTTCGAGCAGAGCAGCGCTTGCGTCAACGTGCGTAGCATCCAGGCGAGAATTTCGCGGGCTACATAGAGGATGTGCTCAATCTCTGCAACCGCGTCAACTCCACCATGACTGAGGAGGAGAAAATCAAGCACATACTGAAGGATATCGAGGACGACGCTTATCAGATGCTGCTCGATAGAAATTCCACCGCGATTGCTGCACTGGTCTCGTTGCGTCGGAGCTTTGACGAGTTGGGTCGGCAGCGCACGATCGCTCGCCAAGCCCTCACGACGCCCGACACACTACACACTATCAAGGTTGCAGCTAGCTACCTGCCCTGCCAATCAGCTGCCGCTACTACCCACAATCAAGGACTTTATCCGTGAAGAGGTAAAAAAAAATTAAATTCGAAGATGGGGTTTTACGTGCCGAAACCACGATCAGATTATGAGGCACGCCGTATGTGGGACTCCGGAAATTTGGACCACCTGGGGTTCTTTAACGTGCACCTAAATCTAAGTACACGGGCGTTTTCGCATTTCGCCCCCATCGAAATGCGGCCGCCATGGCCGGGATTCGATCCCGCGACCTTGTGCTCAGCAGACCAAAACCATAGCCACTGAGCAACCACGGCGGGTAGCGCGTCAGCTTTCATTGCTACCTTTCAAGCACGAGCCTACGCAGTATTTGGATCCTGACCTTTAACACGTCATTCGGACCCAGGTTGCTGAGGCCATCCCGCCTATGCCCCAACAACCACCCATCAAAACGCCGCCTCCTACGCTTTCGTCGCGGTTTGGCTCCCTCAACAGCCTGCGCCGTATGCTCGACCTGTGATGCCGACCCATGCCTTGCCGACGACCTAGGGAGCCTACACCTAGGGTTCCCTACGACGACCGCGAATGCTGCGCCGCTCTCCTTCGTACAACCTTGGGCTCCCTTTTTCCGCTGCCCCGACACGTGGAAAATGGCGGACAACAGGCCCATCTGCTTCGCCTGTGGTGTCGCTGGACACGTCGCCCGCCACTGTCGCCGATGTCCACCTTCTCCATTTGACGTCGTGGGCAGGCCTGTCCCTTCGTCGGCATGGATGCTATCAAGGTACACCCTTGACGATCCACCTCCCCATACCAACCGCCAGTCACCGTCTCCGCGACGACGCTCACTGTCACCCATGCGTCCCCGACCTACTACAGAAAAGCGAAACTGATTATTGCAGTTCCGGAGACAAGAGCTGCATGCGAGTTGGACTGTCCAAGGCCTTCATCTGTTTCGCAGCAAAACAATATCGACTTCGATCTTGAATGAAACGCCGCACAAACGCGTATTGACAGGGGGGGCACGATTTCTGTAACCTGCGAGAACCTATACCGCAAGATAAAAAACAGTGACTACGTCGCTCTCGGGATTTATGCTCCGCACTGCCAGCTCACAGTAAATTGCGCCTTCAGCTGTGTGCACCGCGCGTGTAGTTATTTAAGATGACTTTGTGTCATTGAGTTTTTCGTGTTTTCGTCATGCTCTCACGACATTAGTGTTGGATGGGACTTCCTTTCGCGTCATTCCGCCATCACAGACTGCTCCCGTGCAGAAGTGGCCCTTGCGCCATTGCAAACCTATTTTTCGGTGGATCCTCCTCCCGGCGCTCACAAACTTGGCGTTGCTGCGGACAGAGATATAACTCCGAAAACGTTGACTCTTGTACCCCTGTCCTGTGCGGCCGTCCCAGACGGAACTGTTCTGTTTGCCCCGTGAAAAGTACTCCGCCGCCGCGGCATACGACTACCGTGTTCCGTACTTACCGTTGAACCAGCTGCTACAGCCATGTTCGTTTCCACCTGGCTCAAGTCCACCGTTACTTTACTTCGTGGGGAATCTTTGGGTCACATGCAAGATGTTCAGCTCCTGTGCTCCCTGGCGTTTCCTGAGGACCAAGCTTATCTTCCAATGAATGCCATGACGTCACCTGCTCTCAAACCAGCTCCAGACACTTTCCACCCTTCTATATTGTCACAGATCTATCGTCAACACGTCACAACAAACTCCTGGCCCTTCTTCGAGACTTCCACTCTTCCTTCGATTTTGCTCCATCATCTTTGGGTCGTACAGCGAGCGTCACACACCACATTGACAACAGTTGTCATGCTTCTTTACACCAACCACCATATCGAGTTTCAGCGGAAGAACGGCGTATTATCAACGAAGATGTTGATTATATGCTTAAGTGAGGTGTCATTCAGCCGTCCGAGAGCCCCTGGTCTTCTCGTGTTGTACTATTGCGCAAAAAAGATGGATCTATCAAATTCTGTATCGACTATAGCCATCTGAATAATACCACTCGGAAGGGCGTATACCTGTGGCCGCTCATCGATGACGCTCACGATTGCTTGCAAGGGTCAGAATAGTTCTCGTCTTTGGATTTGCTCTCGGATTATTGGCAAGTTCCAATCACCGACCCAGTCCGACCGAAGACGACTTTCGTCACTCCTGACGGACTGTATGAGTTTAACGTCATGCCGTTCGGATTGTTTAACGCGCCTGCTACTTACGAATGAATGATGGATAACATCCTTCATGGCTACAAGTGGAATACCTATCTCTGCTACCTTGTCGACATTGTAGTTTTTTCCCGAGATTTTACAACTCACCTTGTTCGTCTTCGTGCGATTAACAGGTGCCTCACCTCTGCTGGCCTTCAACTTAACATAAAGAAGTGCCGTTTTGGTGCTCGCCAGCTCACGATACGGTCACCATACTGTGATACTATGTCATGCAAGGAGGGCGTTCTTCAAGACCCTGCGAAGCTCCGTACCGTAGCCGAATATCGCAAGCCCAAATCCACGAAAACGCTTCGAAGTTTTACTGGGAGTGCTCATACGCAGCAGCGTAGGGTGCGTGCGCACGTGAATTCTTCTGGTCAGCTCTCGTATTTTCGTCGTTTTGTGCGCGACATTGCTTCTATCATCGCGCCCTCTTACCAACCTTCTGGGAGCTTCTAACGGCTTGTCTGCTTGGTCACGAGCGTGCGACGAATCTTTTGTGACGCTGCGGCGCCTACTAACGTCGCCACCAATAATTCATCACTTTGACCCTAATGTGCCTGCAGAGATCCATACTGACGCCCGCGGTGTGGGCCGTGGTGCAGTATTGGTTGAACCGCAAGAAAGCCGAGCGTAATTATTCCGTCACTGAGAAAGAGTGCCTCGCCATAATTTGGGCTTTGTATAAGTTTCGTCCGTACCTCCACGGCCGCCCTTTTGACGTCTCACGTATCATCATTGCTATGCTGGTTCTCGTCGCTGAAAGATCCCTCGGGACGCCTCGGTCATGGGGCGCTTCGGCTACAAGAATACGACATTCGTGTTGTGTAACGATCCGGCCGCAAGCACTCGAACGCTGATTCGCTGTTACGCTGACCGCTAGCGTCTAACAGGGCTTCTCCGTTGTCGCCTATTGTTGTCGCTCCCTTGTCGCCTATTGACTTCAGAGACTTGCCGCGAAGCCACGCAAGAATGCGTGGACTTGTCAACTCCTTGATTCCTAACTGATCCATCTGCTCATCCCGCCTCAAGAACTATCTATTGCCAAGCCGCCCATTTCGATGTTAGAGACGATATCCTGTATCGGCGGAATTACGCGTCTGATGGCCGGAGGTGGCTGCTAGTGGCACCCCCGAAACATGCGCACAAAAATCTGCGCTATTTTCCACACCGACCCACAAAGCTCTCACGCCGGCGTTCTCAAGACCTACAACCGCCTGCGTCAGCGATACTACTGGCGTGGAATATATAAATGTGTATGCAAGTACATACGTACTTGCACTGCCTATCAGCGGCGCAAGGATACACCTCAACGCCCTACCGGTACAGTTCAGCCTCTTCCTTGCCCGTGCGTCCATTTGACCGCGTCGGTATCGAATTATACAACACACTTCCCTCGACCACCTCTGCTAATAGGTGGATAATTGTCGGCGTGGACCAGCTCAAGCGTTACGCGGAGACTGTAACTTTGCCTACAGCCACAGCGAGAGACGTTGCGTTTTTAATCTCACACAACTTCGTCCTGCGCCACGCTGCTACCCGTGAACTGCTGAGCGACAGTGGACGTGTTTTCCTGTCTGATGCTACTTAAGCCTTGCACGTTCAACGCAATATCGTTCATCGCATTACAACTTCATATCATCCGCAAACGAATGGCCTAACTGAACGATGTAATCGCACTCTCCGTGATATGCGGACAATGTACTCCGCATCGGACCAGACCAATTGAGACAATGTCCTTCCATTCGTCGTGTATCCGTACAACATTGACGCACGCAAATACAGGATTCTCACCCTTATTTCTCTTCTACGGACGCAAGCTATCGTGCCCACTGGACACTATGCTTTTCTACGCCGCACACACCTTAGTAATCTGCATACACTCGAATTCCTGATATTACCAGGTACGCCGAAGACTGTCGACAATTGGCCCGTTCATTGACAACTGAGGACCAAGGTAACCAGAAGCTAAGGTACGACACCGACCGACCTGCCCATACTTTTGCGATCGGTACCCTCGTTTGGCTTAATTTGGATCCCTCCGAGTGACCCTAGGCTTTTGTATAAATTACTGGTCCGATATCACGGGCCCTACCGCATCCTCACTCGTACATCTCCAGTCAAAATGAGGTTGAACCTGTGACATCTGAAGACGTCTTCACATCAAACGTGACGTCATGCGATGACGTCTTCGTCAAGCGATGATGTGAATTGAGGATGTCGGGTGATGCATCATGGAGAAGCAGCACACCGTGCGTTTTCCGCTTCTTTGCACTGTCTCTGGGATCGGCTCACATTTTTTTAAAACACCGCGCACACGGAGACGAGAAACCCTGACCAATTAGAGGGTAACAGCAAGGTCGATCCAAATGGTCGCGAAGCTTCGGGCGAAAAGCGTTTCAGAACGAATTGTCACCGACATCAGCAAGGGTGGTTATGGGAGCAGCGATAAAAGCGCGACTATGTTTGGAGGGAACAAGCATTGTTAAAAAAACAGTTTTTTAATTAAAGCGAGATACAGTTACATTTATTCAACGCAAATAAAATTCCTTATCAATTTTATACACGCATGGTGAAAAAAGAACAACTATATTTTGCTTGATCATCATCAATAAATACCTTTTTTTGAGCGCCCGCCGCAAGAGCGCCCACCAATACCGGGGGGTGTTGACGCCGCTATCACTTGCAATGCAATGCAGCTCTTGAAGTGGGTAGAAAGGCGCGCTCGTAAAGTACACCTGTTACAATACGCCCCCCTCACACGTTGTGTTGCTTTGCTTGTCGACGTTTGTCTGAATTTGGTGACGCCTGTAGTTTCGTTGTTTCTTAACCTGTTCAGTCAAAAGTAGTGAGTTGCGACCGCCAGATAATTGTTTACTTAAGTTGTTTTCTTGGGAAAGCGCTGGCCGACGGGCTTGGCGTCCAACGAAAGAACGAGCACTCTACGCCCAAAGAGTTCGTCGGCCTCCAAAGAAAGTACGTTCCGTGCAGCGATGCAATTTAGACACCCGTACGGCTGAACTTTTCCTGCATTGCTTCCCGCGCTTAAAGCTCGAAACGCCCATCAAGTCGAATGGCGGGGCATTTGAATATACAGCTCTAATGGCAGGCCTTCGAAAACAAATTTCGCGCCTTTGAGAACAAAATGACGTCACTTCTGTTTTTAACGGATATGACGTCAGATTATTATTCTTCCGTCGGAAGTGTTCCCTCCTAACACAAATGGCGCTAAGCCCCATGAAGCAGAGAGGAACCGGCATGTTTTGAACAAATGGGCTTCTATGCAAGCTTCGCTACCAGGTATATTTACCTTGGTAGCAGTTTCGCTGTAAAAGATGCGCGCAACCGCAGTCGCCGCAATGAATGCCGAGCAGACCTAGGAGAACATTGTATAGGCTGCAGTGATGGTCGCGTAACCGGTCGTTGAGGCATCGGCCTGATTGTCCGACGTATGTTTTTTCCACAAGTCAGTGGTATTGAACATATGGTCCCCACTACGCAGAGGACGAAACGTGAACTGTGTTTCACAGAACAAGCTAGGATATTTGCGAGGGGTCCGTTCACCAACTTGCACAGTTTACTGAAGGTTATCAGGGTTGCTATGCAGGATGCGCCAAGTTTGGCGAAACTCGGGATCTTCACGAGCTCTGGCGACGCCCCAAGATGACAGAACTAATGGTAACAAGACAAGTTTGTCCGTCGGCACGCCTCCCGTTTCATTGGTTATCTAGATTCACTCTGGGTGGCTATCATCTCTTGGTCGTTGCCATATGGGCGGTCGACAAACTGGGGCTCACGTGATCATACGGTCGGTGCATGGTCGTCTCTTCTTTCACTTGTTTGTCTTTCCACCGAGTGCATTACAGGCACAAGCAAGATATAAAATAAATGCATTTATTACAATAATATTAGTCACATTAACGTTGGTTATAAGCATTTTAAAATTTACAAGATGTACACTGAATATGCATTAGACGAATTTGTAGTTAATTACGTTTCGCGTTATACCACGAGGGGACGCTCGCCCTCCATTCCCCCCCCCCCCTCTTGATTGGATTGGCGCGGCTCAATACATGTTTGCGCTAGCATTTCCGAGCACAGATTGGTGTGCGCTTGGTTTTCGCACTAAGCTTTCAACAGATCGCTCGTTGCTCCTTCTCTTTCCACTGGATTGAATTGGTGCGGCTCGCTACGTGCTTGCGCTCCCATTTCCGAGCACAGATTGGTGTGCGCCTGGTTCTCGCACTGGTATTTTAACAGATCGCTCGTTTCTCGCGCTAAAGTAAGGCTGCGAGACGAAGTGAGCGTCGGCTAGCACAGAAGTGGTTTGCCGCGCGCTTAGCGTGTAAGCAAGCAGTAATGACGGAAATCATTGGGTCACAAAACTACGCTGTATTTTCTTTTATTTTATGATGCACCTTCATACTGCCTAGCGCCGTGCGATGGCTTATAACAACTGTAAGAAGGAGTCTTCATAGTGGATAATCCGAGCGATCCGTGGTTTCTAACAAATGCAAGAAAGTGTCTTTGCAGCGCACGTGGCCGTTGACTACCATCACGTCCATCCCAGGTGGGACTCCAGCACCTGTCCAGCTCGGACCCAGAACAGCAACAAGCCCTGGTCAATAGAGCCCGGATGGCGGCAAAAGCCAATGGTCTTCCGGACTAGGAGGTCCGACCACAAAACGGCTATTAATTTCCAATAATAAATGTTTTATTCTCTCTCTCTCCAGCATCGGTGCAGTTACCCTGTACGCACCGCTGACGTGGTGGCGCTTCACTTTTTGACAATACCTTTCTATTTTTTGGCGTGTGAACGTCCGTGATGAGGTCCACAAAGATCACGCTGTTGTTGACTGTTTCCCAATGCACATTGAGGCACAGCCCCGTTAGCATCTACTAAATTTGGGATACAGTTGGATGCGGACAATTCGGTACTATGAAGAATGGTCCCCGGTTGAACATTGGCAGCAATAATGGCTCCTAGCGTCGCCGCCTTTCGTCGGTCGACCTTGATAAGTCGCAGCACCCCTCTGATCACGCAGACCATGCGGAAGACCCATGGGCCAGCATCTTTAACACCGCCGTAATTTTGGCGGCTCGCTGAAACGTTGTCGCCCGTCATTAGGTGGCCTCGACTGTACTTTTGCTCGCCGCGAAGAAGGCACTCGTCAATTTGCGCTATCCTCCCGGAGCCACCGAGTGGAGGTGCGCAAGCAGTTCGTCCCTCGCGACCTCACGGAGGTATGTCCTGCAGTCGGCGATGATGTGCTCCGACAGAGGGAACAAGTCGCCGGTCATCTTCTTCAACAGCCATACGTATACGCTTTTGCTCACGCAGTGCGTGAGCCGAATCATTTGCCGCTTGGAGGAGTGGTCGTTCGGACGGCCGAGGCGGACCGTGTTGGGGAAGTAACTTCCTTCGCCTCTCTGCCCGTGCAGTGCAGCGGTACCGTATAACTGCGAAAACTGCTTTCGGCACCAGTTACACCAGAAGCCAGCCCGGCGACCATCTGAGTTTTCCTATGTAATGTGACCACTACGCCTTCGCAGATTGGGTAGTCCGGGTTGAACCCCAGGTGCTCGCAGGTGCCCCAGTACTCCAATGACGACCCCGGAACTGGCATGGCGCTCGGGCGTGGTGGAAGAACAGCGCTTGAAGCCGGAGGGAGCTGAAGTGATCGCATGAACTTTTCCTCCGCAGCCTAGTCACAGCAGTCTGTGCTGGGAAAGCATAATTTGCCCGCCACGCTGTCTCCGCAGACGAGGGCCTTCGCCTAACTCTTCACACAGCCAGTGCACTCACGTTTTGGAAAGGCAAAAATTACGTTGAAAATCTACGTCAGACATGTAGGTGAACGGGTCCAGATGGTCATATTGACGCTTGCTGTCGCTGGATGCGATGACACAGGCTGATGCTGCCGCCACCATGTTCCCGAGTTCAACTCGAGGGGGGTTTCGCGATGTACGAGTTTGGCACGAGTTCGCGTGTCAATAAAAACCATAGGTCACGCCCCGCCCGAGGCATGTAGCTCTTGTGCGCGCGCCCACCATGGTTGGGCCACGCCCAAATTATTTTCCGGCAGCAGCGACGTGGTGTGGAACTGTGAGGCTTCAACAATCTTGACCGCCGAAAGAAAATGCGCACAGCACACTGTCATCGGTGATGTACCAAGAACGACTATCAAAAACAAAGCCGCGACTTTCGCTGGCTTATGCATCTTTCTTCTTAGGCTGTGATGGCCCCACAACACGCTTCATTGTCTGCATTGTAGCGACGTAGCGCACAGCAAATATTTATCGGCATGACACTGTAGCTGCTTGCAAGGCGTCGATGCGCCGGGGTGGAAGACGACGCTGAGCAGTGCGTAGTGTTTTCCAACGTCAAGGTATCGCAGCTGTTGTTTGAGATGGCTGCTCTGTCATCGGTGATGTATCGGACCCGCAGTGTCGCAAACACAGTCAACGTCGAGAAACGCTCGCTATTTTAGACCCAGTGCGATGGCTTTTCTTCATCACAAGTGCGGAACACTTAACAGTTGCAACCCCTTCCTCCGCTCGAAGTCTAATTTCCTAACTGCACACAAGAGCCATCACCCCCTAAAATGCAATTGCTGCATGCGCTGTCGTTACTATATCCATCTGCGATCGTTGTTAGCTCAGCAGCAGAGGCAATCTGCAACCACATTGGTGAGAACACACTCAAATTCAGCGTACATGCGCACGGAGGCACCTTCACTGGGCAAGCGATGACAAGCGATGAATTGTGTCGCTGGGAAGCGCGCTCTTCTTTGAATGCATCACGGTGGCTTCGCGCACGCAGATAAGCGAGCGCATTTTCACTGTGCTGCATCACTACGGACCCTAAAATACCGCACAGCCATTGTGAAGTGATAGCCGTTGCTCCCGTCTCTATGGCTAGAGTGTCGTTCCAGTTGGAAAAGCGGTGGCCTTAATAGCCGCCTCAGTGAACCATCTGCGGTGAACAACCATGCCGTGCGCTGCGTTGTCATTCCCCTAATAGACAGGGAATGGAAAGATCGTCGTCATGACTGACTTTATCAAGGATAGCACTGCAGCGCCCCTGGCGACTGCTCACCGTATGAACTCCCTCGTGCGTGCGACCCTCTAGAATGTATCCGCTTGAAAGCTTTCGCCTCACTGTCGCCACTCGCGGCAAAAAAGTGCAAAATCGAACAATTCACTCGATGTCCGTTTTCATCACAAATTTATAGCATTCAAAAAGAAAAACCGATACATTAAGAAGTAAAATGTTCGTTATTGTATTTGTTGTATTTTAAGTATTGGATTTAGGGAAATTGTAGGTGCAAGAATGCACCGCATGTGCCCTGTTCGCGTTCGACGTAGGATAGAAAGATAACGCCCGAAAGAGGCACGCCCTTGACGGGCCCGAGAAAGGCGTGGCAATTGCGGCTCACGGCAAGTGTGCAGATAGACAGCGGGACAGTGACGGTATTGCTAAATTGCGATAATACGCTGATAAGAATACGCGGCGCTGGCGCGTTGCGCTGCCCAGTCTTCTGTGCTTGAAGCGCGGAAGCACTGTGCCGCGCAAGGTGCATTCGTGTTGTCATATGCGGCTTTAACTCCACATTTCTTTTTGCCGGCTGTTTTTGCACGTTCCTTGCTATCTCCATTCACTGACTGCCATCGAACAAACTCGGGTAAAACTCGTGCGAACGAGAAACTCGGCGCATCCTGCATAGCACCCCAGGCGTGGAAAGCCCACCTGCAAGTTGGCGAGTCGTCGAAGCTTTTCCAGCCAATGCGAGATGTTGTGCTCATAGCGCAGCCCAACCAGCCGCTTCTTATCAGAGGGTTCACGTACCGTATGGAACGCTCCTCGCCGAACCAGCTTCAGCAGACTTTCGGCCACAGCGCAAAACAACGTTTCAGGGTAACCGGCTTCGCCAACCGGGCTGCCAGTGTTTCAGAACTGTGCTACAGAACGTGACGGCATAATTTCTTCAAGGCGTTGACAAAGCGTAGGTTTGTTATTCTCCACTTAACCAGCTTCGAATGAGCCAACTTGTAACGCAAAAGTGGCTTTCTCCGCAGTAGCTCATACATCCAGCAAAAACGAGTAGATGAACAAAAAATGTTAGCTCAAGAAGCCTCAGTGTCTCATTTACAGGCTACTGATGTGGCAACTGCTGTGGCTGAAAAGATTTGTCGAAGTGGCTACACTGCTGGATTATACTTTGCGAAAGCGAAACAGTCAACTAGTATTAAAAGAAATCATTAAAAAAACGGCAGGCTCGAACAAAAAATGATACATGTCGCCTAGTTGCATAGTGAATGCAAAGCCTAGGACCTAGCTCCTAACTACCTAACCTAACTCGCGAAACTATCGAGGCTAAAATGATAAATAAGCTGGGAAATATGTGCATTATAAGACACCGCGTTGCGCTGTAGAATTAAGAATTTGAATTTCTTGCCGGGTTTTAAGGCAAATGTCGGCACGTGCTTGAATCATGATAAATGATATAACCGTCGCTCTCTTTGCGTATCAGTCCCTTGCCCTGTTACTCTTTTTTTCAGTGTATATACTCAGCTCTTCACAAAAACAAAACTAGTTGGGAGTTAGTGCTGTTTCACCCTGCCTGTGCCTTTTCCTAAGTATCTGTGCGCAGCGAACACATTGAAAATGCAACGTTACCAACACGCCCAATCTTCAACCATTGCGCTAGCGAGCAGCACTGCAATTTGTAGTTTTGAAACAAGTCCGGCCATTTCTGCGGGTGCGGATATCTGTGCATTCCAAGCGCACTCGGATATACTTTTCCAAAGCCACTTCACCATTGCACCATCTTTTGCGACACAAAGGCAGACTTATAAAGCTGGTATCGGAGGCAATACAGTTACCCTATCGAGCACAAGACCAGACACCTTGATATGCTTTATCAATGCGGGCCTGTACATTCTAGTGTAAGTGTAAATGATGGTGCCGGCGAAAATTTTCACTGACGAAGCGACATTTGTTCGATTAAACTGCTAAAGCTTTGGAGACGCCAGCTGCATGGGTAAAAAACGTGGCCGAAAAAGCCTACTGCAGCGCCGTTCAAAAGGCAAAAATATTTTTTTTTACGCAAGGCCTGCAATCACTGCTTAAAAATAACCCCGAAAGTTTTGGGAACGTATCTCCCCGTGTAGTGCTACTTCTAGTGCATCCCTGCAAGACGATTCCGGCATCGCCGTCAATGGAGAGGACTGCACAAATGTTTTTATCAATCACTTTCCGCTATGTTTACCCAGGAGGAGGTATTCAGAAGCCATTCTAAAATGCCCCCACCGACAGAGGTACATAACCCGTTTATAGAGCCATCACCATAACCCCTGACGGTATTTCCAGATTAATTAGCACTCTTAAGGTATCCGCGTCCGCTGGTGTAGATGGTATAAACTCTAAGATTTTGATGGACACTGCCATTCCATTCTAGTGCTATCCTTTGCCACATTTTCAGCAATCATTATAGTCAGGCGAAGTACCATATGATTGGAAGTTGGGTAAAGTAATTCCTGTATTTGAATCAGGTAACAAAAGTTCTGTTAACCACTAACGTCCTATATCTCTAACTAGTGTCTCTGGTACGCTTCTTGAGCACATAATTGTATATAACATTGCACAACACTTAGAAAAAAAACGGTTTCTTCTTTCCTAACCATCACGGATTTAGAAAAGGTTTCTCGTGTTAAACACAATTACTTGAGTTTACTTATGACCTTCACGTAAGCATGGATGATAATTTCCAGACTGACTCTGTATTCATGAATTTTTCGAAGGCCTTTGACAGTGTTGCGCACGGTCGTCTGTTTTCCAAACTGTCTTACCTTAACCTCGACTACCTTACCGTCTCATGGCTTCGTAAGTCATTTCAGTCCGTGAGCAGTTCACAGTCATTAACAACTACACTTCTGATACGTCTAATGTTACGTCCGGTGTACCTCAGGGTAGCGGGCTGGGTCCTCTTTTATTTATCATTTTCATGAATAGACAGTTTTAGTTACACGCACGTAGAGGCTTTGCGTACGTAGAGCTTCTACGTGTTAGCAGTGCGCATGCGCAGAACGTAGCGGCCGCGCGCTGGTCTCACGGACGTACGTGAGATTCGATTTTTTTGCGTGCGTTTCTTGCGCACGTAGACAGATTCGCGCGGGGGTTTCGCGAGACCACGAACAAGCGATAGCGTGCTGAGCACGCGCAGATGGCTTGCATGGAAACACGGCGACAGGATGACTGGTCATCTATTTCATTCCATGTCAACGATGAAAGCAGATAACGCTTGCACAACACACTTCCGGGCATTGGGGAGACGATGACCGGCACGCATCAATGCACATCACTGGCTTGGCTGAAATACTCATCTTGAATTGAATTGGCTACCGCAGTGTTCATATTTCCCGATAGATGTGGCTACGTGGTGCGTCGCGTACGTGTAGCTAAAAGCGTTTCAGATGGCGTGCACGTAAGGTACGTAGACTGTTCACGTTTGCGTACGTGAAGTCTCCACGTACGTGTAACTAAAACTGTCTAATGACCTTCCTTCCGGTATTCCATTGACAATTCGGTTGTATGCGGATGACTGCGTCGTATACCGACCAATTCATGCGAATCATGACCACATCACTCTTCAACAAGACCTTGATCGAATCTCCCATTGGTGTTCCTCATGGCAAATAACTTTAGATACAGAAAAATGCAAGTTGATTACCTTTAGTCGTAAACGTAGAAATTCTTCACTTAACTACAGGCTTAACAACCGTTAATTTTCCTGCACATCTTCGTATAAGTATCTAGGCGTCTATCGTACACCAACCCTTTCATGGTAGACTCATATCAGCAGAATTACAGCAAGCGCATCACGTACACTCGGCTATCTGAAGCGTAATCTTTACGAGGCTCCTCAAACTACTCGCAAGCTAGCATATCAAACATTTGTCCGCCCTCAACTTGATTATGCTGTGTCCATTTGGTCACCTTAACAAACTTATCTAATCAATGACCTTGAAGCTATTCAGAACCGTGCCGCTCGTTTCATCGTCAGAGATGATAGCTTACATTCTAGCGTAACAAGCATCAAGATAGCACTAACACTCCCGATTTTAGAAAAACGTCGAACAATTTCACTTGCGACGAGGTTTATTGTCCTCGATAACGTTGTAAGAACGCTAGGTACAGGTAGGCACTGCAAGGGCTGTTTGCAGCACGGGGTTCTCTCGCGATCACGGCACGGTCCTTCGTCTTCCTCTTCAGTCGGCACATACCCAGGGGCGCCTCTGCTTCATTACAATGCCCCGGGAGCGAAGCATAGCCACCCTGGCGACTCAGGGCGCAGAGAAGATGAGTAGGTCGTAATACGGTTTCAGGCGGTTGACATGTACTGTCTCTCGCCCACGACGACGCAGGTCTGGTGACACTGTGAGCGGCTCAACGATGTAGTTGACCGGTGAAGTGGCATTGATGATACGGTACGGACCGTGATAACGCGCCAGGAGTTTTGAAGAGAGGCCAGGAATGTGGGCTGGTATCCAAAGCCAAACAAGCGAACCGGGAGCAAAACTGGGTGGTGGTTGATGAGTATGGTCATGTCGTGTCTTTTGACGTTTTTGAGTCTCGCTAGTGAGGGAACGTGCCAGCTGACGGCAATCTTCAGTATACTTGGCGACTTCGGAAAGTGGAGTGTACTCTGCGGCATCAGGTTGGTACGGCAGTATGGTGTCCAAAGGGCAGGAAGGTTCTCGGCCATACGCAAGGAAAAACGGGGAAAAGCCGGTAGTCGCTTGCGTCGCGATGTTGTATGCGAACGTGACAAAGTGGAGTACGGTGTCCCAGTTGGAGTGGTCGGATGAAATATACATCCGCAACATGCCGCCAAGTGTGCCATTGAACCGTTCGGTCAGGCCGTTGGTGCGCAGATGTCAGAGCGCATATGACGAGAGATGCGCAGATGTCAGAGCGCATATGACGAGGTATAGCAAGGAGCCGTTTCCGACCGTCCGGCATATAGTTGCAGCGATATAGAATGTTGTCTCGCACGGAAAAGTGGGTTGCTTGGCGACGCAGTGCTCGTGTCGAAGGGACATCAGACGGAGCGGCAAGGTAGTCAAGCAACATTGCAAGTGTTGGGTCCTTGCGCTGCTCTGTGTGCATGTCGGTGATGGTCAATGGTGACAGGGTGGACGCGGAGTCTGACAAAGACGCCAAGTCAGGTGTCAGTGGGGAGCGGGAGAGCGCATCAGCGTCGGAGTGCTTGCGACCGGAGCGGTACGTGACGCCGATGTCGTACTCTTGCAAGCTAAGCGCCCAACTTCCTAAGCGTCCCGACGGGTCTTTCAAGGAAGAAAGCCAACAAAGGGCATGGTGGTCTGTAACTACAGCGAAAGAACGGCCGTAAAGGTATGGACGAAACTTGCTTAGTGCCCAGATGATCGCCAGGCACTCCTTTTCTGTCACTGAGTAATTCAATTCTGCTTTCTTTAGAGTACGGCTAGCATAAGCGACGACGTATTCATCATAGCCAGCTTTCCGTTGCGCTAAGACCGCACCAAGGCCAACTGCGCTGGCGTCAGTGTGAACTTCCGTAGGAGCAGCAGGGTCGTAATGGCGAAGAATCGGTGGTGAGGTCAACAAGTGGCGCAGCTGCTGAAGTGCCGCATCACATTCAGGTGACCACGCTGCTATGCCGTTACTGTCGCAAAGTAAACTTGTCAAGGGCGCCATGACGGATGCGAAGTTGCGTACGAAGTGACTAAAATACGAACATAAGCCAATAAAACTTCTGAGGGTTTTGATAGACGTGGGCGTAGGGAAGTCTGCAACGGCAGCGGAGCTTGTCTGGGTCCGGGAGGACGCCGTCCTTTGAGACTAAGTGACCCAAGATGGTTAACTTGCTTGCAGCAAAACGGCACTTTTTGAGGTTGAGCTGTAGGCCGGCAGAGGCGAGACAGGTCAGAATGTCATGCAGGCGAGCGAGGTGTGTCGGAAAATCGGTTGAGAAGACAACGATGTCGTCGAGGTAACATAGACATGTCTTCCATTTGTGGCCGCGAAGGATGGTATCGATCATACGCTCAAAAGTAGCAGGCGCGTTGCACAACCCGAAGGGCATGACGTTAAACTCGTAGAGGCCATCGGGTGTAACGAATGCGGTTTTCGGACGGTCAGGTTCGGTCATTGGAACTTGCCAGTACCCGGAGCGCAGATCCAAGGAAGTGAAATATTCTGCGCCTTGCAAGCAGTCGAGGCAGTGGATAAACGTCTTTTCTTGTTATCTTGTTTAGGCGTCTGTAGTCGACACAAAAACGAATGGAGCCATCTTTTTTTCTTACCTACACGACAGGTGAAGACCAAGGACTTTGAGAAGGACGGATGACTTCACGTTTGAGCATGTCGTCCACTTGCTCTGTGATGACTCGTCGCTCTTTGGCCGATACACGATACGGGCGCTGTCGCAAGGGGGAGTGGGAACCGGTGTCGATGGTGTGAGAAACACCGGTGGCACGGCCCAATGACGTCTGATGGCAGTCGAAAGAAGAAAAAAAAACTTGTGAAGGAGAGCGAGAAGTTGGCGGCGATGAGATGGGGAAAGAGCAGGGTCGATGGCGTTGTCAAAACACACTGAAGACGATGAGTCTGAGACAGAAGCGATGGCGTCAACGTAACAACGATGGGAGTCGGTAGGAACATCGAGATCGTCAACGTAGTCGACCGCCTGCAAGTATCCTAGGGTCTCTCCACGCAGTAGGCTGATCGGATACTGGTAGTAGTTGGTGACCAGCATGACAGTTGACCCAGATGTTATAGTGAGCACGGCAAACGGAAGAACGATGCCCTTGCGCTGAGCAAACACATCGGACTGGCGTGAACACTACAGTGGCGTCAGAGTCGGCAGCAGACGACAGGACAACAGCCATCGACGACTCAGGGGGTATGGTTGTGTCGGCATCAACAATGAGTTTATCGGCAACGCGAGGAGAGCCGGTCAGCAGTGATTCACATAGTGGTAAAAGCGAAACTTCTGCACGCGAACAGTCAATGACAGCATGATGACGTGACAGAAAATCCCAACCAAGGATGAGGTCGTGAGAGCACGATGGTAGCACGAAATACTCGATTATGTACAGAACTTCGTTGATGACAACACGGGCCGTGCATACAGCTGAAGGG
The DNA here is from genome assembly GCF_013339745.2 of Dermacentor silvarum. NCBI lineage: Eukaryota > Metazoa > Arthropoda > Arachnida > Ixodida > Ixodidae > Dermacentor > Dermacentor silvarum. Next base: position 56,866,363 of record NC_051155.1, read on the forward strand.
TGAATTCGCTGCGCACTGGCAGTGGCGAGCACCAGGCCAGAGGGAGCTGTAGTCACTTTTCGGAGTTTGCGACGAAGGTTCTCGTGAATGACGGAAACGGCGGCTCCGGTATCGACTAGCGCAACTGCGGGTACTCGCTCTACAAAAACGGTAATAACATTTTGCGGCGAAGATGGAGGTCTTGAGAACGTCGACGTATTAGCAGTTCTTGCCTCAGGAACTGCACCAGTCAGTTTCCCGCTTCAGTGGGAGCTCGACGACGCAGGGGCGAAATCGAACGCCGACGAGGGGAAGGGGAACGACGAGTTTCTGATCGGCGATCAGTTTCAAGACGTCTCGGTGAAAATGGAGACGCGGCGGCGTATTGTGGTGCGTAGGTGGGCGTTTCAAAGGTGGTAGGCGTTGTTGGGGCGCGGCGGCGACAGAAGCGCGCCACATGGCCAGCAATGCCGCAGGCGAAGCAGATAGGCCGGTTGTCTTCAGTGCGCCACGTCGAAGTTGGACGAAAAAACTGCGGTGACGGTCGGGCAACTGGAAATGAAGCCGGATGCATGGGCGATGAAAAGGAAGCTGGCGGCGGAGGAGGCCGTGCAACCACGGCTGCGTAACTGAGCGGCAGCGACGTAGGGTGAGTGGGAAAGTTGGCATATGGCAGCGGCACACTCATAGGATTGGGTGGGGAGGTTGTAGGAGCTGCAGGAAGCGCTTCCGATATCTGATTGCGGATGGCTTGCTGTAGCGTTGGAGTCAAAGCTGCCGAAGGTGAGTCGCTTTGAGGCAGCAGCGATAGCTGACTGGTCACCTCTTCACGAATAAAATCTTTTATATGTTGCGATAGGGTTGAGTTGGGCAGAAGGTCGGCAGAAACCGCAATGCTCGAGACGGAATCGGCGAGCGATGGAACGTTGACGGCGCAGCTCGTCAAAGCTCTGACATAGGTTAGTAAGGACGGATACGCTCGTTCGGCTTTTTGCCAGCAGCATCTGGAATGCGCCGTCCGCTATGCCCTTGCGGATATGTTTAATCTTGTCATCCTCTGACATGGTGGGATTTACCCGCTTGCACAAATCGAGAACATCCTCGATGTAGCTGGTGAACGTCTCTCCAGGCTGCTGTGCGCGCTGGCGCAGACGCTGTTCAGCGCGTAGCTTACGCACGGCGGGGCGATCAAACACTTCGGCAAAAAGGGTCTTAAATACTGACCAGCTTGAAAAGTCTGATTCGTGGTTGAAGAACCACAGTTTGGCTACGTCGGCCAGGTAGAAGGACACATAGGACAGCTTAGCCTTGTCGTCCCATTTGTTATGGGCACTTACACGTTCGTACGATGAGATCCAGGCTTCCAAGTCGTGTTCGGCGGTCCCACTGAATATGGGTGGATCGCGATAAAGAGGGACGCCGGCGCAGATGACAGTGGCAGCCGGTGGTGCAGGCGACGAAGTGGCTGGATCAGGCATAGTGCAGGACGATCGTGTTGGTGTTGGCAGGGTTCGAGTGCGGAGCTCCTAGACGAGGCGAAGGATCTCAGCAACCTCCACCAAATGCGACGAGGTTTATTGTCCTCGATAACGTTGTAAGAACGCTAGGTACAGGTAGGCACTGCAAGGGCTTTTTGTAGCACGGGGTTCTCTCGCGATCACGGCACGGTCCTTCGTCTTCCTCTTCAGTCGGCACGTACCCAGGGGCGCCTCTGCTTCATTACACACTACTTTGTTTATTGCACAAAATAGTTCACAGTGAACATTAGTTTTCCTTAACCTTAACTCGTCCATTACATTCATCAAGACGTCTGCATAATGAACATAGCTTTCAACGCCTGTTTGACAAAACTAACGCGTTTAATTATTCTGCCCTGCCACAGGCTATTAAATATTGGAATGGCCTTTCTGACACAATAGATAATATTGTTTAACCCATAATTTTTAGAAAATAGTTAAGTGCATATTTTAAATGTTGATTTCAAATTGATTTTGCGAATATGTCATGTGAACGTGTTTAAATTGAATTACCTGTATATTTACAAATTTCTTATTCCAGCCTGAATTCTATAAACTGGAAATGATCTTTGTCGCTAACTTTTATATTAGTTCCATTTTGGTGAATTCATGTATAACGAGATTTCTGCTCCTTTTCATTGTTTAACCTTTTATAACTCCCCTCACGCAATACTCCACTTCGGAGCCTGTGAGGACAGAATAAATGAATGAATAAATAAATAAATAAATAAATAAATAAATAAATAAATAAATAAATAAATAAATAAATAAATAAACTCATTTTCAATTGCGAACGCAGCAAGTGGACTCCATCCGATGGCAGTTGATTTTTCATTAGCCTTGCTACAATCAGCGAGTTCACAGATAGTAAGTAACCTATACTATAAATGACCCCTGCTTTGAAGCTCGGTTTTCTGCCGTGACTACCATGGTTTGAAGAAACTATGCTGTACCGTCTGTCGCTTGGGTGTCGCGTTTACTAAGATTTTTTCCCCTATTTGAATGGCTGACAACACCTGCGATAGCTGCGGCTGTCATAAGACAATTGCTCATGCTCTGCTTGTCAGTTCGGGCAGCAGTAAGGAGAGGCAAGTGCCGTGCTGCACGTAGGAAGAGCTTCACAGACGGGCCCTCCAAAAGAAAGATACTAAGACTCGCAGAGTCAGGATGGACGTTTGTGCCTAAGGCAACTGGCCGACTGGTTCTTTTTCTGCTGTCTGTGGGACCGCAAAACAGGCTGCGAGTTGGATGTGTACCGCCTTATATATTTGTCAGTGTACTGTGGGACAGGCAGACGGTGCGCTAGACCCTGTGTGTTTTAGCACGTTAAATCGCGTTTGTGTGCACATCTTTTCTATCTCTTTTACAGCTAAGCTGTCTATGGCTAGGCCTCAATGCGTTTTCCGTGTCCGTCAACAGATCTGCGAGTGCAAGACTCAGCTCCTGAATTTGATGCAATATCGCTTGTCTATGAAAAAGCTTATACGTCTCATCACTTGGATATGCATTATCAGTGGATTAGTTATCAATGGGCACCATTTTAAAAATAAGTAGACTTCATGTAGGTATCAAGGTTTTCTCAAAAATTTGCCGCTGTGCGACGCGCGTCGGCCATGTGTACGCTTGCACCGCCCTCTCGTTGTCGTCCTTCCAAGCGCTTGCGTGCCTAGTTCCCTTCCGCTCTCTCAGCGTGGTGGTCCCGTAGCGCATGTCTAGTTTCTCCGGCTCCCCGAGGTGGTGGTAGTCTTCTACGCGAATGCATGCCGTCAATCAAGACCCCTGATAAAAAAAAATTGCCCCCATCTCCCCGAAGGGAATCGTGAGGAAATGCGAATGCATTTCTTGCGCCGAGAGTACACGGCGTAGTAATTTTAATGGCGTAAATTAATGACGAGACGAGGATTTGTACCGTAACCATTTATTTACACATTCATCAGCACCTGTTTGTTTTGTCATTGTACCTGATGGCCATAATCACAGCCTTGTGGTCGCTAAAGTGTACAGTCAAAGGGTCTTTGAGAAGCATGCGCACGTCACAGTTTCGGGTAAAGGCGAGATCAATGCAACTTCCGTGAATGGTAGTCGGACACTTGTCGGACTCGGCGGAGGCACACTGCATAGAGTACTTTGTCCGCATGTACTCCACCAACCACTCGCCGCTCTTCTTTCTCACGTCCACGTGAAAGCTTCCCGAGCACGGAGTTCGGTATCGGCAGCTCGCTTCGCTCGCTTGCGTTCGGCATCACGCGCTCTTCGCTTCGCAGCCTTGTCTTCCGCTTCTTCTCCTCCGGTTGATGATGACGTTGAAGCTACTGCAGTGACGTCACCTCCAGCGAGAGGTGTATTGCTCGGGTTGGATTGTATTACACTTCTTGCTAGGGGTACCGTTGCCGTCAGACATTCGCCTTCACCGACTTCTGCCATCGCCTTGAGAGGCGCCCAGCCAGCGAACGGTCGAGAGTGAGGCGCGCGCTTCACTCTATTTATATATACGTGCGAGCGAGCAAACGGGAGAGTGGGGTGCAGGGAGGAGAGAGAGCGAGCGGCGAGAGAAGGAGCGGCGAAGCACTGCACCTACCCTCTCCTACCCTCTCTCCACACACGTGGGAGCTCCGCCGAGTTCCCGCGATGCGAGCGCCCTCAGACGCCAGAGCGCGCTCCTCCTCTCCACTCACTCTCCGCTACTCCGCCCGCACCACTTGCTCCGGTTGCTAGGGGCGAGGATAAGCGCGCGCGCCCGCAGCTGTTGCTATGGGAGAGGGAGTGAGAGCGGAGAGATAACACCTGCCGGCGCGCGGACACCGACAGACGCCTGACATGCCCCGACTAAGAAATGAATTCGCATTTAAAATAAAAGTGTGTGCGCGTGTGTCTTTCTTCGGGATGACCGCCGCCGCCGCTCAAGAGAAATAAAAATTGATCATACCTTTGATTTAAATTGTGTGCCACCTCTACGTCGTGTGCTAAACTGCTTCGCTAGTAATCGACCTTCACAGCAGTGCTATGGCGCGTGATTTTTAAAATTTTTATCTCGTCTCTCCTATCGCGTTTCACATCATTTGCTTACTTTTCACAGCAAAAAGTAGTACACCGGTATCTACATCACCGATATCTACATTGCCCTACCTGTCCTTGCCAATCTTCTTCCTCCTCATCCTAGCTTTGTCTACCCACGCTTCTATCTTGATGTCTCTTCTAACCACTTTCCCCCGTTCCCCCCTTGCAATGTGGCAAATATGGCCTTTGTCTGGTTACCGTCCATTCCATTCCTCTTCTCCCCTATCTCGCTATTTCTAGCTACAATCCTGTGTAACTCACCTTGTGTGAGCGGATGAACTTGTAGTTATTGTCAGGTTTGTACTCCTCAGCTACGCACTGCTGGTACAAGATGCTGGTCCGCTGCTCCAAAAGTTGTACTTCCCTCTGCATTCGCTCCCGACCGAACGCCTCAACGCGCTGCTCGAAGCGCTGCGTGAAGTAAGTGTAGAGGAGCGTGTCTACCGAGTTCAGGGCCCGCAGCTCTGCCACCAGCTGTTTGGTCAGCGAATGCCGAAAGTCGCCCTGCGGAAGCGTCACGAGCAGCAGTGGCGACCGTATCAGGAGAATGCGAAAGGGGACGAGGGAGGATATTGTCGGGTTCATATGACAACCACAAATCATTGCAGCTTTGGTCTGCACGGACGCAGCCATTGGTTGCTCAATTCGTTCAAGCGTTAGTTGCCTTCAAACAACACTCGGAGGTGTTAAAATCAGGCCCCAGACACAACGCTTTTGTAACCTTCGGATTACTACTTACTATACTACTCAAGAATGGCGGGGACTATTATAGGCCACGCCAGAGTTTGGCAATTGTATCGATTCAGAAACTGGGACACCCTGCTGGGTCAAATTTCTGGTTAGCCTGACTGGCCGATCATCATCATCATCATCATCATCAGCAGCAGCAGCAGCAGCGGCAGCAGCGGCAGCGGCGGCAGCGGCAGCGGCGGCAGCGGCAGCGGCGGCAGCGGCGGCAGCGGCGGCGGCGGCAGCGGCAGCGGCAGAAGCGGCGGCAGCGGCGGCGGCGGCGGCGGCGGCGGCGGCGGCGGCGGCGGCGGCGGCGGCGGCGGCGGCGGCGGCGGCGGCGGCGGCAGCGGCGGCGGTGGCGGCGGCGGCAGCGGCGGCGGTGGCGGCGGCGGCAGCGGCGGCGGTGGCGGCGGCGGCGGCGGCAGCGGCAGCGGCAGCAGCAGCAGCAGCAGCCGCCGCCGCCGCCGCCGCCGCCTATATTTATGTCCACTATTTATGTCCACTGCAGGACGAAGGCCTCTCCCTGAGATCTCCAGTTACCCCTGTCTTGCGCTAGCGTATTCCAGCTTGCGCCTGCGAATTTCCCAACTTCATCATCCCACCTGGTTTTCTGCCGTCCTCGACTGCGCTTCCCTTCTCTTGGTATCCATTCTGTAGCCCTAATCAACGCCTCCTATAAAAACATATGTTGCCCTAATGGTCCACCGGTTATCCATCCTACGCATTACATGGCCTGCCCAGCTCCATTTATTCCGCTTAATGTCAACTAGAATATCGGCTATCCTCGTTTGTTCTCTGATCCACACGGCTCTCTTCCTGTCTCTTAACGTTACTCTGGAAGAGAGCGGTCATCACAAAGAAGTAAATACACCTGTTCCTGGCGTCCTCATCAGTCGGGTACGTTTGCCATTAATGCGAGAAAAACTCGTCTGGCGTGTTAATGACTTACCGTTGTCTTATATTCTTACAGAGGAGCCCTAATGAGCATTTTTACTTGCTTGGGTGTGTCAGATGTCATCGCTCCTGTAGGCGCCCGAAGAAACGCGTTCGATACATATAGGTTCCAAAGGATTGGTACCATGCCTACTGCGAAATAACCAGCCTCAGCGGGCATTGTGGATTTAGGATTGCCTTACGCTTCCAAAGAAGGTTATCATTCCGACAGTCAATAGGGCTCCCAACCTCGTTTGTCGACAGACGCCAGCGCCACTTCTTCGTCTGGCAGAGAGCAGCGTCACCATGTATTAGGTCACCAGCACCGTGAGGTGCTCGCGATGCCCTCGGTCCTTACAAAATTGCTCCTCGCACCATGGTTGCTTCGCGATGCTTTGGTGGTCGGGTAGCCAATGGGCCAAGGTGCCCGGCACTGTTATATGGTGAACTGTCACAGCAATGACGAAAACACCCTGGGCCTGCAGCCGCCTCTCAATTTCTACAGTTTCGCGCAGGGTCAATTAAACCGGAAGGCGATAGCTAGCCGCTTAACCTAATGCCTGCTATTATTCGCGTGAGCATTGTTGCTTCGCCTTGTAACTCAGTCATCACAGTTTGTTCATGACGAAAATAATCTGGAGGACGCTTAAGCTTCGCCTTTTAGAGTGGAACGCGATAGCTTTCAAAGATCCCTCACTGTTTCTGCAGCTGCAGCTTAGGTAACCGTAATGTTTACCGGGAAACGCTGGCGGCGAACGCTATGCAAGAAGGCGAGCTTGCTGGTGGAAACGCCGCCTCTTGCATGCACCGGTCTTCCGTTTTTGTTTCGTACTTTTAATATTTCAGTCTCAGAAGATTTAACATAAAAGGCTTGCGCTGTAGAATGACATGTGTTTGTGGGTTGTCATTCTCAAGATTACGAGGAATAACTTCGTAGAATATAAGACAAGGTATGAGCAACTTTAGTGATAGAAGAACTTTATACAACATAGAATATTTTTCGTTCACGCAACGCCTACTACGCCAGCTACGACGCCGACACCGGATTTTCTGCGACACAGGGCACTTAACGCTATCGCGTCAATATCGCTCAACTGTACTTCGACGTGACTTGAGTGACACATTCAGCGTCGGCTTCTTTGAGCGTGCAGCGAATATTGTGCTTGCTCGTGTTTGTTTCGCAGCGCGCGCTTGATCAGTAACATTTATGTAACAGCAAGTTTGATTCAATTGAGCGCTTTAGCACAGGCGTATGATTAGGTAGCAGTGGCGCAACAACGGGGGGGGGGGGGGGGTTGTAGCCCCCCCCCCCCCGTAGGCCGACTTACCTCCTCCCCCCCCCCCTTTTGTTTAACCCCTTTTCTATCCTTGCGCATTTGAGTACTGCAACTAAGATGTAAGACGCAGAATCGTCTGCACACTCGCAAACAGCGCATTTTTTGACAATTTCCCGTGAAGAAATTGAAATTAGTGCTGTTTAGATGGTATTGGCAAACTGTCAACCCCCCCCCCCCCCCTGGCAGAGATCCTGGGTGCGCTACTGAGGTAGCTAGTTTCTACAAAAAATTGTCCGCCATCCCGCTCTGCGACCGTGAAGGTCCAGCCACGCTGTATCAAACACCGCACATGGTCGCGCATTGCATTCGCGCTGGTCTTCTGGTGTCTTGAATTTCCGTTGTCTACCCATGGCAGTTTTAGAATTGAATGTGTTTCTGGACGGTTCTGCATTTTATATATGAAAGCATGGTTGAAGTTGAAGTTGATTTATTTATCACACAAAGTACACAAGAAAATTGCACATGACATGTGGTTGGGAAAGCGGGAAAAAAGCTACAACATGTAGCTTGACTGGCCCCACCTCCCAGTACCCGGCAGCGGGCACTTTGGCAGAATTAAGTAATACATGTACACAAAGACTGTTTCAGTTGGGGTACTGGTTTGATAAACAACAGCGGACACTTTCGCAGAAGTAAATAATACATGAAATACAAATACTGTTTAAGCTGCAACATTAGGTAAACAATAGATACAAGATGGAAACTATGCTGCATTATGTCACCAAATGAACTAAAAAAGCGAATTATAACAAGCAATTATACAAAAAGCGCATACCTGTCGTTTCTCGAAAGTACGCCCAAATCCTCTATTGTGAGGTGGAATTTATTTAAAAGCTGTGGGACGCTTGACTGCATCATCGGAAATCCATAGTTCGTGCGAGATCTTGGTACATGCCAAAGTTCTGTGCACCTCAATGAGCGTAAAGAAGCGTTGTTTCGCAAGTTTGATAGTGCTCTCAGATAGTGTGTGTCCTTACGTATTTCACATTGAAGGCTGGATAGTAACTTAAAATCGTACAAATTGTGTAATTTGAAAATTTTGAGTCTAGTATACAAAGGAGTTGTGTGTGCATCATATGGCTGCTTTGTAATTGCTCGGACAGCATTTTTTTGCATTATCATTCGCTTATACAGAACTTTCTTAGTGCCATTTCCCCATACGAGATGGCAGTAACGCAAATGTGATTCAAACAAAGCATTGTAAACTAAGCGGTTCTGGCGGACTGGTAGAAAATACATGCACTTCCTTAGCATGCCTAACGCCTTCGCAAGTTTAGTGCGTAGGTAGTCTGTGTGGTGGTCCCAAAGCATAAATTCGTTAAAAATGACTCCCAGGGATTTGGCTGCCGGAGATATTTCAATGACAGAGTCCTGTAAGTGTAGGACGTCACTGAGGTTACATGGCACGGATTTTGGGCGGAATAAAACAGCTTTTGTTTTAGAGAAATTTATTAATAATGAGTTTTCGACAGACCATGCATTTAGTTTATGCAGAATTAGATTTCCACGTTTTACTAGGTCATTAGCATCTGTTCCAGCAAGAAATATACTTGTGTCGTCTGCATACATTATGTAGTTAGCTGAGGTTTCAATGTTTACAAGATCATTTATATATATGACGAACAACAGGGGTCCTAGGATACTGCCTTGGGGAACACCGCATTTAATTTCACGGGCTGTTAATAATTCTCGGTCAACACAAACTGATTGATACCTTCCTGATAGGTAGCTACTTAAGAAATCAGCTGCAATACCTCGAATACCATAACAAAACAGCTTTTTTAACATAGTTATATGATTTATTCGATCGAACGCTTTTGAGGAGTCAATAAAAACACCCAGTGTTAGCAGTTTATTGTCAATGTTCCGTAATATTAATTCTTTTTGGTGCAATAAAGCCACTTTCGTTGATAATCCAGGTCTAAAACCGAACTGAGATGAAGTAATAAGTGAATGTTTATCAAGAAAAGTAGACAGTCTTGAGTGAATTAACTTTTCTATTGGCTTAGAGAACAACGGCAAAATATATATGGGTCTGTAGTTTCCTAGATTATTTCTGTCGCCACCTTTAAACAAGACTATTACTTAAGCTAACTTCATTTTCTGAGGAAATATGCCGGTATTTAAGACAAGGTTATAAACGTGGGTTATGCAAGGAGTGATGATGTCAAGGACGAATATTACTGGTTGCATTTTTATGCAATCAATGTCTTCACATCTGGTTTTCTTAAGCGCCGTGAATCTGTTGGAGTGAAAAAAATTGATGACTCGGAAGGAGGCCTCAAATAGTCATGTATAGCGGGATTGTGGGAACTCTGAGGAAGTGATGTGAAATACTCGTTAAAAACGTTTCCCAACGTTTCTCCGTTTAGAATTTTGCTATCTATGGCTAACTCTTTCAAATCCGTAGTCGAAGTGCGAGAAAAGATAACTGAAGAAAGCTGCTGCCATAAATGTTTGCTATCCTTGATACCATCAAACATGTTAGACAAGCAGTCGCGTTTAGCGTTACGAAGTGTTTTGTTTAGAAGATTTCTGTATTTTTAAATGCCTGTAATGCATCCAGATTTCGATTTTTCAGAAATATGTTGTACAGTTTATTCTTTTCGTTGATCATTTTCAACAAGTGTGGCGTCATCCACGGTTTACGTGCGCGTTTCGTTTTCACAATCCTCTTGTAAGGAAAATGCTTTTTATACAGGGAGCTAAATGTTACCATAAAGCTATTGTACGCCGTTTCCGCAGAAAAAGATGAGAAAACGTTGTCCCAATTTGTTTTGTTTATTCCGTCCCTAAACCGACCTAAACTGCTTGCATTTATGTCATGAACAAAGGTGGATGGTATCGCTTTATGTCCGAGCCCTTTTTGTTTCTCAACGATTATATAAATGGGCAAATGGTCACTGATACATACTGAAATTGTACCTGCACGTACACTGTCTTGTGGCAAGTTTGTCAGGAAAACGTCTATAAGTGTAGCAGTGTTTGAAGTTATGCGCGTAGGACCAATGAGCATATTAGTTATGAAATATGAGTCAAGGAGCGTGGATAGTTCGGTTTGTTGGGAAGTTCTCTGCAGCATGTCAATGTTGATGTCTCCGCCAAGCGCTAATGTATAATAATGGGTCAAAACAAAAGAAAAAGGTTTATCTAGTAGTAATAAAAATGTTTCATCACAACCATCAGAGGGGGTCTGTACAGAGCGCCAAATATGAAGCTTCCCGAATTTCACAAAAACCATTTCTGCATCAGGCTCAGACCGAGAAAACTCATCAATATATTCATAAGTAATTCCTTCTTTCAAATATAAGCAAACACCACCACCTCTTTTTGTTTCCCTATTTAAAAAAGTACAGCTGTACCCTTCCAGATGAAACACATCACCATTATTAGCAAACCAGGTTTCTGTCAACATGATAGCTGTGAATTCAGTATTTATTTCATTGAGAAACACACAAAACTCGTCGTATTTTTTCTGCGCTGACTTCATATTCAAGTGCAAAAACATAAGAGGCAACACAGGGAATTCTGTAAGCATAAGATTATAATCAGGCGGGGAAATAGAATTATCCATGACTGTGTAGAATAAAAAGGTACACGAGCACCAACCAAGGAATAACTATACCAGACCTGCAAGATCGGCCACATGTTTGATCACATGAGCAGAGTACCCGTCAGTTTTACGGAGGAAAACCTTCCCATTTCTACACCAGGCATACTTATAGCCATTTTGTTTTGCCCACTGTTTTGTTTCAAAGAGCAGTTTCCTGGTTGCACTCGACAAGTTCTCGGCCAGGAACAGAGAGGAATTCTTACCCGCGAGTGTCCTTCTTTTTCAAAGCCAGTTATCACGTTCTGACTGACTCACGAAACGGATTATAATACCCACCTCCTTGCCTTTCTTCGTGGGAAACCTGTGCAGTGATCCAATACGACTAGGGGTCAGTTCCGGCACGCTAATCGCCTTGGCAACCTCATTAACCTTACTTAATAATTCCTCATTGTCTGTTTTAGGGAGTCCACGAATTTCAAGGTTCAGGCATCTTCCTCGCCTTTCCAACTCGTCAACAGTTGCACGAAATTCAGCAATATCTGCGGTATTGCTTTTCGCTTCAATTTGTTCAACTCGTTTGTGAAGCTGCTTAAGATCCTGGTCTTGCCTCTTTATGACTGTGAGAATTTCGTCATATTTAGAAGACATCATGACAATAGAAGATTCAATGTTGTCAACCTTCTCTGACAGGGGCCCCAGTGACTCACGCTTAGTGTTAATGCTGGCAAGAGCGGTTTGCACATCAAGCTCCTTGCTTGATTTCTTAGAGCTGCCGCCGCGTAATCTTGCGGTACTGCAAGTAGGGCACTTCCACGACTCTTTCAGGGAACCTTTCTTCGATTTTAACATCGCCTCAGTCACGCCAGAGCATTTGCCTGTGTGGTAACCATGATTACACTCCGTGCACTTCACGAACCCGGTCACTGGGAGCCCTTCGTTACAGGTGAAGCATACATCACCCTTATCAGAAAACATAATGAACAGTCACTTTCAAAACTGAGTTTGACAAGTCAACACAAAAAAGAAGTACACTGGCAGCGGATTGGCAGCAATGAGAAAAAATGCTAGCGCGCGCTACTCGGAAAACACCAAAGCAGTTTGCACCAACCTGAAAAAAGTAGAAATGCACGAAGAATCAGGCAACGTCCTTCTGCCTCCGTAACCGCTGACAGAATGAAGGTTTCCGTGGCACAACACCAGCCGAAAGTTTGCTTTAGGAGGATTCCGTTGATAACGCTAAGGGGCGGTGAATTCCGGTGCATCCGTACGAGTAATCTTGATCCGTCCGTCGGTGCAGCAGGCTGATGACAGCGTCGGTAAATCTGTGCTGACGTTTATGCAGATCCAAAATATTCCAGCGGTTGGGGCCACTGAAAAAAAGTAGAAATGCACGAAGAATCAGGCAACGTCCTTCTGCCGCCGTAACCGCTGACAGAATGAAGGTTTCCGTGGCACAACACCAGTCGAAAGTTTGTTTTCAGAGGATTCCGTTGATAACGCTAAGGGGCGGTGAATTCCGGTGCATCCGTACGAGTAATCTTGATCCGTCCGTCGGTGCAGCAGGCTGATGACAGCGTCGGTAAATCCGTGCTGACGTTTATGCAGATACAAAAAATTCCAGCGGTTGGGGCCACTGAAAAAAGTAGAAATGCACGAAGAATCAGGCAACGTCCTTCTGCCGCCGTAACCGCTGCCAGCATCTTGTTAAGCATATATATATATATATATATATATATATATTGTAGTGAAGAAGAGGAAGAAGTGCCCTTGCGTCTGTCGCTGTGCGCACCATCAGCGTTCGTGGACTGCCTCGATTGCGTGAGACGTCTAATAAATCGTCATATCACATTTGGTGGAAGGTGCTGCAATCCCCGACCTCACCCTGGAACTTCGCAGCCGAACGTTGCCGACTGCTTCAGCCGCTACCATGCTCGAGCCTACCGACAATCCGCCTGCAGCTTCCGCCGCGCCCATCATTTGCGGCGCCGTCCAGCGGCAGCGGGACCCCCCCGTCTTCAGCGGAGCCGGTGAGACAGACGTGGAAGATTGGCTCTCTACCTATGAGCGCGTCAGTGAGAACAACAAGTGGGATGACCCGACGAAGTTACGTTCCGTCATCTTCTATCCTGCTGACGTTGCGAACCTCTGGTTCCGCAATCATGAGCGGGACCTCCAAACCTGGTCCGCTTTCAAGGCAGCATTCACGGAAGTCTTCGGCCGCCCAGCCTTACGAAAGCTCCGTGCTGAACAGCGTCTACGCCAGCGCGCTCAACAGCCCGGCGAGACCTACACCAGCTACATAGAGGATGTCGTCGATATTTGTGCCCGCGTCGATTCTTCCATGAGTGAAGAGGACAAGGTGAAGCACATCCTCAAGGGCATCGAGGACGACGCATTTCAAATGCTTCTCGCGCGAAACCCTTCATCTGTCGCAGCTGTCGTCACTCTTTGCCAGAGCTTCGATGAGCTGCGTCGCCAGAGGGTCCTTGCGCGCAGCGCTGTTGCACCCGGCCACTCTCTCTCGGGCCTCACGCTTCCCTCCAACTCCTCGCCAGAATCCTCACTCTCCGTTCAGATTAAGGATTTTATTCGTGAGGAGGTGGCGCGCCAACTGTCTATGCTGCCTCTCAGCGATCGACCCCTACAGCCTGACACATCTCTGGCTGCTCCCATTAGGAGAGCCATTCGCGAGGAACTTGCCGACTCGCTACCTTTGGCTCAACCATGTCCTCCCGTGGCGGCACCTCTGACCTATGCCGCAGTCGCAGCGCGACCTGCGCCGCGGACATTCGCATTTCCTGCGACAGTGCGACCTCAAGCAGTGCCAACTCCCGTGTCGCCTCCTATTCCGCCTCGAAGCCAAGTTCAGAACCCTTGGCGCACACGCGACAACCGACCCATATGTTTCGCTTGCGGTTTCGCCGGCCATGTCGCGCGCTTCTGCCATCGTCGCATGCCACCTGCTAACCCTGCTGTCTCAACGCCTGGGTATGGATATTCCCACGATGCTACCGGCCATTCCATGCATCCCGACCCAGAGTATCCGCCGTCTTCTCGACGCCCTTTCGGCAACCATCGTTCTCCGTCACCACGTCGTCGCTCGCTTTCCCCCTTACGTCGTCGCCAGTCACCTAGCGAGGGAAACTAGTTGCTGCAGTTCTGCAGGCACGAACTGCCAGCTTCGCGACTTCTACAAGGCCTGCACAGTCGCCACGCAATTTACTGGACGTTTTGGTTGAAGGAACCGCCACAATTGCGCTTATTGATACTGGGGCTGCGGTTTCTGTTATGGACGAAAAGCTTTGTCGTAAGCTCCGCAAGGTCACCACGCCGTTGTCTGGTTTGCTACTGCGTACCGCGAGTGCGCAGCATATAGCGCCGCTCGCTCAATGTACCGCAAGAGTGCTCATTGCCGATGTTGTTTATGTTGTTGAATTTTTCGTGCTTCCTTCATGTTCACATGACATCATTCTTGGCTGGGACTTCTTGTCTCACCATCGTGCCATCATCGACTGTGCTCGGGCCGAAGTGGCGCTTTTCCCGCTTTTCGAAGCCTCGCTGCCTGACCCTTCTGAAAGTAAAGCCGCCAAGCTCACCGTTGTCTCCGATACGAACATACCACCCGAAATGTCGGTTCTTGTGCCCGTATCTTGCTCCGCCGCGCCAGACGCTACGGTGCTTTTTACACCATCGCCTATTTTTCTACGTCGCAAGGCTCTACCTCAACCATTTGCCGTCCTCAACACTGTATCTGGATTATCCACTATGCTTGTGTGTAACCCGCTTCAATCCCCTGTGACCTTACTGCGTGGAGAATCCCTTGGTCGTGTTCAGCCCCTTGACCCGCTTCACATTCTCGATACTACCGACGACATGGCCTGTTATGAGCTCGACGCCCTCACTTCTCCATTGCTGTGCGCCTCATCATCATCATCATCATTGTCGTCGTCGTCATCAGACGTTCTTGAATCGGCCTTGGACGCCGATCTGCCACCTGCGTACCGCCAGCAAGTCCTCGCGCTTCTTCAGAATTTTCGCTCGTCGTTTGATTGCGACCAACCATCCCTGGGACGTACGGCGACCGTCACTCACAGCATCCACACTGGTTCCTATCCACCATTACGCCAGCGACCATACCGCGTGTCGGCAGCCGAGCGACAAATAATTACCGAGCAAGTCGACGATATGCTGCATCGTGGCGTCATTCGGCCTTCCCAGAGTCCTTGGGCGTCTCCTGTAGTATTAGTACGCAAGAAGGACGGCTCAATACGCTTCTGTGTGGATTACCGTCGGCTCAATAAGATAACTCGTAAAGATGTCTATCCGCTGCCTCGGATAGATGACGCCCTCGACTCCCTACAAGGCGCGGAGTACTTCTCATCTTTGGATCTTCGCTCCGGCTATTGGCAAGTGCCGATGGCTGAAGACGACTGCGAGAAGACCGCTTTCGTCACGCCCGACGGCTTGTATGAATTTACCGTAATGCCATTCGGGCTCTGCAACGCGCCCGCTACTTTCGAGCGTATGATGGACACTATCCTTCGTAACTACAAGTGGAAAACATGTCTATGCTATCTTGATGATATTGTCGTGTTTTCGCCCGATTTCCCGACGCACCTCGTTCGCTTGCGTGAGATCCTGACCTGTCTCACCTCTGCCGGCCTCCAATTCAACATCAAAAAGTGCCGTTTTGCTGCCCGCAAGTTAACAATATTGGGACACGTTGTTTCGAAGGATGGTGTACTTCCTGACCCAGCCAAGCTTCGCGCGGTCGCAGAGTTTCCGATGCCCACTACTCTTAAGGCACTCCGCCGCTTTATAGGGCTCTGCTCTTACTTTCGGCGTTTTGTGCGCAATTTTGCCACTATTATCGCACCACTGACCAATTTGCTTACGGCTAGCAGCGGCATCTCCGCGTGGTCAACTTCGTGTGACGACGCCTTCAAGCAACTACGTCGTCTACTTACTTCGCCGTGCCGATTCTTCGACACTACGATCCGACAGCGCCCACAGAGCTACACACGGACGCCAGTGGCATCGGACTTGGTGCAGTCCTAGCGCAACGGAAAGACGGCTACGACGAGTACGTCGTCGCATATGCGAGTCGCACTTTAAAGAAGGCAGAAGCCAACTACTCTGTCACAGAGAAAGAGTGCTTGGCCATTATGTGGGCTCTCGTCAAATTTCGTCCATACCTATATGGTCGCCCTTTTGACATTGTTACCGACCACCACGCCCTTTGCTGGCTGTCCTCGTTGAAAGATCCGTCAGGTCGCCTCGGCCGCTGGGCACTTCGCTTACAAGAATATAACATCCGCGTTGTCTACCGGTCGGGCAGAAAGCACTCCGACGCCGATGCGCTTTCCCGATTCCCGCTACCTTCCGATGTGGCTTCAGTGTCAACGCCCTTCGCATCCATGTCGACGATCAACGTCGCTGGTATGCCGGCCGAGCAGCGTAAGGATCCCCTGCTTTCAACTATGCTGAATTTCCTCCACGATCCATCCGTCACACCCTCTTCTCGAACACTTCGTCGCCAAGCCGCTCACTTTGCTGTCCACGACAACGTCCTTTACCGCAGAAATTATTTGCCTGATGGTCGCAAATGGCTGCTTGTGATACCACGACACATGCGTACTGACATATGCGCTTATTTCCATGCCGCTCCTCATAATCGTCACGCCGGCGTTCTGAAAACGTACACTCGGCTGAGGCAGCGTTTCTACTGGCAGGGCATGTATCACTTCGTGCGCCAGTACGTACGCGCTTGCACGGCGTGCCAAAGGCGTAAAATTCAACAGCGCCCTCCTGGCGAGTTACAGCCGCTCCCCTGCCCGGCCCGGCCATTTGATCGCGTCGGCATAGACCTATACGGGCCACTTCCCTATAGTTCCTCGGGTAACCGATGGATAATTGTAGGCGTCGACCACTTGACGCGCTACGCCGTGACTGCCGCACTTCCGGCGGCTTCTGCGCGTGACGTTGCCTTCTTCATCTTGCGGAACTTCGTTCTTCGACATGGAGCACCACGCGAACTGCTCAGCGACCGGGGGCGTGTGTTCCTGTCCGAAGTAATACAAGCCCTTCTCGCTGCATGCAGCATCGTTCACCGCAAGTCTACCGCCTACCACCCGCAAACGAACGGCTTGACAGAGAGGTTCAACTGCACACTCGGTGACATGTTGACTATGTACGTTGCCTCGGACCACAGTAACTGGGACACTGTTTTGCCGTTCGTCACGTATGCCTATAATACCGCCACACAAGCTACCACTGGCTTTTCGCCATTCTTTCTGTTATATGGTCGCGAGCCCTCGTGTACAATGGACACCCTGCTCCCATACCGACCCGACGCTTCTGAATGCACGCCAGTGTCTGAAGCCGCCAAATACGCAGAGGACTGTAGGCAGCTCGCCCGTACCCTTACGACCGCCGCCCAAGGTCGCCAAAAGCTGCGGCATGACAGTAACGTGCCTACACCACATTTTCCGCCTGGTTCCCTTGTTTGGTTGTGGATCCCACCTCACAGCCCTGGCCTTTCAACCAAACTTCTTGCACGCTATGATGGTCCCTACCGCGTCATCGACCGTACCTCGGCTGTCAACTACGTTGTCGAGCCTGTGACGCCATCACATGACCTCAGACATCGCGGACGTGACACGGTTCATGTCAGCCGACTTAAGCCATACTATGACCCCCTGATCCTACCTACGCCGTAGGTCGCCAGGATGGCTCATCTTCTCTCCCGGGGGCCATAATGTGATATGACGATTTATTAGACGTCTCACGCAATCGAGGCAGTCCACGAACGCTGATGGTGCGCACAGCGACAGACGCAAGGGCACTTCTTCCTCTTCTTCACTACAATATATATATTTATATTGATATATAAATGCTGTATGCCCGATTGCGAAGAAAGAAGAGCCACGGATAGATTCTCCATGGAATACGCCGCGAGCACATAGTTCATGGGGAGTCCTCCCTAGGAAGCTCTTTCTCACGAACTTCATAGAGAGCTTGTCAAAGCATCATCCTAAGAGAAAGAGCCAAAATTATGCGAGAAACCCAAGTGCAGCTGCATAGCAAAAACATCAGCGTCTTTAAGAAAGAAACCTGTATTTTCTGCCACGCCGAATCGGAGATGCCTGAGGAGAAGAAAGTCTGTTTCTCCATGCAGGGTGTAAAGCAATAGCTCTTCCCCGGATTGATATGCAACCAGCCCATGACCGTCGCTGAATTTGTTTCCGAGGTTACAAGGAACGAGAAGACGCCTGATATGGGGTTAAAGCAATAATATAGCCGTCAAAAGTTGACCGCAAACTATGCTTAAGTCTAAGCACCAGGCACCGACCACCTGCGCAAGACCATCAGAGCAGTCGTACGATAGCAGCAGCAGAGGTTGTTACCAAGGCCGCAGCCTCAGGTGACGTCGATCGCTGACATGGAAGAACCTCAGCGATGACTGCGAGTTCCAGAAGTACAGCCGCCATCGCCGCTACTGCAGACGGAAGGGATGACCTACGCTGCCAACGCAGCCGCCATGTGCCCGCCCCGCACCCGCACCAGGGCCCAGAAACGCCACAGTTCCGTCGCCAGATGCAGATGCCGCCACTGAAGCCCTGTGCGAGCCCCTCTGTGAGCCCGCGCAACGCCCCGAGGAAGACAGACATGTGGCGCGCTCCGGACCACCACCCTCTCTGCTATCACTGTGGAAAAGTGATAGTCGTTCAGGCAGGGTTGCCGCATGTTGCCCGCTCCTCGGGAACGCGCGGTAACCGTCCCTGAGTGGCTACTTTCACCGTCGTGGCTGGAGCTGTATCCTCATAAAGGAAGGCAACTTTGAATTTTTAACGGCAGAGCCGTTTAATCTCGGCAAAATGCCGGTGTGCAACGCTAAAACTGCTAGTGCGAGGAGGAGCCACGTCACGCGCAGGGCTGTAGTAGGCGTGCGCGCGGCGGCGCCAGGGCATTTCTCTGCTCCACTGAGATATAGCTCGACCTTAGCGCACCTTGACGCCGGGAGAAGAGGCTGCCCGACGAAAGAAGCGCCTTCAAACCACGCGGGGAAGGAATCGCCGTCTTCGTGCCGATCCAGCCTACCTCGCCAACAAAGCGGCCGATATGCGGCGTCGCCGAGCCGATCCGGAATACCGAGAATGCGAGAATCAAGCCAAGCGGCAACGCCTAAGGTTGCCCTTATAGCCTAGGCTTGCCCTGATAGCCCAACCTTGACTAGAAAAAGCCAAGACACCTTAAGCCTACATCAACTAGTTGCTAAGGAACGTCGCCCAGATCCTCTGTTTCTTCAGACTTAGCACCGCTAATGTCAAGCTAGCCGCATTTTTAAGGCGAAAGCCTTAGATCTCTATGTTTCAAGGTAGCGTTGTAAGGTACATAAAGTCACGTGACGTAAGGAAGGCCAGAATTGAACCAAGCGTGTCCAGCGGTGTATAAGGGTTGATAAATGATTAGCAACCTAATTAATGCTAGATTAGTGAGTGGATTAGGGCGAATTAAGGTGGATTAAGGTGCTACCCAACCTCCCGTCACGATGATGAAGAAATACAGCAGTTTTATGAAGACGTTGAATTAGCAATGAGAAAGGTGCAAACTAAGTATACTGCAGTCATGGGCGACTTCCATGCAAAAGTGGGGAAAAAGCAGGCTTGTGAGCAAGCAATTGACAACTACGGCATCGATTTTAGGAACACTAGAGGTGAGATGCTGGTAGAATTCGCGGAAACGAGTAGGCTCCGAATAATGAATACCTTCTTCAGGAAGCGCAGCAACAGAAAGTGGATCTGGAAAAGCCCTAATGGAGAAATAAGGAATGAAACAGATTTCATACTATCTACCGATCCCAGCATAGTGCAGGATGTAGAAGTGTTAGGTAGGGTAAAGTGCAGTGACCATAGGATAGTGAGGTCCGGAATTTCTCTTAATTTGAAGAGAGAAATAGTAAAATTAGTCAAGAAGAAACAGGCCACCCTAGACGCAGCAAGGGTAAAAGCAGACCAATTCAGGCTGGTGCTCGCAAACAAATATGCAGCTTTAGAGCAGGAAGTTGAAGGCAACATAGATGTAATGAATGAAACCGTAACTAGGCTGAACTAGGTAAGGCACCAAGGCAGCCAGTAGGTAAACACTCACAAGTAACAAATGACCTAATAAAGGAACCACAAAACATGAAAGTGTCTAACTCGAGAGACCAGATAGAATTCGCTGAATTGTCGAGAATTGATGAACAAGAAGAAAGTAAGGGATATTCTAAATTATAACGTGGAAAAGATTGAGGAAGCAGTAAAATATGGACGCAGAAGGAAATCAGTAAGAAAACTTGGCATAGGACAAGGCTAGATGTGTGCACTGAAAGATGTGCAGGGCAATATCATCAGCAATTTCGATGACATAGTAAAAGCAGCGGAAGAATTCTATATTGACCTGTACAGTTCCCAGGGCAGCCAAGCTACTTTCATTCGAAGTAGTGATGAACAGGATACAGAGGCTCCTTCTATAACTAGCAATGAAGGGCCTTGCAAGATATTACCAGGGGAAAGGCCGCTGGAGAAGATGGAATAACAGTCGATTTAATTAAAGATGAAGGAGATATCATGCTTGAAAAATTCGGGGTAGCTTGCACTAGTGGCGCAGGGCTAAAGACACAGCGCAGCTGATCGGTTTCTAGTTGGTCCTGGCTATACGAAGTGATGCTAAGTTATACGAAGTGTATTAGCATTTCATCGTGGTCCGTGGTATCGAGGAACGCAGAGGTTGTGGAAAAGAGAAAAGATGCATGTTTCTGCAGCCGTTATAGGGAGCACGGCTCAGCATCTGAGGGGCGGGGAAAGGGGGATAGAAAGTAGGAAAAGTGGAAGAAGGGGAGGGAGAGGGTAGTCGTCATCGTCTTGGGCAGGGTGCCCTCACAGTCGGTCAGCCAGCATCGAATCAGCAAGGTAGCAGAGTACGACCTTGAATACCCTGCTGGAACTGCGGGCTGGGAAGAGCAGGTCCGTGCTGGACGCTGAAGGCAGGCCCATGCGGCGTAGTTGAACCACCATGGTGGCTCGGTGTTGGTTGTGTGCGGGGCAGAAACATAGGAGGTGCTCCAGTGTTTCGACTGCCCCGCACTGTGTGCAGGCTGGTGAGTCAGTTCTACCCAGGCGGAAGCTCCGGGCGGCTGTCCAGCAGCAGCCAATTCGTAGGCGTAGCAGGAGGGATCTCTCCCTTCTTATCAGTCCCCGGTCCGGCAGCCGTGTCGGGGGACTCCGCCTCGCCACGCGTGCGTCGGGGTGACAGCTCAGCAGCAGTCGCTGCAAGGTGCTCCTGGAGTAGTCTGAGGCAATGACTGCTGGGCTGATCGCCGTGTCCATTCCTTGTGCCTCCTTTGCCAAGGCATCTGCCTCTTCATTGCCCGGGATTCCCACGTGTGCAGGGATCCAGTGCAACGAGACACCGGTGCCACTGCGCGGAGGGCGTGGAGCTTGGTTACCAAGAGGGCTCAACTAAGGCCAGCCCTCTCCGGCAAACACACGGCCTGAAGAGCTGCTCTTGAGTCGCAAGCCACCGCCACAGGAACTCCAGGAGGGTCTGCTGCCAGCAGGTCTGCGGCCAGGTGAAGGCCCGCCATCTCAGCAACGGTGGAGCTGGCCGAGAAGAAGAGTCTGCAAGTCGATGCCCTGCTGAGCGCGGCGGCCACACAGGCTGCAGTGGCTGAGCTGGTGTCGGGGAGGACGGAGCCGTCCGTGAAGCCGAGCAGTCTCCCTGCCAGCTCTTCCTCAAGCTTAGAGGTGGCCACCTGCAGGAGCGTATAGCTGGAAGAACGGCGCTTGGATTGTCCCTCCAGCGAGGTGCAGATGACCAAGGGCCCCTCGTGTGGTGGTGGTAGTCGCACCACTGGAGGTACCTGGCCGACCGCTCTCTGGTAAGTCTCGACCAGGCTCCCCATTCTGGAAGAGGGTCGGCCCGCCAGGCGGGTGAGCAGGGGTTCTCCGTCAGGGGCGTGGGCTAGCCTGCCAATGTGCAGCAAGCCACGCTGCTGCAGCAGGGGCGACAAAGGCCACACTCCCGCCTCTGTAAGCGTTGGAGCTATCTGTGAGAACTGGGGCAGCCCCAGCACGCTCCTGATGAAGCCCCGGTGGAGTTGTTCTAGACGTCTCAGCCGGGTTGGTGAGAGGGTGACCAGTGACAGGCCATAGAGCAGCCTGGAGGTGGCGGCTGCTGAATGTAGTCGCAGCGCCCAGGATGGCGAGCATCCCCGCCCCCTCAGGAAAATCCCTCTCACCGCTCTCTGGACCCTCTGGACCTGTGCAACCACAGCCTTCACAGCAGGAGTCCAAGTCAGCAGGTGGTCAATCTGCAACCCGAGGTATGTGACTGTCCTCTGCCATGGTATCCTGGTTGCACCTATGATGAGACAGGCAGTGCTCCGTCGGGTGGCCGAGCGGGGGTGTACCAGGAGGGCCTTGGTCTTGGCGGGGGATACCAAGAAGCGCGGATGGCGTCGACAGTACCTCTTCGCGTTGCCTCGTTGATACTGCTACAATTTGTTTCTCTCGCTCTCATTTTCTCTTTCTCTCTCCGGAGCATAGCGCGTGACGCGCACAATCTGCCTCGCTCTCATTTTCTCTTTCTCTCTCCCTGCATAGCGCACGACGCTCCGCGAGGTGGTTGCTAGGCAACGCAGTGGCAGGCGGCAGACATTACGGCCGGCCTAAATAGCTCCGCTGTTAAAAAATGGAGCTGGGCAGGTCGTGTAATGCGTGGGATGGATAACCGGTGCACCATTTGAGTTACAGAATGGGTACCAGGAGAAAAAACGCGCAGTCGAGAAAGGCAGAAAACTAGGTGGGGTGATGAACTTAGGATATTTGCAGGCGCAAGTTCGAATCAGCTAGCGCAAGACAGGGGTAATTGAAGATCGCAGGGAGAGGCCTTCATCCTGGAGTGGACATAAATATTCAAATTCAAATTTTATCGACCAGACAATAAGCTGGAAGGTCCGCTGGCCTAAAAGCCCTGAAAACGTCTTGACAGGGCCCAGGTGACCGTTACATGGCAGCAGCTGTACAAGGTGCGCAGGTTCAGATGATAGATACGCCGTGACAAAGGTAAAATAAAAACAGGCAGATTATACAACGTGTACATAAATCACACATATGCATCTAAGTTTACAATGCACAAAGAAATGCATAAGAAATTTACACGTAACAATCTATTTATCAGTCACACAAATGTATAAAAAGAAGACATGAATAATATCGTAATATAGTTGAAACAGTATAGTCGTGTTTGGCGCATGATAGCCTTAGCTGCTTATGCTTCATTAAACCCAACAACAACAACTGTATAGTCGATATCACTTACAGATAATTAATCCTTTTCTAGCACACAATAGAACAAAAGTATGAACGTAACTGTTTTTTACTCCATCTGGTTGTTTTCATATGTGTTGAGTGTTGTAGGGACGTTGTATGTCAAAGTTTGGTACTTATAGGTGCAAGTAGGTTAAGAACGATTAAGGTGAATTAGGGTTCATTAGGCGTATTAAGGTCCATTATTGTGGATGAAGATTACGCAGCATTAGGGTGGATTAAGCTCGATTAAGGTGGATTAGGGTGTATTAAAAAGAATCAGGGTGTATTACGGTGTATTAAGGAGGATTAAGGGGGTATAAGATCGAATAAGGTGGATTATGGTGAAATACAGTAGGCTTTACAAGGCTTTTGCCTTCGCGTCTCTCGTGCGATAGCTAAAGACACCTGGAAATTTTTCTTAAGCACCAGGCAATGAACAGTGCCAAGTATTACACTGAACGACGTAGACAACAAAATGCGACATTACTGCGACATTTTAGCAAGAAAAGTGCAGCGGTAAGCGCAAAACGTTTTTCGAACATTTAAGGCGAACAATGAACGTTCCTGTATAGCTGATACAGGAACGTTCGGCGGGGTTGGTTTTCGTGCAGCTTGCGGTAATCTCAAGAACTGCGTGGCGATATCCCAGAGCTCAGAAGTACTCTCATATATAGAAGTGGCCACGAAGTGGAACTGGCCGTAAAAGTGCTAGTGTTCCAGCGGGGCCGTGGCTCGACCTTGTAGAAAAGCGTCCCAGCACCATGACAGATGCGCAGCGAATTTCGAACACGTCCTGTAACTCTTATCTTCATCGTCAGCTAGAAGATTCACACCTTTATTGCGTAGCATTTCTTCGGGGCCATTTGCTGTTCCGTTCTTCCTTCCCTTTCATTTCCTAGAAAATCTGTCATTCAGGCTTGAACAGGTAAATTTTAGAGCGGAGCGCTTAGGCGCCCCTTTCTGCCGCGAGCGTCGGCGTCCTTCGTAACTGAGCGAACGAGCACAGTGAAGAATGAAAGAGCGAACGCGCAGCGGTGGGTGAAAGACGGCGATAGCGAAGAGAGCGCCAGGACCAAAGCAGAAGAGGAGGGTGCAGCGGAACCATGAGGAGGAAAGCGGTGGAGGGTATGACGAAAGCGCGAGTAGACGAAAAACGTGGGGCCATGCAAGGCGGGCTCTGCGGCGACGATGGCCCACAAGATGGCGCCACAGTAGCGCGCGTCGTCTGTATGTAAACAAGGCGCTGCATGAGCCGAAGTTTGTCTCCGGCGACTGCTCTTACTCGCGCCCACGTGTGACCCACGCGCTGCCTCTCGCGATCTCGCGAGTAGCGAGGAATCGTGCCACTCTTCGTTCCATTTGCAAAGTGCCGCACGAGACAGATTGTCCGCGCCAGTCAATATATCGCGAAATGAAAACGCGTATAAAGCTGCGCTCAAATTTCGCATTGAGGAGTATCATAATCGTTTGCGATTTTATTCTCTTCGGCATATTAATCTCGACCCTACTCTTACACTTTCTCTCCAAAGGTCCTCAACCTTTATTGCAATTCATCGCAAGCGTTGCTGAACAGGACAGTGTCATCGGCAACCTGAAGCTTTCCGAGATATTCACCGTTGAGTCTAACTCCTAGTTTGTCCCAATCTGATATCTTGAATACTTCTAAGCATGTAGCGAATAGCATTGGAGAGATTGTGTTTACTTGCTTGACCACGTTCTTGATCGGTATTCTCCTGCCTTTCTTTTTCAAAATTAAGGGGGCTGTGCCTTCTTTATAGATAATTGCTAAGACATTCGCTAATGCTTCCTATACTCCTTGATTTCACAATGTCTCTATTACTGCTGGTATTTCCACTGAATCAAACCCATTTTTGTGATCTATGAAAGCGATATAGAGCGGTAGGTTTTATTCCGCAGATTTCTCAATTACCTCATTGATGAGGCCGATGTGATACATAGTAGAATACTCCTTCACAAAGCCAGCCTGTCCTCTTGGTCGATTGAAGACAAGTGTTCGCCCGATTGTATTAGAATATACTTTGAATAATAATTTATACAATAGGGAAAGCAAGCTATTGGGTCTATGATTTTGCTATTCTTTAACGTCTCCCTTCTTATGTATTAGTTAACAGTGGCATTCTGCGAACTTTCTTGTACACATGAAATTGTCAGGCATTGCGTATAGAGTTCGCAAGCCTTTCAAGCTTATTAACTCCTCCTAATTTGAATAAATCGGTTGTTACTCCCAATTCTACCGATTTTCCCAGCTACAAGTATTGCAAAGCCGTTGTAACCTCATCGCTCGTTTCTTCAGTACCTTCATTTTACGCAAATAATGAAAGCTAAGAATATCATGTCAGCAGTCTTTTAAGGCTGCCTGGTTGTCGAAAGTTTAGTAGTAAAGTGGCGAAGACTGCAGACGCATTTTCTACCTCTTTCGGGAATACTATCGTTTTGTGCAACTTAGCGCGCAGCATAGACTCACTGATGCGACGGAAATTTGAGAAAGTGACGAATGTCCGAATGCGATCCATCAAAAACACAGCTCCCTATTAGGGTGTACCATTGCGTGGTACGCCACAGCAAGCGGTACCTGCAAGGGCCGCATTCTCATCGGCCAGTCACTTTTTGCTGCATCCCGTTCAGTGCGCATTCATTGGGTAAGCCAGCTAAAACGATGGCCTTTCCAACATTGAGGCGTCTGACTGGATGTTACTTCGCACAAATGTGAAAGCATTTCCAGAAATGATCAACCGAGAATACGGCCCCCGATTGACCAATCCTCCTACCACGGCACACAGCAGCTAGCGACGGACCTTTCGCCTGTTATGCTTGAACACGACGACGTCGTCCATCTCCCAGCAAAGCAAGTGACGCAGTAGAACCAGGGACTCGTTCATTCGCTCGGCCACCATCACAAGGTCGAACACGGCGTCCATACGCTCGATGAAGCCTCGCACGGCGCTCTCGTTGTGCGATAGCTCCAGATTGAAGCCCAGGTCGAAGCTCATCTGGTTCAAGCCTAGCCTCTTTCGGTTGGGGCCAGGCAGGATAGCGCGCATCTGCTTGACGAATGAGGCGTTTTCTGTGGCCCTCTGCAACTCCTCCAGGCTGACATTAACGTGTTCCTGTTTTTCGAAAGAGAGCGAAACGGAACGGTACAGCGGAAGTTAGGAGTGAGTTCAGAAAGGAGCTGAAGTCTACGCAGCGTGGTCAATAGCAGGTCATGGTCCTGTGCTATAGGCAAATGGCTATTCACAGCTAGTCAGGGGCACAGACAGTCACATACAACTTAAACACGCTCAAATCCTGTTGATATCTACGTAGTTCTGTAGCAAACACTTTCATGCTCTTTCGACGAGCGTATCCTATGGAGCTTTCGCGTGCGCGCGTGTGTGTGTGTGTGTGCACGGCCCCTGGATAAAAAAAAAAAAAAAGGCGCGGCCCGTTGCGTGGCACCGAAACGGCGCCTCGGGCCTAGTTCTCCTCGTGCCCGCTCTGGCGCCACTGCTCGGGTACAGCCGTTCGAGAAGCATTCTCACAGCCACGTTTGTACGCGCGACAGTGACTCTAATCAGGCCGTAAATAACGCGTTTTATAGTTGCGCATTACAGGTTGAATTTTGAAGTCGTTATTAGAAGTGCCGATTACTCCACACATGTGAAAAGTCTGCCCTAGGAACGCCAATGTTTTGTAGAGTGAGCCTCAATGCTCTCCATGAAGGCAGCCCGCTCGACTCACCTGAAATGAAAAGGAGTGCTCGATTGCGAATAAACGGGAGGGGATTTACGTGTTTCTTCAAGACGACTTCAAGACGATGGATCGCGTTTATTTACAAGATGATGAATGCGAAGGTATCGCTCAGCGAAAACAGTCCACGGTGCCGCACCCGATCCAGCCCAGCTTCGTTCTTCTCTTCAACCGAACTCCCCTCGCACTTTTCAATATTCTCTCTGCGCTGGCAGTGGCACGGCCGCTAGGTAGGTAGGTAGTAAAATTTATTGAGGTCGGGAAGAATCTTGACCCATTTTTTTAAAGGGGCAAGACTGCGGGCCGCGCCCGCATTGGGACGGGAAGGCCAAGCCTCACCGCCACATCGTGGGCCTTCTGGACAGCCCAGAGTTGGTCAATCCATTCGTGGCTATTTTTAAATAAAAAAATCACAGCATATCCACGGGGTGAATGATGATGAGTGGGGCGAAGCTCCAGGGGATCATTCGGGTAAACCACAGCTACGGACGAGAGATAAAGAGAGCGCGCGTCGGGAACGAACGCCCTTGTGCAATGCAGCGCACCTAGCTACGGACGAGAGAGAAAAACGCCGGAAGCGTTCTCCAGAAGCCGGAAGCTGGCGTCCGGAACCGGAAGCGGCACCGGAAGTGGAAACGGAAGAGAAACCGGAAGTGAAAACGGAAGCGGAAGTCGGCTTCCGGTTATACTATACATATATATGTATATATGCGTATACATACATATACGGACACACAGCGCCATCTATTGAGCAATTCATAAACTAGAGGTGGCTACATACTACTACTACTACTACTACAGAGGAGGGAACGACCCACACCCTAAGGAGCTTCGCCCCTAAAATGTGCGGCCTGCTGCGTCGCTTTCCCGCCAGTGGGCGAGCGCGTCTCGGCTGAGTTAAAGTCCCTAAAAAAACTAGGCTGAGTCGACAGTTGCGGCCGCTGTTTTTGCTGGGCTCGAAAAAAAAATTTATTGGGCTGCGCGTTCTTTTTTTTTTAATGTACGGCGGATAACCAGGAAACACAGTCGGGACCACAGTCAGAAGCAAAAGCGTAATCTTCGTGTTCTTTTTACAGTCATTCTCAGTAAAATATAATGAACATATCAGCGACCTGTTGCTTGGCTCCCACTTGCTTCCTTTTCCTGACGGCCCTTGTCGAGAAATATTCTTCAGCCACCCTTGCCGACGCTGTAGATCGCAGGGCATTTCGTGGTACTTCACAGTAGCATCTCTTCTCGCGTTCGAGTTGCACAGCGGCCCACAACAGCTTCGCGGCATCACACCGCTAGAAAAAACTGCCTGCCACACACGCGCACACGAAAGAACCGTACTCAAGCACAAGAAACATGAGGCAAGCTTCTCACACACAATCACATAAATAAAGCACACGAGAATGCGCACGAAAAACCACACTAACAGGCATAAATCCCGAGGCAACCACATTTTAGCACGAACCGGCTTCTGCCTTGCGTACCGTAGCAGTGGCGCCCTCACCAAAAACAGCGGCCGCAACTGTCAACTTAGCCGAGACGCGCTCGCCCATTGACGGCGACGCGACGCATCAGGCCGCACCTTTTTTTTATTCAGCGGCCGTGGTGTGTGTGTCCAGGGGCACACACCCACCAACACTCTGAATGTGCGGCTCTAGAAATCCGCAAGCACTGAGCGAGCGAAATGTGCGTCCCTCGCAGCATGCTCGCAACAACCCGATCAAATCAGTACAGTACTCAAATGGACCTTCGTACTACAACAAGTGTGGCCTCATATCTAGAGCAAGATTGCCGGGCTTTCTGATGCAAAGCACCTTCTACAGATGCACAACAATGTTAAGGTTAAATATGTATTTCTGCGCTATTTGTGTTGCGGTACAAAGCTTTCAATTTATTTTGGGCAGAAACCTCGTACTATGGCTATTTAAATCACGGTTTCTGTCTTTTTACTGACTGTTTCGCGAAAGCGGCCAGATGCCCCGAGAAAATTTGGTCGACTCTGAGAAGGATGCTGAGTGTTAAAATGGCTTGCTTGCGCTCCATTTAATACTACGACACTGGAATGCAACCTGCGAACCTGCGTAGTTAGAACGCCCTGAGAGACCGTGTTCGAGTACGGGAAACGGCACTTTGATACGGGTGATAGATTGCATCAGCAGTGATATAGTCGTAAGAAGCATCAGCTACACATGTAAAAATTCTGCACCTTTAAGAGTGTTGGTTCTATGGCTAAACGTGTTACCGTTGAGGTGGTAAAAGATTTTTATTGTGCATGACGGCGAACTCGAACTACACCTGATATGAAAGAATTCGTAGTTGAAAACAGGGTGCTTTATTATCATCACATGATGCGCTCTGAAATGCCTCACACGACAGTTTAACAACGATAGCAATTAAAGTTTATTTTATGCAGTTTTTGCGCTGTCTGTCGAAGCTGCCATGATGTCTAGTTGCCACAAAAAGTTGCCATAAAAGAAAACTTGTCCTTTGTTCCTATCAAACATTCTACCTTCCACCTGAACTTCATTGTGTTAGCTGTGAGTACGCAATCACTCTTAAGGATGACAAACATTTCATTGTTTATGTTTCGTTCTATGTTACCCGAGAATTGTGCTCAAGAACCGAACGAGTCAGCACTACGATCACCGCCACCGAGACAGGGCATATGGGTGCGCTCTCAAAAGCCTAGCATTTGTGACAGTGAGAAATTTATGTGGGTGTCTGCAAATGTCCGCACAGCACGTGCTTCTTTTGTGCATTACCTGTGCTACTGCTAATACGGCCGGATCAGAACTCAAGTTCTTTTAACAAAGACATGAACAACATTTGCAATGCAACTCTCAGCGAGCGCTTAGTGCGTATACTCAGAACAGCGCAGCATGCAACGGAGAGAGAGAGAGAGAGAGAGAAGTTTAATGGTGCGAAATGCAGAGAGGTCGGCCTGAGGTAAATTCCTCTAGCCAGCTACTCGGCGTTGGGGGAAGGCGAAGAGGGAAAGAAAGAGGGAAGAAAGAGGCGCATGATGGGTGACGATGATGAAAGAAGGAGGGTGTAAAACATATGGCAAGCACTTTGGCATGCTCAAAGCCTACAGTCCAGGCCCGTACTTTTTAAAAAGTTCAGTAGCGCCTGGATGGCCTTGAAACTTGATTGAGCGTCTGGACAAGGGCCTAAAATAACGTCCTCCGACAACGGTGGGCTGTCGAGACGCGTAAGGTCATTATTCAACCTTTGACGCTCTTGCACGTACCTAGGGCAGTCACAAAGCACATGACCTATGGTCTCATTGACATTGCACAATTCAGTCTGGAGACTCGGTGCGTCGCATGAGGTGAACGTATCCGCGCGTAAACGCTACCCCCAGCCTTAGTCTGTGCAGAGGACTGGCACAGCTGCGTTGAATTTTCGGTGGTAGCCTAAATTTCATGGTAGGGTCCAATCTCTGCAGTCGTCTGTGTCGATTATCCGGATTGTCCCAGTGCTTTTCTGTCGATTTTCGGATGACACTGGAGGGAAGGCAGTTTGCGTCCGCTCTTGAAAAAGGAATTGCAAGCATTGATTCTGGTTCTTCGAGTGCTTTCTTCGCTTCGGCATCAGCCAGTTCGTTGCCGTGTATACCACAGGGACTGGGAATCCACTGAAATGTGATGTGGTGGCCGTTTTCTTGCGCTAAAGTGTATAGCTCGGCAGTTTGAAGAGCCAACACTCTGTAAGCGCTTTCTTTAAACACCAGTCTAAGTAGTTGCAGAGCCGATTTTGCGTCACTGAAGACTGTCCATACTTGAGAAGGCTGTTGCAAAATATATTGAACGGCCTCTCTGATTGCCACTAGTACCGTAGATGTTGTAGTCGTCTTGTTACACAGAAGAAACCGTCCAATGACTTGATGCGCAGGCACGACGAAAGCCGCACCAGACGCATATGGCGAGACCAATCCGTCTGTATACACATTCACCGAGGAGTCATATTCTTTCGACATATATTCAAGTGTTAAATGTCTGATGCCGACGGTAGGTATTCGCGATTTTTTAGAAATTCCGGGAATAAATAGACGCACCCGTATTTTGGACATTACCCATGGGGGCATACGTGGAAGGTCCGCAGGGGCAAAATATGATGGTATGGCAGATTCTTGGCATTTAATGGCTCTTGTAAAGGTGGAGTCCGGCCGTATGTCGGTTTGATTGGCATTCATGACGGCACAGCAGTCGCAGGAATACTCGAAGAGGTTCGCATCGTAGATAGACAGGTAAAGGGGTGACGCAAGCCTCCTCAATTGTTCCGTAGGTTGAGGTGCAACGTGGAATACCGAGACAAGTTTTCAGCATCTGTGCCTGGGCACTTTCCAGCGTACGCAAACATGACCGGCTCATACCTGATAAAACTGGCAGGCTATACCGAATGTAGCCGACGTAGAGAGCCTGGTACAGCCCGAGTAGCGAATGCTCAGATGGACCTCACTTCATACCGGCCAAAAAGCGAAAAACTTGAGCAAGCCCAGTTAATTTTTTCTTTAACATTTCCACATGCTTTGACCATGAAACACCGCGGTCAATGACAACGCCGAGGTATCTGTGGTGGGTCACATATGGGATGGTATTGCCATTGATCATAATTGAATACCAACACATAAGCTTCCGTGTGAACGCTATCGCAGCGCACTCTTCTGGAGCCAGTTGCAGTCCTTGGCAGTGCAGGTACTGAGACATTAAAGAAACAGCTCGCTGCAATCTTGCACGAATTTGTGGTCGCGTGACTGCGGATGCCCATATGCATATGTCATCTGCGTAGGTACTGATGCGTACTGTATCAGGAATTATTTCCGCAAGGCCAATAAGGGCAATATTGAAAAGAGTCGGGCTGAGGACTCCTCCTTGAGGCACTCCACGGACCACAACGTGTCTTCTCGTTTCGCCATCAGTCGTGGACATGAAGACTGTGCGACCATCTAGGTAACTTTCAATCCACATGTAGAGACGGCCGCCGATGCCCAAATTACCGAGGGCACAAGAATGGCTTCGTGCAGTACATTGTCATAGGCTCCTTTTATGTCCAAGAAAACTGCTCCTACAAGTCGGTGTCGCCTTTTTTCGTGTTCGATCGTAAACACGAGATCAATGACCCCATCTATTGCAGAACGTCCACGTCTAAATCCGGTCATCATTTCAGGATAAAGCTCATTCCCTTCCATGAACCATTCTAATCTAGTGAGCACCATTCGTTCCATCACCTTACCGACACAGCTAGCTAAAGCTACTGGCCGGTAAGATGACATTTCGTAAGGCGATTTTCCTGGCTTTAGGAGGGCCACCAAACGGCTGGTTTTCCACTGCTTCGGGACTGTACTGGATGACCACGTGGCGTTATAGTTCGACAGCAGGACTTTCCGACCTTCCACACCAAGGTGGCAAAGAGCAGTATATGAAATACCGTCAGGTCCTAGTGCAGAAGATCGTCTCAAAGCAGCAAGTGCAGCTTCCAAATCCGGCATCGTGAAAGGAAGGTCAAGACGAGCATCTTTAGGAGGTGGCACGGGTCGATGCAATGTTGGACATGTTAAAATATTGGTACGGGTGACTCTCTTACAGAAGTCTTCGGCAACCTGCACTTCCGTCAGAGATTGGTGAAGTGCTAGAGCACGGAAAGGATGTTTTTGCTGAGGAGGAGCACGAAGGCTTCGTACTTTCTACCAGATCCTAGAAAGTGGCTTTCGAGGATCCAGAGACGAACAGAAGGTCCTCCACCGTTGTTTTCCAATTTTTTAAGGTGACGCCGTATTGTTCGGCGGCAATAAATTTACGCATTGTTGGGCTGGTTGGTTGACGCTATCCAACAAATAGCAGTGAGCGCCAATTTAAAGGACAAGGACCGTGGTCGAATGGAGAAGACAGGACAAGGCCAACTTCCATCTTCCAAAGCAGTTGGCAGCAAGCCTTGCCCCGTCAACCCGTTATTATACCGTGGCCCTTGTTCAAAAGTTTGCTCGCATTAAACTTCATTGTGAGCTTAAACACACAAAAAGCAAATGCTCGAAAGCCACAGCTTTTTGCCAAAACCGAAAAGCGCTGGAATATGGCCGGAACACTACAGCGAGTATAAAGAAGTGTCTCCTACGACGTTCTCAAGGGATATATTTCAGGGCCTTCGTTCGTGCAACACCGCCATCAGAAATGAGCCGTCATGGTGTCCCAGATCCGACGGCACGGCGCCCCTCCCCTTGATTGAAAATTTACGCACCATGGGCAGAAAGATTAGAGGAAGCCCTACTAAACTTCCTCATGGTAACTTGTCGAGCGACAAAAGAAGAAACTTTCAAGCATAATTCATACCTTTGTCGCTCGGTAATGACGGCGCAATCCACTACCGCTCGCTCGCGCATAGCTTTAGCTAGCGGGTACGTACGTAAAATTATAATGGTTAAAATGCTTCTTGAGAATAGTATGTATTGTGCCTACCTTGAGGTCGCCGTAGGAGAAAAGTGACTCGAAAAGGGAAGCAGGCTCCCGCACGATGGTCACAAAGACGACGTCCGGCTTTAGTAGGGCCCGTGCTTCATCCTCCTGGAATCGCGTGTGGTGCACCAGCATGTCGAAGGGTGGCGTTCCCTCCACCATCGTCCGGTTGAGAAGGTCCGTGTGCCCCAAGTAGATGTCGAACCAGGGCAGCGCGAACGTCAGACGGCGCCGCTCCCCAAAACGCATAAGCAGGTTCTGCACCGAGGAGCTGGCACACTTGTGCGTCTTCAGGAAGCACACGGTATGCCTCGGTCTGGAGCAAGACCGTAGTCTCCCATGGGACGACGACTGCTTCGCCCGCCAGGAACTGCCCACCAGTATGCACGGTTTCAATAGCAGACATCGGATGGCCCATCATGTTATTGTCTTGTTTAAGTATACGTATAACTAAACAGCTCTCACGTGAGCGCTTGGACATCTTATCCATATAATGCGCGGATTTATTCGCTGCTAAACTTGAAGAATTGATTTCGTAGAGTTGTCTCTCCCAGGCTGTTTAGGCAGTTAGCTAACCTTTCATTCACTTCACAGGTACTATTCTCGCGCTTTCATATAGGCGTAGTTGTGGTTCATTTCTTTCTTGGGAATATATGTGAGTGTGTATAGTTGAATGTGCTTATTTTTGCATTAGTAAAATGTATGCTTAATTTCCTAGAAATCTTGCTGTCTTGACGCTGCTAGTGATGTTATTGCTGAATAAGAAATGCTCAGACTTTTTAGCATATGTTTTCTTCGACCTGTATATTTGTATCTAGGTTTCTACTTCTCTAGCATACCCGCTCCTGTATAAGCTTCATAAGCCTTACAGTATCAAATAAAATAACGTAACCTGTACAACTCGTGCAATTGCGGAAATTTGTGTGCATGGGTGGACATGACTTGCAACAAATGACTGAGCCCCTGAGCCGGCAAGATCTAATGGTAAGTTTGAAGATTATTATCCATGAAACTACTGTAATAGTCAATAGCTTGGCATGAGCTCGACTATTCGCGATTGATAGACAGTCATGTGAACGCGTGCGTGTTATATTTGTGTGTATTTTATACCTCTGCTGTATCCCAACATTGCGTTTATCAGGGCCAAGAAGGACACATATCAGGAAGAGTAAATTGGAAAACAAATAGAAAAAGAGCATGGTGGAAGGCAATCTGCAATCATGTTCAGCAGCTTAAAAACAATTGTGGGGTTTTACATGCCAAAACCACGATACGATCATGCGAGACTACGGATTAATTTTGACCACCTTGGACTCTTTAATGTGCACCTAACGCATGGCACACTAAACGCTTACCGACAAACTTCAAAAGTGTGCCAGAATGAATACATTCTGCCAATACTAACCTCCTGGAATAAAACTTGGAAGTTAACAGAGAAAGTTGACCACGCAATGAGCGATGTAATTAAAAGTTACAGACAGAGAGATAGAGAAATAGAAAGGAGTTAGGTATAAAAAAATTGCGTAGCTTGCACTGCAGGCGCAATGCTAAAGAGACAGTGGAGCTGACGGGCACCAAGCTAGTCCTGGCTTTTGGGCGAGGATAAGCACTACCAAGTCATCTCCAGCATTTCCTGTATTTATTGATTATTTGTCGATTATTGATTAGCTCTTGATTAGCTATCGCAATGCATTGGTCACGTATTTGGGCTAGGCGAAGCACCACTAATTCATCCCCAGCATTTTCTGGAATTTATTGGTTATTGATTGATTTTCGATTAGCTATTGAGTGGCTATCGCAAGGCATTGGCCACGTATTTGGTCTACGCAAAGCACTACCAAGTCATCCCCAGCATTTGCCGGACTTTATTCATTAATAATAGATTTTTAATTAGCTATTAATTGGCTATCAATTGGCTATCGTAAGGTATTAACCACGTATTTGGGCTAGGCTACGCACTACCAAGTCATCGGCAGAATCATCCGGAATTTATTGATTATTGGTCGATAATTGATTAGCTATTGACTGGCTATCGATTGTCTATCGCAAGGTATTGGCTGCTTATTTGGGCTAGGCTAAGCACTACCAAGTCATCCCCAGCATTTTCCTGAATTTATTGATTGAATATTGATTGACTATCGATGACTGACAAGGTTAAGTAGTCCCAACCATGCTTACCCAGACTGGCTCAGCTTCGCTAATTCACAGGGGTGTGTGTCATTGCGCTTGGACCCGTTCTGCAAGACCACCAGGATCGGCACACATTTTCTGTTCGCGAATCACGGACTAACGGCCGACTTAAAGAGCCCCGCTGTTAAGGAAAATCATGTTCTTCTCCTTCCCTCTCGAAAATATGGGTATTACTTCTTCACTTGGGCGTCCGAGACGCACCGACAGCGACGGTCTATGCAAGTGAAGAGCACTGCCACAAGGAATAGCGGCGATAAGTTCGCAGGTGGCTTCGGATGGAAAGAGGCAGACACATATCGAACTTAAGCGAAATTGTATTTGGAAGGACGTTTTACAAGGAATACCATATATGATGCAGGGTGGAACTAGACCAGCTATAGGGTGACCTACACCAGCAGATCCTTCGGTGCATAGAAATGTATGCAGCAGTACTTTACCTGCTTTAAAGGCTTTGCTGATGCCACATCAACCGATCAATCATGATTAAATCATCAAGCGAACAATTTGAATTAATATTGTCCGGTCTAATGGCTGCTGGAGTGACGCGAAGTGAAGTTTATTTTCCTTTCGTACAAAGGAATGCCTGACGAAGGCCTCGGCCCTCGGCTCCCCTGTACAGTCTGACATCAGAATACACAAACACATAACTGAAAATATATAAATGCAAATCACCTGCTCTTGCAAGTGTCACATGATACAGTTATTTAAACATACAGCAGTAAAAATGGTGTTGTACAAAACAAAGACCAGAATCGATAAGATATTTCTGTTTCCTTTTTAAACACTTTGAATGAAACATCAAAATCAACATTTGTCGACATTTTATTAATAGCCGCAGTTACTTGATAATTTAATTTTTGTTTGCCATAGTACGCGCCTTGGGGACCCGGTGGATTTGTTTTCGAAAATAGTAAGCTTCATTAGACAAAGTATTGTTTTGGGTGTATAATTTGTTGGATTTAATATGCTGCAGCAAACGAAAAAGGTAGAGTTGGTTCGCTTTAAGCCAATCGTAACTGCGAAACAACAGAGACACGGAGAAATCTTTTGGTCTGCCATAGCAACCAGGAACGCACCGCAAAGCTCTCTTTTGAAGTACTAGTAGTTTCTGATAGTTAGTGGTCGTAGTTGTTCCCCATACTAGAATACAATAGGTTAACTTAGAATATACAAGCGCATAATACATTTGCAGTCTCAACCACACGGGTACCAGATTAGCTACTTTGTAAAGACAGCCAACACTTTTACTTATTTCAGATGCTAATTTTGATACATGTGTGTTCCAGGAAAGGTTCTGGTGGAACCAGACACCGAGAAATTTAATACAATCAACCTCCTGTATTATTACACGTCCAAATTGAATGTTGACCTTATAGAAATCAACAGTATTAATTGGCCTAAAATAATATAGCTGGTTTTGGATAAATTTAAGGAAAACATGTTGCATTGTAGCCAGGATTGTAAGTCACCTAAATACCTGTTTACCATAGCCTCAGCTTGGACAAGAGATTTGGCTGTAAAGAATATGTTCGTGTCATCAGCATACATAATCATGTCATGAGAACCTGGTAATTTGGTAATGTCATTGATATATATTAAAAACAATAGTGGTCCCAATATAGTGCCCTGAGGGACTCCGCAAGTGGCAGTCAGTCGGTTAGATGAAACTTCATTCACCTTTACGTATTGTATCCGATTCTGCACTAAGGTAAGTGTAACACCACGTACACCATAGTAATTTAACTTATGTAAGAGAACACCATGCTGTACGCAGTCGAACGCCTTTCGAAAATTCAAGAATAGACCAAGTGTGTAGTGCTTGTGCTCTATATCTTCAAGTATTTTATCCTTAATAACGAGTAGGGCTTGCTCTGTGGATTTTTTCTTCAAAGAACCGTACTGGGAAACAGATATCAGGTTGTTTCTAGTAAAAAAAAAAAAAACACTCAAGCCTGCAGTTGATGACTCCTTCAAATACTTTAGAAAACACTGGTAACACAGAGATTGGTCGGTAGTTTGACATTTCCATACGATTACCACCTTTGTATATTGGACAAACCTTGGCTATTTTTAGGTCATAGGGAAACACGCCAGTAGTAAACATTAGATTAGCAATATAAGGCAATACGTCAGATATTATAGGCGCTACGTGCTTGATGGGAACAGACCTTATATCATCATGACCTGCAGATACGTCATTTTTAACTTGTTGATTAAAGTCACTATTTCCTGAGAGGAAGTGGGTGAAAAAAAACAGACTTCGATAAAGAATCAATAGTGTTATTAAATGCATTGTCAGCTTCAAGTGCATCAACGAGTGGTTTACCAACATTGACAAAGTACTTATTAAAAGCACAGGCTAAATCAAAACCCGATAACTTTCCATCCGGCGTACTGATCTCGTTCAGCACATTATAATTATCTTTTCCTTTTGTTAGATTAGTTACTTCTCTCCATACTTTACCACTGTCGTTTTGGATTCTTATGAAACGCTCAATAAAATAATTTGTTTTTGCTGTCTTTAGTTCCTTATTCAGTTGATTTCGATACTGTTTATACTCCTTTAGAAGGTTGGGATCCCGACTCTGAATAAAAAGGTGGTACATCTTGTTCTTTGTGCGAATTTTTGCGTGCAAATCTTTGTTTATCCACGGCTTCCTGAACTTCTTCCTGTTTAATCTTCTTCTGATTAGTGGGAAAGCATTATTATAGGCGTCTAAAAACTTTCTAATAAATTCTGAGTACGTCTTATTTACGTCACCAATGTCGTATATGTTATCCCAATTTACATTCTGAACTAGGTATTGAAATTTGTTCAGATTTTTATCATTTATTTCCTGTGTTATGTATCTGTCAACTGTGACCTTGGGTTTTCGCACTCTGCTGATAAAGCAAAAAATTGGGATATGATCACCAATGTCCGAGCTCAGTAAGCCACAATCAATATTACATGGTGCAAAGCTTGTAACACATCTAAAAGGGTGGCTGTATCAAAAGTAATTCTAGTAGGCAAAGTAATGTGATTGGAAGATGCAAAAGATGAAATAACAGTATTGGAATCTCTAGTGCTCTGATCGTCATGCAAAAGATTTATATTAACATCACCCATAAGTACAAATGAAAGAGCGGTAGAATTCAAGTTTTCAAGCAATTTTTCAAGAAAATCAAGAAAGTGTCGCTTATTTCCAGTCGGTGGCCTATAAATTGCCACGACAATTATATTGGCCAGTGACACCGTTAAACATTCAACGTTGGGACTCATTATTGAGCAATCGTCAAGAACAGAATGCGGGTAGCAACTTTTAACATATACAGCAAGGCCTCCACCTCTTCCACTGGGACGTAGGAGACGGTTATATGCGTAGTTATTGAAATGAAGACGGTCATAATGTGTGAGCAACCAAGTTTCAGTAAATACTAAAGCATCAAATTCTGTTCCTAATGAGGTAAAAAAGAGATCAAGGCAGTCGCCTTTGTTTTTGATGCTTCTTATGTTAAAGTGGAGAACAGACAGTTCTTGCTGCCGGTTACAGAATTTTGCGTTAAAAGACTCAGGGTTGTATAGAGAACAAGTCAGTACTTGAAACGTGGCCATGATCGCTTAACCGAAAATGATGCAACTATTGTGATACCTTGCGCAAATCGCCCTCATCGGCAATCCTGACGGCATTGGAAGATTCGTTCTTTCTGGTGAAAATCTTGCCCCCGATCGTCCAAACGAATTTCCAAGACATTTCTTTCTTGCGGGAAATTGTGGCTCCCAGTAGTTGCTTATTAGCACTGGTTAAATGCTCGTTAACATACACCCGATCAGATCCAGGTAGTCCCAGCATCTAGTTTGTGATCTGGCGTTTTCTAGCCTTCGCAAGAACCGCCTGTCGCTTATTGCGGCGCACAAAACGAACGATAATGTTGCTCTCGCCCGTAACTCGTGTTGTTATCTTGTGACATGTGTTAATGTCAGCAGCACAAATTGGTTCGTCAATGACTTCGCCAAGTTTTTTTACGACATCATGAGCATTGTCGACTGACTTGACGCCCTTAAGCTCTAAATTATTCAAACGGCTATATTGTTCCAGCTCGTCGACTCGTTGCGCTAGCTGCTTTTCTTTCTTGAGAGCTTCGTTACTTTTTAGCAGGACGCCGAGTTCCTGCCTCAAAGCTTTCAACTCTGTGTTAATCGCCTTAGTTTCATCGCAAGTGTCGCTGCAAAACTTCACACTTTCTTTGACAGAGCACATTTCAAGTCTCATTTACCGCTTGAAATCATCCAGAGCTTTCACGAAATCCTTCGACATTGTTGCAAACACAAACGAAATTCAATGCGAATAAAACACAGAAACACAACGTAATGTAAATATAATGAAGGCGTAATAAAGCTTGGCAGCGGTGCGCAGAGACTTATAGCGTATGCAGGGAAAACTAGAGGTATAGCTCACCTGCACGAAGCAGAAGAATTAGTCTGGTGCTTGTTGCTTGCGCACCGCTGCCAAACTGTGTCTAGGCGCCGAGCCGACAGCCTTTTTGTAGCAGTCGAAACCGGTGACGTCTTGTTAATCGATGCCCATGTCAGAGCGCCAGGTCACAAAGAAGCAGCGGCTATCAGGCTACGAAATTACGTCGCAGTGCTGGCTGAATCTTTCCTGCCGAATCTGTCCAGTGCGTGCTGAATCCTGTTGATCGGTCCTTGAATAATCGTCCACCACTGCAAGAAGCAGAAGAATTAGTCTGGTGCTTGTTGCTTGCGCACCGCTGCCAAACTGTGTCTAGGCGCCGAGCCGACAGCCTTTTTCTAGCATTCGAAGCCGGTGACGTCTTGCTAATCGATGCCCGTGTCAGAGCGCCACGTCACAAAACAGCAGCGGCTATCAGGCTCCGAACTTGCGTCGCAGTGCGCGCTGATTCTTTCCTGCCGAATCTGTCCAATGCATGCTGAATCTGGTTGATCGGTCCTTGAATAATCGTCCACCACTGCAAGAAGCAGAAGAATTAGTCTGGTGCTTGTTGCTTGCGCACCGCTGCCAAACTGTGTCTAGGCGCCGAGCCGACAGCCTTTTTCTAGCAGTCGAAGCCGGTGACGTCTTGCTAATCGATGCCCGTGTCAGAGCGCCACGTCACAAAGAAGCAGCGGCTATCAGGCTCCGAACTTGCGTCGCAGTGCGGGCTGATTCTTTCCTGCCGAATCTGTCCAGTGCGTGCTGAATCCTGTTGATCGGTCCTTGAATAATCGTCCACCACTGCAAAAAGCAGAATTAGTCTGGTGCTTGTTGCTTGCGCACCGCTGCCAAACTGTGTCTAGGCGCCGAGCCGACAGCCTTTTTCTAGCATTCGAAGCCGGTGACGTCTTGCTAATCGATGCCCGTGTCAGAGCGCCACGTCACAAAGCAGCAGCGGCTATCAGGCTCCGAACTTGCGTCGCAGTGCGCGCTGATTCTTTCCTGCCGAATCTGTCCAGTGCATGCTGAATCCTGTTGATCGGTCCTTGAATAATCGTCCACCACTGCAAGAAGCAGAAGAATTAGTCTGGTGCTTGTTGCTTGCGCACCGCTGCCAAACTGTGTCTAGGCGCCGAGCCGACAGCCTTTTTCTAGCATTCGAAGCCGGTGACGTCTTGCTAATCGATGCCCGTGTCAGAGCGCCACGTCACAAAGAAGCAGCGGCTATCAGGCTCCGAACTTGCGTCGCAGTGCGGGCTGAATCTTTCCTGCCGAATCTGTCCAGTGCGTGCTGAATCCTGTTGATCGGTCCTTGAATAATCGTCCACCACTGCAAGAAGCAGAGGAATTAGTCTGGTGCTTGTTGCTTGCGCACCGCTGCCAAACTGTCTGCAGTGCTACAGTTGACTCGACGAGAGGGGGCCGAGCCCCTCAAAAAAAACTCCGCCTCCATTCCACCCTGTGAAAGTGATGCACAGCGAATCTGTTGCGGACGTTTTACAAGTACGACCGACGTTAGATGTTAGACAAGCACCACCATCACAAGCGACGTACTGTACGTCACGAGTGCAGGCACGTGTGCGGAAGTGCAGCATACATGCTCATTCCTCCAGGCCCTCCACCAAGCGCAAGTGTGTTATAGAACTAAGCCAATTTCTCGAGGTAAGTTGCGTTAGGAAATTCGTAAAATACGACTTACACTCAAGCTGTAAACATAATAGATTCAGAGTGTAAGTCGAAGATACGAGAATAACGGCAATATCACGCTGTGATATCGCCTGATGACGTAATCAGAAGACGTCATCGCACCAAACGTGGCGTCATGATATGACGCCTTCGTCAAGTGATGATGCCACTTCGTCGAGTGATGATGCCCGCGCGTGTCTGGAACCAGAGGAAGACAAAAACTTCCTAGCTTGCGCCGTCAAAACGATCATACGAAGGATGAACGTGGCGCGACACTGACTGTCGTGCTTCTTGTGGACAGCTTTGATCACTAATGGGAGCAAGTCCTAGGGCTGTTCGCGCCGCTACGCGCTCCCCTCGCATGCACAGCGCAGTTCTCTCAGAGATCTCGAGGAGTGCCGGTGGTGTTCGCAAGGCCGCGTAGATGCCACGAAGCGTATCGAGGAGTCTGGTGTGAGGACTCTTATTAAGAACAGTGGAGTCTAGGAAGTTTTGTTTGGAGTATGCAAAGAAATCTTCGCTTCAAAAAATACACCCTGATATAAAAACGTCTATACAGTCGTCAGCACACTTGCACAGAGCACTCGAACCTCAGGCTGTTGGATGCACTTGATGCGTTTATATCAACGGCTGGTTCAAAATAGCTCGCACCTGAGCTTGGGATGCCACACCGATGGAACCACCCCCGATTTTTTCGTCTTGCCGATTACCGAGGCTCCAACAGCTA
The DNA here is from genome assembly GCF_013339745.2 of Dermacentor silvarum. NCBI lineage: Eukaryota > Metazoa > Arthropoda > Arachnida > Ixodida > Ixodidae > Dermacentor > Dermacentor silvarum. The sequence continues at coordinate 56,909,053 of NC_051155.1, forward strand.
CGATCAATTGCCAAGGTGCTGACGAGACTATGAGCAGCATGCTGTCTATCGTACTCATAGCAAAAAAAGTTAATTTTGAGGGTGTGCCAACACAGATTTCTTAGCGCTGATAGTTTGTCAAACTTTGTGTGCTTTTTCAGTACTGCTCAGTGATTTGAACAGATTACGTTACTGTGGGTTGTGTATAAAGCAGCAACAAGATTCCAAGAATAAATTATTGAAAGTAGTCCCTGTGTATTTGTGTGTGTTTGTGTATGTGTGTGTGTGTGTGTGTGGGTGTATGTGTGTGTGGATGTATGTGTGCGTCTGTGTGCGTGTGTGCGTGTGGGTGTGGGTGTGTGGGTGTGTGCGTGTGCGTGTCTGTGTTGTCGCTGTGCCTGCGCGACAGCGTGCTTGTGAAGAAAAACTTCGCGCCGTACAAAGCGGCCTGCCTACTCGTCGTGCCAGTCAAGCTACGGCAAGAGATTTTAGAAGCGTCTCAGGATGAGCTGACAGCAGGGCATCTGGGATTCACCGCTGCACCAAATTCGGGTATCCCGAAGAGTCACCGCGGAGGCATTTCGGGGGTCGTCGCAGTCTGACGGAGGAGCGCGTAAGTTGCGATCGTACGGCTCGAACCTCGCACGTTGTACCAAGACTCCATGAAGCTCGCAAGGGTATCTTTAAATTCCTTTAATTTCGTATATTTAAACCCTGCCATTTTCGGAGCACTTGGTATGTGCCACTGGGTATTTTACAATTCTTGAGAAATCATTGAGAGGAATTATCTAATGTTACATAATACTGAAATGTGTTTTAATATGCGGGGTGATCATTTTTAAGTTTTATGGAGTTTTTAAAGATTACCTGTTGCCGATAACATACTTCTAGTCCTTGAGCTAGATTGTTCAGAGAGGCGAACTATACTTGCACGAAAAATCGAAACACATATTTTTCTCGTTTATGGGGTTTTATGTGCCAAAACCAGTTCTGATTATGAGGCACGCCGTAGTGGGGGCCTCCGGATTAATTTTGACCAGCTGGGGTTTTTCAATGTGCACTCCAACGCAAGCAAACGGGTGTTTTTGCATTTCGCCTCCATCGAAATGCGGCCGCCGCGGCTGGGATTCGATCCCGCGACTTCGTGCGATCAGATCGATTCGATCCCGCGAATATGTGCGAAACACACATTCACCTAATTAACAGAAATTATATTATTAATTTTTTAAAATAATTACTTTACGCCAAATATTGCAATTTACGAATCGTAGCTGGTTAGATTGTCAGGCGTATCGAATTGGAATGAATTTCCAGAATAACGCCAGTTTGAAGATATGCTCGATCAAACTCGCCGTAAAAGTGCACTGTTGTTCTACTTTTACCCCAAAACGCTCTTTTATGCATTGAAGCACAAAAGTAACTGGAACGCCAACGCATTTCGTCCCACACTGGTGTCATCCTGGAAATTCATTTCAAGTGCATGCGTCTTGCAAATATGTGCCGTCAGGTAATTAACGAAAAAGTTAATTAGTCAATTTTTGGTAATTGCTTTGATATGTTTCAATTTCTCATTGTACGAATGTCAGTTTCTTCGAATAATCCAGCTCAACGATAGCAGTTTTGCTATTTGCCACAGGCGATTTTTAAAAATTCTCTAAAACTTAAAACGATCACCCTGTATGTCGTACTTCTCTACGCATAGACCTCTCACCATTCTTCGCCCAACGAGCGTCAAACTTCGCTGCTTCTTCGCGACATCACTTTGTCGCCGTCTCACGATTATGCCTCCGCCTTTATTGGTGTTTTAATTGCGGCTTAACTTGTGATTAATCGGTCTGCGGGTACCTCACCTGATTGGAGAACGTGACAGCAAACTAGCTTTTCTAATACATTAGAAACTACTTTGATCTTGACCAATAATTCACACAAGAAAGCAACTTATAGCGAACACTGTGCGACACACAAAAATAAATTATTAGCGATTACCATTCAACATACGAAAAAGACACTCATAGTGACAACCATAGGACACAACAAAATATAAATGGCACGACAATGACGACGACAGGTAATGCAGTAACCGCATGCCATTCAACGAACGCTGCGCTCATGCATGGATTTAAACATGTGTGCTCCATCTGTGGCAGCTTTCTTATCAGTTTCAACTGCTTCTGTGACGTAGCTATGTTCTTGCAACCTTGTTTAATGGGTCATATTTTGGTTCCAGTACACGGGTACCCCGTGCTTGTTATATATATATATTATTGGGTCACGCGTGCAAATAAATTTCTTTATTCTTAACGTTGAAGCTGTAAGTGCAGTCCAACACTCAAGTTTGCGGCCATCATTGATACGTGTTTTTTTATTTTCGCAGCGTTCACTGTATATAAACAAAATTTGACATCGGTGGAAGCAGGATATTGATGCGTCAGTGGCTTACGATTTACAAGGTTGTGCGATATGCAGCCCTGTGGATCATTAGGAGCAGGAGAGAAAACGCGCCCTGTGCCTAAAAATGGTCAAATTTGTGGCAGCCACTGTGCACATTCAGAAACTAGCTCCTGCACTACTGTTCTCGTTCGCAGTGCTTTGATCAACACTTCCCAGTTGCGGGCTGCACACGTCACCAGAGATAAACTCAGCTTTATCACTCCATCCATCCATCAGGATTACGGGAAATATGGTGGCAGTTGTTTCCAAGCTTGACCGTCACTGTGGCGGCAGGCCGTCATGAATAAATCCAATGTATTTAATCATTTTGACACCTTGCTCCTTCATTAGAAATGAAACCTAGTTGTCAATATAATCGCATTTCTCCGCCGGTGTGACTGCTGGTCACAATTTTTGAATGACGGCGTGTTCGATCATATTGATGTCAGACGTGCTAGCGTTAATTACAACAGCTGACATTATGATAGAATGACGTCATTTGCCTTTCCGGTCAGGTGTCATTTAGACTTTTTCTTGTCAATTTAAGGTACAACTGATTCGTCAATATGACGGTCTGGTGGCTTCTCACTGTACAGGCCTCATTTTACGTTGGTTGTGAATGTGAAATATATTTTAATCAACTGCGCGACTGTCACCGCAAGTGGGTGACGTATTATAAAAGATATTGCAGAAACATGGCATGCGCATTTGCATATTTATTCCTGATAACTGCTGGTTCAAATAAACAAGCAGAAGAATGCAGTAAGGGTACTTGTAAATTGCTGTGTTGCCTTCGTTTTTCAGAAGATCCACGTGGTACAGTACCTGATAAGTAGAACGTAATACCATTCAATAGTAGAATGTAGTACATATTCAATTTGCACAATATTGTGCAGTAAGGGCATTACGTAGAAAACAAAAATAAGGTTCGTAACAAAGCTTCAAATCCGAACAGACAAACAGACATGGAACAAAATGTTTGTTATTACCAAATAAACAACTGGAAAAAAGAAATAGCAATATTAGCAGTAGTATATACGCGTATATACACAATTTGGAAAAATTGGCAACAGTCAGATAACCCCAAAAGACCGGACAGCTAAATAAAGCCTTTCAATGTGCTTTTTTTTTCATCTGAGATAGTGAGACGCGGTGCCCCTACATGCCTTGAAAACACATAATTAGGTAAATTTAAAAAGTTTTCCCCAAAAAAGCCGTTCATATGCCATGTGGTATACTTCTCGCAAAACAGAGTTTGTGCACCGTAAAAGCACAGGACATACAGGGATGCAAATGACATACACGGTCGCTGACTTCCCACTGAGCATTTATTAATAATCAAACCAACTTTTATACGTGCAGAAATGCGATCAAAGAACAAATTATCATCACGGAAAGCTGTTCAGGAGGTGCAATTCCTTATCACTTATTCCTTATTACAGTAGAAATGATCACGCACAGCAATCTGCAGCTTTCCTAATGTGGGGTTCTGAAAGATTTATCTCTTTTTATTCCGATAGTAATTATATGGAGACTCCAGGCGCATTTCTGTCGTTGCCGCGCGCCGTACGCTGTGTGTGCGAGTGAAAGCGCGTGAGGGGAGCTGACGATCGCGGCTCAACCTGGCGTGCGCGAGGGAGGAAGGCGGCGAGCAAACGTGATGCATTCCGTCGCGCGAAAGGCCGTGAGGGGATGGGAGGGAGGGGGGGGCGGCCTTGTGTTCCGGCACAACCTGCGTATTTCGCGACCGGCGCAAAGGGAACTCGCGATCGCGGCTGAATCTTGCGCACGAAAGGAAGAAAGTGGCGAGGCAGCATGGCAGGGAGGGGGTGCGGCTTCAACTCCGGAAGCAACTGCGTAATTTGTGCGCGGTTACTTGACCGCGGATACTCGCTATCGGAACGCTTGCTCACGGCAGCGTTTTGATAGCGAGTATCCGCGGTCATTTAGTGTGATATGTTCGTGTTTAATTGTACGCGCTGACATCATGCTTGTTAATTTAGTTAGTAAGCGAACAGTTCCAAGTTTATACGGCCGATAAGACTGCTATCCTTACTTCATATAGCTTTCTACTAATTTGCTATCGCAATCGATGCTTCGCCTTTCGGGCGCAACTGCGACTTTTCAGCGGGCTTTAAATATATATTCTTCTCTAAGTATGGTGTGCACTCGTACCCAGTTATAGTAAACTGCCAGGTGTACCCCCAATTGTTTCCTGACTTTCAGATCAAGTTCACAAAAAACATGACCTAAATGATCTAGCGAACAGGTTGGGCCCATGAGTTCGATCTGTCTTTGCTCTTATTGATGAATAATGTAGGAAGTACCTTGAATGTTCTATGGGTTTTTATGAAATTTTCAGCTGAAGAACATTCCCGAACGAACAAATATGTTGGTAACAACAAAAATGCTAACTATGTTTCTGCAAACCGCTTCGGGAAACATGAAAGGAAATGAATTGACTGCTCGAAATCTCAATTTTACAGCCACTGAACCTATTGGCGTCATACCGCAAAGTTAGCTATATATGAGAGGCGAAAATCACTTCGCTCATATTTTTGTTCTTGAGCTGCTATTGATTTTTTATTGTACAATAATATTATTAAGCCAGAAGCCCAAGTTGCTACGCGCTGAAGACGTCTTAAAGTGAAACGAGGAATGTTACGGCTACTATTCATTTTGTTAGCTTGCTTTTTCCGCAAGACACTGGTTACCTTGCACCATTCAACCTAAAGGTCTGTAAATTGCCTCAAGACTGCTGAAATAAGACAGGAAGGGTTATTCTACAACCTCGCTGTCTTTCCGTCTATTCCTTCCTTCCTCCTCCTCCATGTCAGCAATCAGGTAATTGAGAAATCTGCGGAGTGCAATAAACCTCTCTATGTGGCTTTCACAGATTTTGAAAATGGGCTTGATTCAGTAGAGATACCAGTAGTCATAGAGACATTGCGTAATCAAGCAGGCTCAAGGAGGCAAACGTGCATATCTTGGCAAATATCTACAAAAATTCCACAGCTACATTGGTTCTCCAGAATAAAAGTAGAAAGTTACCTATCAAGAAAGGGCCATGCAAGGAGACACAATCTCTCTAATGCTATTCACTGCATGCTTAGAAGCATTCAAGCTCTTAGACTGGGAAGGATTAGGTGTGAGAATCAACTATGAATTTCTCGGCAACCTTCGGTTTGCAGATGACATTGTCTTATTCAGCAGCAATGGGGACGAATTACAACAAATGATTGAGGACCTTAATCGAGAAATTGTAAGAGTGGGGTTGAAGAATATTATGCAGCAGACAAAGGCAATGTTAATAGCCTGCCAAGGGAACAAGAATTCAGGATCGCCAGTCAGCCTCTAGAGTATGTAAAGGAGTGCGTTTATCTAGCTAAGTTACTCACAGGGGACCCTGATTATGAGAAGGAAACTTACAGAAGAATAAGATTGGGTTGGAGTGCGTACGGTAGACATTGCCAAATGGTGACTGGGAGCTTACCACTGCCGTTGAAAAGAAAAGTGCTCCATCATTGCATTGTACCGGTGCTAAGATATGGGGCATAAACTTGGAGGTTACCAAAGAAGCTCGGGAACAACTTAAGGACCATAAAAATAGGAATGGAACGAAAAATGTTATGCTTCAAGTGACACAGGAAGATAACGGTGTGTATCAGAGAGCAAACGGGGATAGCCGATATTCTAGTTGACATTAATAGAAAAAAAATGGAGCTGGGCCGGCCATGTAATGCGTAGGATGGATAACCGGTGGACCATTAGAGTTACAGAATGGGTACTGAGAGAAGGGAAGTGCAGTCGAGGATGGCAGTAAAGTAGGTAGGGAGATGAAGTTAGGAAGTTTGCAGGTGGAAGTTGGAATCAGCTAGCGCAAGACAGGGGTAATTGGAGATCGCAGGGAGAGGCCTTCGTCCTGCAGTGGACATAAATATAGGCTGATGGTGATGATGATGCTGACTTCAAGTCGAAAGCTTAACCTTTTCCATTTATTTTGTTGATGAATTCTGTGCGACGTTTTCTGTAATGTCGATAATTGATACCACCAGGGCCGGGAGGGTTAAAATATCTTTTGATAAACCCCATAGCACAGCTCTTCACACCTCTGGCGATTCTGTTTGAGATCATTTCTTAACGAATACAATGTAAAATAAGGCGAATACATCGTTTTACCAGGCACACACAATGCGCCCAATGAACAGCATTTTTACTCTTACTACAATCAAGGCTCATTTTTGTAGAAAGGCATATGCATATTTGAAAGTGTATTCGTTTCACCAATGTAAATTTTCACTCACAATTTGTTCTCGCAGTATGTTTTGTTTCTGCACCAGTTTAGAAAGAAAAAATCCGAGAACAAGTGACTAATGGCGAATGTTTCAACTTACAGTTTACATTCTTAAACAACTGTCTTTACTCAACGTAAGCAAGTACGCTTAGTGCGATTTGGTGTTCTTCAGAAAATATTGTTGTGCTTTTTCATACGTGGATGCACCCTGGTCATTGCAAACCTCTGCACGTGTTCGGATTTTACATAAAAGCACGTCCCGAAACGGCAATTTTGAGCCCACAGCATACAGTTGCGATAGTCAATCCTCAGTCAGAAAACCATTGCGATCGATGCGACAGACGATTGCACGATGTAAAAAGTGGATTAGCACTGACGCAAACGGTCGCTTGTGCAAAGTGCTCAGCAGTTGAAACGTGATACTGAAACGCGCCACTGGTACAGTGGTACCACCGGTGAGAGCTCGGTGATCGCCGAGGGGCTGAATGCAGACATAATGCATCAGAAAGGCTCTCTCTTTCACGTGACTCGAAAATCCATCAGGTTAGCGTCCCCAATACCCATCAGTGGCGCAAGAAGTGGCTGTAGCAGCGCACTCCCTGTATCGCGCTTCTATTGCTGAGCAGTGTGCTAAAACAAAATGTGCGATCTCAAATCGCCAGTTAGGGCCTCCGAGAACGCTGCACGAGTGAAAGCATGTAAACATTACTACCACCTTACCCAAGCACACTTCGCTCGTGGCTGTAGACGCTGTATTTACATGAGCATGGCTCCCTCGAAATGTCACCAGTATCACTTCCCCTAGGTCACCGCGCGCACAACAAAAACAATACGGCGCGGTAAAACTAACTCACGGGCGTTTTATACACCGCAAAACCACAGAACATCGGCGACGAGGCAGACGAGGCAAGGGACGGACGAAGCAACAAGGACCTCCTTTTCTCCACGACGACGACGCAGTAGCTTTAACAAGAACGAACGAAACGTACAACACACACAAGCGCCGTTTGTGTTGTACTTTACGTTTCTTACCAAAGTACCATGGCGGAGACTGAGTGGCTCGATTCGGCTATCCCTGCAGCCGGGGCGCCAAGCACACGTGTTGTATGGCACGCGTCGTGTCGTACTCTACACGGCAGCGAATAGAAACGCGCTTGTTTTCGCTCCTCCTGACTCCTCTCCTCTCCTACTAGCTCACGGTGATATCAACGTCTTCTCTATGAAACGCCGAAAGCTTGTCTAAACGGATAAAACGTTGGCTGTCGAAGTTACCGATATTGTTTACACTGTAGGCTTTCGTTGAAACTCTATAACCTCCAAATAATATTGGGAAATGCCTGGAGCGTCACCTTCCAGTGGACTTGAAGGCAGTACCGCTGAACTTGATTTGACTGAAGAACAGGTACGAGGCTGTTGTCAGTACAAGCATCGCAAGTTCACGGTGACGATGTTGCCGCGTCATTAAACACTCCGGAACCTGCAATTGTTATAAGCACCAGGTATACGAGTATATATATATGGGCTCGCACTGACAGTATATTACGGATTCGGGGCTCTCTTAGAATATAATCTTCCAAATGTACTTACCTTCAACCTTTGTTTACGACGTTCTCCCTTGTAGTGACATTAAGTTGTGGCTCATACCCACTATGGGGTATTGTCCCGGACTCAGGCGGCTAAAGAAATGCAAATGACATTATAAATTGAATTTCACTGGCTGGCTAGTGATACCTGATAATTTCAATGTGACATGTACAAAACAAAAATCCGAATGACGTAGCCCGAATGGAAATGCAAGAACAGAAAATTCAGTGGAACCCATTTCACTATGATTGTCCATTATGTGTTTAGCATTCAACCTATATAGCGACACAACCTATCGCCACTTACAAAACAAGTTATATATGCGGCATGTACTTTCGTCGTTCGCGCTTCCTTAAGAACACTCGGAGCCATCTAGCGCCGCTGCCGCGAACCCTGCTCGTGGCCTCCTAAATGCATGGATCACCGGTGTGCGCGTGCGCTGAGAAATGCGTCATGCGGCAACCGGCCTCCTCCCTCGTGCTTCTCTCTGGACATGCTGCACCATCTATTGGCACTGCCGAGGAGACAGCGTGTTGCCTCCGAGACGAGAAGCGAGGCGCTTCGATGCCTGCGACCACCGAGAATTGTTGCCTCGCTTGCCGCTCACTCAGTGGCACATACTGAGTGACCCAAAATGGCGAGAGGTTCATTAAAGAGCGGCCCATAACCAGTGTACACGTGGCGCAGCCTGCTGATGTGTCCGGTTGCTGTCCTTGAGGAATCCCTGTGACGTGGGTTGGATTCCCCTCAGCATCGGAGTCATTATAGAGTGGCGCAAACCTTGTTGTCCGAAATTGGCATCAAAGACGTTCATCGAAGACCAGCGTAGACCGAGTGACACATACCTAGTGGTCCAAGTGGGCGACGTAACGTTTCTTCGAGCCGCAGTGCCTACCCAGTCCCGCATCTACACCGACCCATGTCGGAGAGAAAGAGGTTCTTTAAAGAGTGGCACGTATGTACCCATTGCCACATATTTAGTGACCCAACTCTATTCCGGCGGCTGCTGCGTTTGGCGCAGCCGCACCTGCCTTATCTTGAAAGCCGTCTGCCCTGGTGACAGAGTGCGCCGAGTGCTGATAGCTTCGTGTGCGCTGCGTGTTTACAGCTTAGTTCGCGTTAAAGCGAGAGACAGCACGAAGGTCAATTAGCTCGCTGTTGCCGGCGCGCTTCCTCACGCCAGCACTTTGACAGCGAATGTCTGTGGTCACTGAGTGAGATGTGTGCATGTTTGCTTATGCGCGCGTGACTCCATGCTTGTTAACTGAATTTGTGAGCGAATGTGTAGAAGTTTACGCAGCCGATAAAACTCCTATCCTTAGTTCGTATTGCTGTATACTAATTTGCTAGTAGTAAATTAGTAGTGAAACCTCTGGCTAACGATTGTTCCGCATAATAGTGCAAATCCTCACATGTGGTTCCTTTCTTTTCATTTTCCTTTTATTTTTGAGTAGCTTGAGACAGTAATGCATAGAAAAAAAATGGTACCTATAGGGTTATCCCCGTATATAACAAAAATTACTTGTAGCGGGACCTGTATTGCTAGTGTAGTGCGACGATTTATTAGACGGCAATGACATCTCACACGATCGAGATAGTCCACGAACGCTGATCGAGTGTTGTTGTTGTTGTTGTTGCCTCAAAACATGGCTCGTACCCACGAGGGGGATTGGCCACACTGGATAAAATAAAACATGCACCTAACAACGAACAAAATGGTAAAGGTGAATAATCAAAATTAAGATTTTGGTAACTCCTTAACACAGATTTTAAGATGTCCTATACATAAATTAACTAAATAAAAAGTAAGAGAAATATAACTACAAAAATAAAATAAAATAACATGTCCCACGGTTGGTGCCCTAGCAGCGTAACCTTCCAGATGCTTCAATAAATTTGTGAACAGCAGTGATCATAGAACCCTGACTTGTGCCTAATTGACAGGCCCCAAAAGACAAAATGTTTGGCGTTGTAAGTGCCAAACCCAGATTACTGCATGTAAATAACATCAGTCGAGTGCCCAGCGGCAGATGCAAGAGCGCATCTTCTTCCTCTTCTTCACTACACTAGTAACAATTACCTACAGTGTACTAGAAGAGTTGTAGTGCGCTCACACCGCGGCAGAGCTTGACGCACTTCGTGTCGCCGCCGACAGGTGGCGCGGTTCGCAGCGTCACCTGAAACTTTCCTACGCGTCGCGGTAAAACAGCTATCGCGTGTTGCTGTTTTCACCGTATAAAAGTAAAATGCACGACGTGCAGCGCACGAAAGTTCTTTTGGTGCACCTTCGCAGTCTGCAGTGAAATAAATAACTATTGTTGCGGCTGATCTACAGAGGGTTGGCGATGTTTTGAGCCGGATGCATGGATGAACTAGCCTTGCTATTCATGCTGTTCTGTTAAAGGCTTGATACGGCCACTGCAGTCACGGTAGCAAGAGGCACTCGAGTTTTTTTCTGCAGCTGATCGATAAAATGGTCAGTGTGGTTTCGCCACACCGACCGCGCATCCGCTTTTCCAGCACCACCGCGCCGAATTTAACCACCACTTCGTTTTTTTTTCGCAGGTAAGGCGTGCAGCGCCTTAGACATTTTCACGTTGCCCCATCTATTCACGAAATTAAATATTTAGGTATCACTGCTGCACAATTTAAGCTGGTTAGCTGGTTATTTATGTATTACATCTTTCGTAACGTTAATGCGACATGAAATCGAAAGAAGGAAAATACCAGGTACACCCGTGAGCAAAAGTATACAGACCACAGGGTTACCCGATGAAACTCAATTTCTTCGTAATTAAAATGCATAAACTGCAATTGACGAGTACACTTTAGAGCTCGCAGTGCCAAGATTGGACTGCAGTCCTCCATTTCAAGTTGCATTCGCAGGCAGTTGAAAAAAAATCAGCTTTATCGCGCAATCCCTCGTGCGTATACTTTTGCTCACGGGTGTACACTTATGCAATAAGAAAGTTTATTTACAACGAAATAAAGAATTAATCCCGGAAGCGACGAGAGCAGCCGGTGAAAACTCCGAATAGCTACTGTCTAGTGCGCTTCGCCTTTTCTTCGCGGGTGCTTCGTCCCTTTCACACCTTTTCCTTTTGTTCCTGGGCTTCGGTGTCGTCTTCGTCACGTACTACATGTGGTAAATTCGGAAGAATCGTGATAACAGCGTTTTTTGATAGCAGTGAAAATTGTCACGAGGAATTCACACCTCTTTGCATTCTATAAGGTGCACAGGTCCCTATTTATGAATCGCGGTTCGAAATGTAAATGACAGACCCGCAAGATTCCTGCAGTGTCTTATCTGCACGGTTGAGGTTCCTCTCCTATTCCTTTCGCCGTTCTTCATCACGTGGAACGCTGAGCAAAGACGCCTTTGGTGCATCTTTCACACGACTGTAGCCAGTTCTGCACTCGGGTGCAAAGCAGTATTTTCGACGGCGGCTAACCATTCTCACTCACTAAAAGTGCACATTGAGTACATCGTCAAGCACAGAGCAAGCAGAGAGGATACTGCTGAAAACGCCGGCGGGACTTGCAGTCGAGAGCCGACAACGTCGATATTAAGTGGTTAGTTTTCATAAAGGAAAGGTTGCCGCTATCTTCTGCAGCCATTGAGGGAGAACGGCAAACGTCTCGATCCAACAGAACGTACTCCATACCAAGCGAGGGAAGTTTTCAAAGGAAACTGGCGGCAGCGCCTCTGGCGGGCGCCGGAGCAGTCGACACTGAGTGCGCCGCGGCGACGCGGCGCAGGGATACGGCAGTGAGCACGCTGCCCCTATTTTAGTACACTCTACAATTACAATAGAAAATTCCTTGTTGAGGTATTGAACAAGAATTCTCTGCATACTTAGTTATTCCTAGCCATTCATAATCTTGGACACAGCAGTTCTGCTGTGCCGAAATTAATAAATGCTGATCTACAATGAAGCACACTTCGAAAACTTCGCTTTTGTAGAGGCAAGCTGCTTCTCAGGAGTTCCGGCTACATAAAACAAAACAACGAAAAACTAAGCACTGTGCAAACATCATAGTCAGTAGTAGCACTCACACTGGTTCAAACAACTATGAATATAAGCAGGGAAGCAGGTCGCTTGTTGTCAGAAGCTCTTTGAAGTGCTATACCTAACTGCGGCTAGCAACGCTCTGGAACTTATCGCTGGACACAGTAACGGCCAGTTACTGTGTCCAGCGGTCCTTCACTTCCCCCAAATGGGAAGTGAAGAGTACACAAGACGCACAAAGTAGCTCAGCTGCATAAGTAGCCAGATATTCGTGACTCTAACGTACCAGAGCTGCAAAGAAGCAATGTGTCGGCTTTCTGGTACTGCCGCACAGGCTGCTACAGCACAAATCCGAAAAGCATTTCAATGCCTGCGAGTCTATCAATTATAAAGGCCTTGTCAAGAATTATGCAATGCCTAAGCAATGCCGGAATAGATGCTATGCGGAGCATTGTACAGGTAGCTGTCATGTCCATCGCTTGAAGCTCTGGATAGCTTACTAGATGAACCAGCATATTTGTGTAAGGGAAGCAAATGTATGTCACTCGCGTGGTTGTGTGACAAGGTTCTGCTGTCTCAAAGCGCCCAGCCGCAAGCGTGTGAATACAGAAGCTGTCATGACAGAAGGATATAGGATGTAAATGGTTGTTTAAATAAATAAATAATGGACACAAAAGAAAAAGAAATGTGCAGATCCCATGTAAGGTTGGAATCTATTATGCGAAGCATTTTTCAGGTACCTGGCTGGTTCAGCATTGTTATGGGTTCCGCAAATCCATACCGGGTCGACCAACGCGTTTCTGCAAATCGAGTGGCTGTGTGGGTGGGTTGCGAGCTACGTCTGTATGGCTGCAGCAGCATGACGACAACCACGCTGTAGACGATCGTATTACAGCAATGAGACGGTTTTTGCGCAGGTAGTTCGACGCGAACCTGTGACATGGTAACTGTTGGATTCTACGAAGTCAGTGGACGAGTGTAAGCGAGAGAAGCACATATTAGACAGTTTTAGTTAAGCGTTTTTACGCTCCGCTTAGCTGCTGAGCGGAGCGGAAGCACGAATGCGCATGCGTCCTCCGCTTAGCCGCAAGCGGGCTAGCGGAACGGGAAACACGGTCCGCTTACAAGCTGCGTAAGCGGAGCGCGGCGTGTCACCGCTAGCGAAGGTGGTCGATGCCCGCGCCCTCTCTCGCGTGTGCATGGAGTTGCTCATTCAAAGATGGCTGCTTCCAAGGAGATGTTGACCCTGCCGTCGGTTTCAACTACGCCATGTTCGTCTGCGCAGCGCAAGGCAAGAAGACGGTTTCGTATTGACGAAGATTTGTGTTTGTTAAAAGAGGTGGTTTCTGCCGACCCATACGGGAACCCCGCAGCGTGGGAAGATGTGCTGAGAAATGTGGTGCGCGCTGTGCTGCGCGACCTGACCATTCGTGCAATCAAAGAGCGCGTAGACCTGCTCGTCGGGTACTTCAGACAACAGGACACAGTCAACCTAAGAAAGTGAGTGTTCTGCTTCTTGTAGTATTGTATGCACCGTTTGTTCAGTACACCATATATATATGACGAATAGCCACAGCGTAACCTGCTCGTTTTCTCTGTAGATCCGGCACTCAGGAACAGTATGGGGAGCGCGAACGTCTGTTCCAAGAAGTGTCACATTTAATGCGCAACGCAGGGTACGTGCCGAGGACCCTGCCGCGAAAAGCAAACGGCATGGGGCGGCGGCGGCCTACAACATCCATGCCGTCGGCAACAGCTCGACAGTGCATGGCGCGAGAGCTGCGAGATTCGGCCACGGCATCAATGGCCGAAGCCTCGGACGACGTCCAGATAACTGGCAAGTGATCTGGAGGGGGCACAGGCATTTAGGGATAGTTTTTTTTTATTTTGAAGTCTCGAAAGTGCTCTCAGCTTCAGTACATTGTATTACTTTCCGATTTCCGGATCGTGATTGACGCCGTGCAAGTTTTGGCTAGTACTTGCGGAATGGCGTATTTCAGGCCGCCTATATTATGACTACTTATTTGGGAAATTTTCATTGCAAGTATTGCATTTTTGGTCGCATGCTGGCAATTGTGCTTCATCATTATGTGCCGTAGGGCCTCTTCAGGCCAAAATCTTAATCCCCCATTATTTTGTACTATAAAAACTGTTGTTTTTGGATCAGTCATTTTATTCTGCCTACAGAGAGAGATGAGAAGAATGGGGTTTAAACGTGATCCAACCGTAGAGTTTAATTTGCTGCTTCGTTATGTTCATTAACTCATTAAAAATAAAAGGCTGCTTTAACAGGCACGGTTCAGAAAATTTAATTTGTACTCCGGAATTTCTACTTCGAATACCCTTTTATACTACCCATAAGAAAGTTATCCCTGTGCCTTGCTTTCTTGTGTGCAGATGAGAAGCCTGCTTCAGACTTGCTGCTGTCTATGTATGACAGCGAATGCACACATCCATCAGCTGCAGAAATGGATGTTCGGGGCAGACAGGACCCTTCTCCAGACGACAGTTGCGTGAGCAGGCTGACTCAAGAAGCGGCAGCCATTCAATCACGTATGTGCAAAGTACACTGAAAGCACAATATTTTATTCTCTCATTCACAATGTGTACAACAGGCTCTGTTAAGCAGGGTGTTTTTTTTCTCTATGGGCAGGGGACAAACTGACATGAGAGGCAAGTCCAATCTTGCTACTGTGCTTATTTATATTCATGAAGGAGATAGCATCACTACAGAAGGAGTTTCTCACATGACAGTGTTTGTGCATGTGCAAAAAGAAATTACCAGGGTGCAACACAAGTTAAACAATTTAATAATTTGTGTGCAAAAGCTCTAGCACTATGGAACACGTTCAAGTAGCAAATAAAAAAGAAAACCAAAATATAAAACAAAACACTAACTAATGTGCATGTTGATTAACTCTGCAATGAATTAATAATGCCCTTGTAGCACTGGACAACACACAAACAGAGGAGGCCACAGAAGACAGCGATGCGGACCAGCAAGCCCAAGGGCACATCCACATGCGCAAAAGACGGCGACGTGTACAGTCTGCCCCAACAGGTATGGCAAATCAAACTTGCATGATTTGTTAAGGTGCATCTTCTGACGCCTAGCTTCCTTTGTATTAAGAGAGTATACACACACTGCATCCCTGTTTTTGTAATTTGTATTTTTCAGTTTGAGTAAAGGCTTAACTTTCATTAGAGACGAATGTGATAAGGCGGTGGTGAACTATGTGATAGCCTGCTGCTGTCGCAGTTGTGGGACAACTGTGACAGCAGCAGGCTGGGACAAATAATGGAGAAGTCTGTTAGCATGAACGCAATTGGTTTGTTTTTCTTTTACAGGAATCAGAGGCCTCCAGGCTATGGGGCTGGAACTTCTGAGAAGAAGAGAGGAGCATGGACTTCCTTCTCCGCCAGAAAGAAATTGAACTCCAGCAGAGAAGGCTGGAGTACGAAGAAAGGTGCCTGGCCCTACAGGAACGCAAGCAGGCGTCGGAGGAGGGGCGGCAGAAACTCGATGCTGAGCGTCACGAGGAGCACATAAAAATGCTTCACAGCATTAAGACTACGCTCGAGGCGCAGGAAAAAAAAATCTCAAGCCTGTTTAAATAAAGTGGTCGCACTGTGGGGAAGGAGGTGACTCAGTTCTGTGGCCTCAAATAATCTTCCAGCTGTGGGGGTTCAACTCCAAAATACTGCGATACCTGTGACCCATACATACAGGTGTGACAATTTGCAAGTATAGTACCAACTTTGTACACCCGTGAAACATTTTGTCGGTTCAGCTTCTGATTTTTTCGAAAATCCAAGAATGCAAACAGACCTGCTATCTTTCCGAAACCCCATTCAACTGCTTGCCTTACTGTGCTCATTTTCTTGTTAAAAGCACACTGTGACACGGTTATGTGAGTCCCGCCATAAGGTTTCAGCAGCAGAGGTCGCAAGGGATAAGCGGGATCACCGTACAGGCAAAAACTGTGCCCTTTGACAAGCTTTTAGAGCTTTTGATAGGTCTTGCTTCTGCGGAGGATACCTGGAAATATAGGAACACATAAAAACATTTTACTACAGAATATCACTAATGGTACCTTTATAGGTGTTATTCCTGATGTCACTTTAAATTGTAAACATGTTGCAACATAACAAAGAAAACTGGCTTTTAGCATTAGAATGCTAATTAGAACATGTCAGTTTTTCAACATTTTGGCCTTCCTAAATTCAAACACGCCCTTTTCAGCGCCACATCGACAATTGCATCACCACATGGTACACAATAGTTATCTCACGACGTGTAGCTGAAGCCGTTTCAACAAGGGGACTAGTCAGCAAGTCTGTGCCTTGTCTCGCACGGGTGTGACTGCATTATGCATTTGAGTCACAGCATGCAGGAAGTGGCGCTACATAATAAAAATAACCAACACCATGAACTTACCTGCATCATGTCGACTGCCCACATATGGGCCGTTCAGCTGGCAGATAATGCCATTGGGGCACATGATCGACTGGTATTTAAGGGCATGAAAACGTTTGTGCCCCGAAAAGAACAGCTTCTGGTCCTTCGATGGACGACAAATGGCCCGCGCTGTCCCGTCGATGAAGCCCCAGCAGTTGTTGAGCGGCGCCCCTTTGGAATAGACGGCCTGCGAGTAAACGTGATACAACTGAATACGAGCACACCTTGGCAGGTAATTGATCGCTTACCTGGGAAAAAACTTCCAGTTTAGCAACGTCCAGCCATAAATGATTATTGACATCTCGTAAAAGGTGGCCGAAAGTGCTCTCAATGTGTGCGAGCACCGCATTAGTGGCTGACGATATGACGGAATAATGTCGCCCGAAGAGCGGCTCCAGTTCCTGCAGCCTGTTGGGATATGCCAGCCGACGCAGCGTTAGGCACAGACTCTCAACTCCGGAAATGTTGACGCACTGCGGCGTTGACACAACTTCCGGCAGTCGTAGTGCACGATGCAGCCTTCGCACATCATGTTTATCGAACCGAAAGTACGTGCGGAATTGTCCGCTGTCCATGCCGTCGATGTCGAGGAAGCCATGCAGTGACAGCGGGTCTCCGCACGTGTACTGGAATACTTCTAGGCCACAACAGATCTTCTATATCTGAGAATTTCAAAGTAGACATGAGAAACTCATCCCCCAGCACACTTCTGAGCGGCATCACTACTCGTGCGAGCGCGAATAACTTCTGTAATGCACCTCCAACAGGTTATTTAAGCAAATGAAGTGAAGTGAACACCACAGATAACAAAAACACCACCAGCGCATTGGCGTCAGAAAGGATTGGATTGGATTCGGAATGCAACCTCGCTGGCTACCACGTTATGGTGATCTAAGTCGACGCTTCGTTTTCCCCTCGAGAAAATGGACCAGTGACGCATTACAAGCGCCCGTCTAGATACTCCATAAACAAATAAGTTATATATATATATATATATATATATGAGTATTTCCTTGTAAAAGTGACGAAACGTTTTTTCATTTTGTTTCACTATGCTGATTTTGGTCAGAGGGCGCTGCAACTACGAAAAGTCCGCTCCGCTCCGCTAAACGCACAACTAAAACGTGAAAATCGCCTGCCGCTCCGCTGTGGCTTAGCGGGGCAACTCGGAGCGGAGCGGACCGTAAAGACGCTCAACTAAAATACTCTATTGTGACGTCATCAGTGACTACGTGTTGTACAGTCATACGTAAATGTAGCTATTTCGAGCGCTTTGTGTTAAAAGGACGGCCGCAATTGTGCTTCGGCGAAAAATTCTAATATCTTGATTACCTTGGCCGATCATAAATTGATACCGAATGTCCAGCTTAGACTCAACGAGGCGGAATGTCCAAGTAGGCGGAACCTCGAACGAGACAAAATGTCCAACCGGACAGAATTAACAACCAAGGTGGAATGACGAAGGAGACGCAATCTACAACAGATAGAGAATGCTCATGGAGACGGCATGATCAAAAGGCAAAATAGGTTGCAATATCCATATTTACCGGCGCGGGAAGAATGTATATATAGCATGTGTGAGTTCCTCTAACAACCTACTCCAGATGTTTTGAGTTTTCACATTGCACAGCGGATGTATCGCTCAGCAGATCATACAGCTTCTTCTGCGAACCATCTATATGTTGTATAGTTACGTCATAGCGCACAGGAGTGTGCACCCACCGCACGAGACAGCCTGCAGTGTTCTGTAAACGCTGGAGCCACGTTGCAGTCTTGTGATCTGTGTAGATTGTGAAGGAGACGTCCAGGTCCACACCGAGCAATTCCAAGCTCGAAGATAATCGCAAGGCACTCCCGCTCTGTGGAGGAGAAATTCTGCTCTGCAGTACTAAGCCCGTGCCTTGAAAATGGCACGGGATGAAGTGCACCCTCATACTCCTGCAACAGAACTTTGCTTAAACCATAGTTCATGCGTATCCATACAGTGCCAACGACCTCCTCAAGTCAGCATGTTGTATTGTAGCTCTTTACACAATTGCCCTTGGCAACGCCACGAAGGCTTGCCGTTCGGCGTGTCTACAGTACCACAACTAAGCCATTGTGTGAGAACTACTTGAGAGGGCTTGTACGTGCAACGAATTGTGCAATGAACCCAAAATACAAATTTCTCATACGCAGTAAAAACTGCATATTCCTTACATGGTATGTGGGTGGGCCCACAGCGGCACCTTCTAGCTTTTCGTTGTTCAGACAAAAGTGCCCGTTAGCAAGCACAAGACCAAACAGCTCAATCTCTATTGTGACAGGTTTTATTTTCTTAAGTTTGATCATAAGGCTTATCCATATAATTCTGTCCGCACTTCTCTGAAGTGCACGAGATGTTCCTCAGATGCACAGGAAAAGACGAAGCGGTCGTCTATACATACCATTGCATATCTGTACCGGGTACCATCTAACACGATATTCATTATTCACCGAAATGAACGGTATATGAAAGAATATATGAAGGTCCACATGAAGGGTCACACTCTATCTCCAGAACGCCACGAGTGGAGTCGAGCGTAGGGAAATTGTACGCTCTTTTGAGCGAAGATGTGATCAACCGGACCGCGGGAAATGGATGGAAATCTGCCTCTGTGGCATCGTTAACACAGTTGTAGTCGACACAAAGGTGAGCCGGACCATTCGTTTCAAAGGTAAGAGTGATCGGCGAGAACTACGGACTGTGTGACGGTCGTACAACACCCGCGTGAACCGTCCCTTTGAGGGCTGTGTCCCAAAACGCCCGCTTGCTCACACTAAGCGATTTCAGCATAAAGCTCCAGGATCGACTTTCTCAAAACGATTTTATAGGAATAGTTTATTACTAATTTAATATTCTACAGGTACCACAGAAATTATTCTTACCAGGAGAGTGAGCATGCGAGTCAGAAAAAACACGTGAAAAATTATTTTTTGGTAAACGCTTACTGCATTCTATTCTAAAAATGACCGACGTCTGATTTGAGGAAGTGTCATGAAGATTTACACAGCCACAGTGGCACAAATAGCCCAAACATTTTGAAATTTGTGTTGTGACACTCTCGAACCAGCCTAAGCGTTTCGGTGGGATATAAGAAAAACGCGAATATAATTTTGTCCATTTTTGCAATCATTCTTTTACGAGAATTCAGCAAAAGAATTCAGTTTTTAATGAATACTTTCTTTCTATGCAGCGTTTCTTTTTGGTTTTACTTTAAGGGACCGTTGTTCTTCCGAAGTTTTTCCGTGTGCATCGGAATGACTCGAGAAACCCCGCAAGATAATGCGATAAAAAAATCTGCCAGGCAGCTACTGCGATCTTTCTTGCATGCGTACAAGGCGTGCTGAAGTAACTTTTTCTACTGTTAACCTGTTTGAAGTATCTGCATAGCTTGGTTCGATAAAATGCACGTAAAACACCAAACCAATTTGGCGATGTGAATCGTCAAACTTTCGCTTGCGGTGCAGTCTCTGCAACGCATAGGGGGTTCAATTATATATACGCCAACCTTTTTTACGTCCACTGCACGACGAATACTTCTCGGTGCGATATCAAATAACCACTGTCTTGCACTAGCTTATTCCAACTTGCACCTGCAAATTTCGCAATTTCATCACTCCTCCTAGTTTTATGCCATCCTTGACTGCGCTTCTCTCCGCTTCTCTCCGCTTGGCACCCATTCTGCAATCACAATTGTCCACCGGTTAACTACCTTACGGATTGCATGACCTGCCCAACTCCATTTCTTCCTCTTAATGTCTACTAGAATAGCGGCTATCCCCGTTTGCTCTCTGATCCACACCACTTTCTTCCTGTCTCCTAACATTACGCCTAACATTTCTCGTTCCATCACTCTCTGCTTGGTTCTTGACTTGATCTCGAGCTTATTTTTTAATCTCCAAGTTTCTGCTCCATATGTTAGCACCGGTAGAATGCAGTGGTTGTACACTTTTCTTTTCAGCGACAGTGGTACGCTCCCAGTCAGGCTTCCGTAATGCCTGCCGTATGCGCTCGAACCCATTTTTATTTAATTTCTTTCTCATGGTCGGGGTCCACTGTGAGTAATTGACCTAGAATAACGTACTCCTGTACAAACTCAGATGCTTACTGGCGATCCGGAATTTCTGTTCACTCGCCAGGTTACTGAGCCCTGTCTTAGTCTTCTGCATACTATTCTTCAACGCTACTCTTATTCTTTCTGGGTTAAAGTCCTCAATCATTTGTTGTAATTCGTCTCCAGTGTTTCGGAACAGGACAATGGCATCTGCAAGCCGAAAGTTGCAGAGATAATTTGCCGTCAATCTTCACTCCTAAGCCTTCCCAGTTTCATCGCTTGAATACTTTTTCCAAGCATGCCGTGGATAGCATTGGAAATATTGTCCTGACCCCTTTTTTTGATAGCTAACTTTCCACTGATCTGGTGGAGAACCTATGCAGCTGTGAAATGTTTGTGATTATTTCCCAAGATATCTTTGTATGCCTCCTGTATTCCTTGATTAGGCTATGCCATTATGACTGCTGTTATCTCTACTCAATCAAATGCATTTTCATAATTTATGAAAGCCATATGGAGGGAGAGGTTGATTGTACATCGTAGATTTCTCAATTACCTGATTGATAACATAGATGTGATTCATATAAGTATATAAAAAGGAATATATATAGAAGATAAAAGGACAGCAGGCTTCAGCGATTCCTTCGGCTCTGAACTCATTTACCGCGACAGCAGCATTCGCCTACAGTGAAGACCACAATCATACTTCTTTACATTGGCTGCCTGCTTCCTCTTCATATTTCAAATTTAATTCATTTGTTCACTAGGAAATGCAGTGGGGGGACTATTGGCCAAAAATGTGCTATACAGCTTGACGAGGAACGAGAGTCCATTACATGGCATCAGACACACACAAAGTAATTGTAGCCACTACAGATTTAGGCCAATTCAACAAACACACCTTGGCAGAGAGAAGCAGCAACACATGTTACAAGACAAATATCTCAATATAATTGTCGGAGACGCTTTAGCACAAGCTAATAGAGCAAATATTAATAACTCGTTGATTATAGACAGCATTCATTCCCGAGACAACAATATCATCTAGTAACTTTATTAGGCTGCAATTAGATTAGACTTCATTATTTCATAAAATTTGTACTCGTAATTGCACGAAATTACAATATGCATAAAAAAACGTAAAACAATGAGATGGAAATCACAACATCTAGAAATGATGACGTAAATGTTTCTTGTTTAGTTGTACAGCGCTATTGTATTTATTAATTGTAAGTATGTTATGGCCTGGGGGACTCTTGATTGTAATAAGTGCGAAAGTACGGTATTTCCGTATTTCAGGTCTTTGTGCGCATTTGGTGTTAGGGCGGGGTTCCAAGGTTCCCAGTAAAGCGAAGAAAGTTTTAATATATGGCGAAGCAATTGCCAATAACCTGCGCTCATAAACATTATCCGGTCGAATCATGCTGTAGACGAGTCACACGTTTATTTATGTGTAAGGAAAATAATGTCCCCTATATGGCGTACAGCTTATTTTTGAAGTATTAAAAGTCTTTTTATGTTAGCTTTAGTGGTCGTAGTCTAGGAATGGCTACTATAGTTTAATTTAGAGGGAAATTATGCGTTGGAGAGGGACAAAGATGGTTTAACGCATGAAAGGAGAAGAGGTCAGTCTCCTAACGTTAGTCCTAAGATATTTCGTTCCATCGCTCTTTGTGTGGTCTTTAACTTGTTCTCGAGTTTGTTTGTTGACTTCCAAGTTTCTGCCCCATATGTTAGCACCGGTAGAATGCAATGATTGTACACTTTTATTTTCAACGACAGTGGTAAGCTCCCAGTCATGATTTGGTATTGCCTGCCGTATGCACTCCAACCCAATTTTATTCTTCTGTAAATTTCTTTCTCTTGATCAGGGTCCTCTGTGAGTAATTGACCTAGATAAACGTACTCCTTTACAGACTCTAGAGGCTGACTGGCGATCCTGAATTCTTGTTCCCTTGCCAGGCTATTGAACATTATCTTTGTCTTCTGCATATTCATCTTCAACCCAATTCTTACACTTTCTCGATTAAGGTCCTCAATCTTGTTGTAATTCGTCTCCATTGTTGCTGAATACATTGTTGCGGAGTACAATCAACCTCTCTACATGGCTTTCATAGATTATGAAAAGGCATTTGATTCAGTAGAGATACCAGCAGTCATAGAGGCATTGCGTAATCAAGGAGTACAGGAGGCGTACGTGAATATCTTAGCAAACGTCTACAAGGATTCCACAGCTACCTTGGTTCTCCACAAGAAAAGTAGAAAGTTACCTATCAAGAAAGGGGTCAGGCAAGGAGACACAATCTCTCCAATGCTATTCACTCCATGCTTAGAAGAAGTATTCAAGCTCTTAGACTGGGAAGGCTTAGGAGTGAGGATCAACGGCGAATATCTCAGCAACCTTCGGTTTGCAGATGACATTGTCCTATTCAGCAAGTTATTCAACAGGAAGATGCTCGCCAAAGGCATTGTTGAACCCTGATAGAGCCTTTGAGCATTGCCGGTCGTGCTCGTTCAAAACAAAGATGGCACATGGCGTTTCTGCGTTGATTACCGCCACCTAAACAGAAGCACTAAAAAGCACGTTTACCTCTCACCACGAATCGACGACGCTCTTGATTGTCTTCAAGGTGCCAAATACTTTTCGTCCATAGACCTTCGATCTGGTTATTAGCAGATTTTGCTTAGAGGAGCAAGACCAAGAAAAGACCGCTTTTGTCACCCCAGATGGCATCTACCAATTAAAGGTTCTGCCGATCGGTCTATGCAATGACACCGCCACGTTGGAACGGATGATGCACTCTCTGCTTCAAAGTTTCGAATAGTCAACTTGCACTCGTTACCTCGACGCCGTCCTTGTGTGTTCTCCTACATTTGAGACGTACCTTGAGCGCATTGCCGCTATTCTCGACGTCTTTCACAAGGCTGGGCTAAAATTAAACTAATGGAAGTGCCACTTCGGGCGCCGACAGATTAAAGTGCTAGACCATCTTGGCGATGCTTCCGGCGTACAACCCGACCCAGAGAAGGTTCGAGCAGTAACAGGTTTTCCTGTGCCTCAGGCTGTCAAAGACGTCCGGAGTTTTGTGGGATTCTGTTTATATTTCAGACGGTTCGTGAATGAATGAATGAATGAATCAATGAATGAATGAAATACTTTATTCAAAAGGAAAAAGGGAATGGGTCATAGAGTCTTATGGGTGGGGCCCTCCGTCCGGGGCTCCACTGGCCTCCGCCGCTCGCCGGACTTGATCCAGAAGTGCTAGTTGCACTCTCAACTCCGAACTGGCAAGCTGTGCCTCCCACTGCTCCGTACTAAGTATTGTATGATTGCCTAAACTAGTGTTCAGGTCTCTGGGCTTCCGCGCACATCCCCACGAAACGTGGTAGAGTGTCGGCATACCTCCGCACCCCGGACATTTAGCCCGGTAAAGTGCTGGATGTATAGCGTGTAATTTTAACACATGCGGATATACGTATGTCTTTATCCTCCTTAGGTCAATCG
The DNA here is from genome assembly GCF_013339745.2 of Dermacentor silvarum. NCBI lineage: Eukaryota > Metazoa > Arthropoda > Arachnida > Ixodida > Ixodidae > Dermacentor > Dermacentor silvarum. The sequence continues at coordinate 56,933,390 of NC_051155.1, forward strand.
CCTCTTGTCCAGTTAGGGACTTCTGAGGCGTTCCGTACTTTTGGCGCGTGAAACGTGAAAGATTTGGCAGCAATTGCTCGACCGCTCACTGAACTTCTAAAGAAAGACGTGCCTTTTGCGTGGGGTTCTCCTCAGGCTGCCGTGTTTTCACGCTTTATTACGATTCTCACCCATCCACCTGTCTTGGCCCACTTTGACCCTTCTACACTTAAAGAGGTCCGAACCGATGCCTGTGGTTATGGGAACGGAGCCGTCTTAGCGCACTGCCAACATGAACACGACCCTGTTATAGCCTACGCTAGCCGGCTCCTGTCAACTGCAGAGCGCAACTATTTGATTACTGAGCGCGAATGTCTCGCTCTCGTCTAGGCTGTTTTGAAGTTACGCCCATATTTATGGGCGGTGATATAATGGAATCCAATAGAAGTATTCCAGAAACGGATAATCGAATGTTGAATCGAATACCGAATGCATTCTAATTTCGTAATAGAGTATATTACAAAATTTTCATGGAGGTCTGGCTTAAAGAAACACTTATTTACGCAAATTACAGTGCACGTAATTTTTACAACGGGACGCCTGGTGAAACTAAGGAGCTTGAAAGTGAGATCATGCTTTTTGTTGTCGGGTGCACTGCAATATCGGCCGTAGTGATAGAAGTGAACAGCATGTAACCAGGAATACGTAGACGGTTGTGTTCATTGAAGGGGGACGTACAAGTTGGATACCTTGGCACCATTCATCACTTGAAAGTGATACAGCCATAGCAAAACTTGCCAAAATATATTCATTTGCATAATTTGAGACAAGAAACTTGTTGCTTGCCTAAAAAAGTCGCAGTTTCGCCCGAAAGGCGATGCATAGATTGTGATAGCAAATTAGTTTACAGCTAAACGAAGTAAGTATGATAGCTTTATCGGAGTAGAACGCCCCCTTCCTACCCTCCCCCCGGATCGTTGCGCGCGACGGAAGACAGCGCGCTTCCATTCCTCTTCCCTTCCTTGCGGGTGCCAGATGAACCGCGATCGCCTAGTCACCCTCGCACACTTTCACTCGCACATGCAGCATGCGGTGCGCGAGGAAGACTTTATCGCCCTTGGACTTTATACGGAGCCTCACGGCGATGGCGACGGTCATGGCTACGGCGAAAATGCGCCTGGAGTGCCCATATAGTTGTCATCGCAATGAAACGTCGTAGTTTCGCCCAAAAGGCGAAGCATGGATTGTAATAGCAAATTATTGGTACGAACTAAGTAAGGATGGAGTTTTATTATCCATATAAACTTGTATACATAGGGATCCTAACTAAATGAACAAGCATGGTGTCACACGCGCACAAGCAAAAATGATCACTTCTCACTCGATGACCGCGGAAACCTGCTGTTAAATCGTTGGAGTGAGAAAGCGCGCTGCAACAGCGAGCGAATTTGCTTTCGTGCTGTATATCGCTTCAACGGAAACTAAGCCGCGAAATCACATTGCAGGGAGGAAAGACTCTGCCCCCGCCGCAGATGGCTTTCAAGATACAGTCGCCCGGGCGGAAGCGCGCTGTGCAATACGCGGCCTCCCCCCTCCCTTCCCTCTCCCAGGAGCCTTGCAGTTCGGCGCGGAGTAAAACTCGGGCAGTGCAGAGTAAATCGCGCCACCCCACCCTACCCTCCCTTCGAAGCGTGGCGTGCGACGGAAGATGGCGCGCTTCCTTCTCGCTTTCCTCCCTTGCGTTGCGAGATTGAGCCGCGATCGCTGGCTCACCCTCGCAAGCTTTCACTCGAACATATGGCGCGCGGCGACGACTTTATCGCCTTCGGACTTTATACTGAACCTCACGGCGGCGGCAGATATGTGCCTGGACTGTCTATATAACTGCTATCGCTTATCGCGAAAAAAGTAGGGCCTTATTTTTGAGCGTGTAAGCACAACTTATCTACAACGTACGTTTTCTCGCGCAACAGCAGCTCTGCATTACAACCGCAACTCGCAAACATTACTATTCGGAACAGTCGCCACTTTCATCGGTCTTTTTCCCCTGCTACTTTTCACTATAATACAGAGATGCAAATGTTCGAAAAATTGGAACAGTGAATTCTAGAGTCAAATGTTGTGAAAGTTGCATTCAAAATTTGGAATATTGGTACCATATAACCTTACCGTCTGAGCTCGCAAAATGGTTGTGAAGAGAGCGTAAGTAAATATGATGTTCCTTCTTTCGTGATTGAATAAAACGCTTTTAAGTACCCTGGGGCAGACCGTACAAGGAGCACTTGCACGTCGTCTTCTCGTGTGGTATACCAGAAAGGAAAAGTATAGTTGCATTACACTCTTAATAAAGAAATGGTCTGAATGTGTGACGTTATACGTGGGACAAAATGAGTGAACCTTTTTAATGTACACCTGAAATATAAGCAAGCGAGACCTAAGACGCAATAGTACGTCTCGTCGTCCTTACACAATAAATTGCCGCTTGCCGGAGATCGTGTGACTGCTAGACGTTGTTAAAGAAAACTGCACTAGACAAAAAGTTACAATATATTGAATAATGCTAACTGAATTGGAAATCACGTTATATCTCTACATGTACTGCCAAACCTAAACTACACATTTGGATAAATAATTTGTCTCCTTAGCATTCTTTTTATTATTATTTGCACATATGTTACTTCTTTCAGGTATTACGTTCTTCGGTAAACTTCACATCCTATTGTACATTTACCCGTCGCATTCTCGGTGATCTCCAGTAGTGTGCGAGCGCCATAGGTAAGGAAGTAACCAAATGCGTCAACGGGATGCCAGCCAATCAATAGTGTGGTTTGTTTCTTTATAGTGTCGTTGCACTCATAGAAATGGTAAATCGGACCACTAACGTTAGGCCACAACTGTCTTTGCACGGCTGTAGCGGAGCATTATAGACAGACGTCTTTTACTTCGGAATATACCAGACTATGAATGTCTAATTATGTAATCCTAGGTATTCGATTAGAATATATTGAAATGTCTAGAAAACGATATGCTATTGTTATACAACTGCGCTATGCAATCATGAGCTATAAATTGGGATATCATAGCAGCATTACGTAACAGCGTTTGCATGTCTCAATACGTAAATAACAGAAGATAAAACTTCTCATTAGTCGGTTTGTTCCCAACTCATGCATCTAAGCGCTCCGAAAGCTAGAAATGGCACGTGTCACCGATCTAATGATCTATGGCGAATTTAATACAGTGACAATTTGCGAGCTAGGAGTAGGCTATTTTTGTAAAAACACGTTAACACATTGCTCAAATGGCTTTCGGATGCTAAATATCGGTATAAAAAGTTATAAATATTTCTTAGGTTGTAACTAAAAGCTGTACGTTAGCATTGTAACACCGCATTGGCATAGCCCACAAGAAAGAAAGAAAGATAGAACAGGGAGCAGACACCTGCGTAATAATATTACTTCCCTACATCACAAAATGATTTTAACGGGTCACATTTCACGTGCCTTGCTTTCGTCGTCAAGATTTAACCTGACATATATTTAAAAAGCTATATGTGTGACGACATTGAGCAGATAGTGTAATTTCATAACTTTTGAGGTTTACAAAGCCGCACCGTAGGATGCCTAGATGCGCAAGGCCGAGCCTACGCACACCAGTAGCGTACAAGCCTTGTGCGTCTCCGATACAATCGACCTCACCGCTCGAAAGCTGTTGCTATCGAAATTGATCCAGTCTGTTTTGTAGTGAACGCGTTATTGGGTTTTTCCTGACAAATGAGGTTGACAATCCGGAGAATTACAAATCTTACCCTGGCACTGATAACCGAACCACGAGCTGACCGATAAGTATGCCCATTCGTTGGCACAGAAGGTGACAACTGTCCTTGAACAGTGTACCACGGCGTTCAAAACAAGGCCAATCTTCAGCATTGTTTTGACACATTTCTATGGCCGTGGTTGGTGAGTCAGGTGAAGGGGCTTATTGAAGCCGTTGATTCGGGTCTCCGAAGTGTGTGTGATTTTTTCTTCTATAATAATGAACTTCGCTGGTGATAACTTTTTTAGTTTTTCAAATTTAAAAAGAAAAAAAAATCTATTAGTGATCTCCACGGCATTTCGGGGGTAATGAATTGGATACGTTTCTTAGTGATTTACTTGAGGTGGCTTAACAGGCCCTCAAAAAGCTTTTATGTTCATAACAACGTATGTTACAGCTTTAGGAAGTGATTGGTTATGCTAAACGAACTACTGTCATGGATTTCAAAGCAAAGCTTTTTGCCTACATTCATGCATTTGTCATGGCCGGCTGCTTCGCTGCTGTGTGCGGCTGCTGTGAGCGAGCGGCCGAGCGACTGGCCGCTCGAGGCATTTCGCGTGTATTCGCGGGCTTCCTTCATGCTTGGAAAAACCCAGTTATGTAGCACGTAATGAGCAAGAGAAAGCAGTATCGGGAGTCTTTCATGGTGCTTTAAATCATTTCTCACTGACACTTTTATTCTAATTTAAATTTTTGATAGGTAGATTCAATAATTAAGACTAATTATATAACTTGGCGGAATGGGAAAAAAATGGTCGCAGTTTAGCCCGAAAGGCGAAGCATAAATTGCGATAGCAAATTAGTAGAGAACTATACGGAGTTAGGATAGTAGTTTTATCAGCTGTATAAACATGGACGTGCAGCAGCACCAGCAACGCGCAGAACTGTTGTCGACGCCGTCGCCGTTTTGCCCGCGTTCGCACCGAACGCGCGCGGCGTTGGTGACTGTTGCCGGTGCCTCTGGGGGCGGCTCGGAGGTTTTCGACGAGATGAGAATGGGACACTCGTCGAGCAGCGTCGGAAATCTTACGCAGCTTCTCGCCTTGCAACGTTTTAGGGGCGAAGCTCCTTAGGATGTGGGTCTGTCCCTCCTCTGTAGTATGTAGTAGAAGTAGTAGTAGTAGTCGTCGTCGTAGTAGTAGGTAGCCACGTCTACTTTTATGAAAAAAAAATTCCTAAAGTTGTGTCCGTAGCGCGGAATCGAACCAGGGACCCCTCGCTTCCGAACGCGCGGCGCTAACCCCTATGCCACGAAGCGCACATGGACACAAGTACCGCGATGACAATAAATACCCAACATTAACGAAATACTGCGCGTTTCTAACGCGTTTGTGCTAGCGCGTTACGGCCCGTGTAAGAAGCTGGTGTAAGACGCTGTGGCCACTCCGCCTTACCCCCGTATTCATAAACGCTCCTCGACTTGAACTTGACTTGCCACTGCCTTGGGCAGCGCGTTCGAAACGCGTGGAAGGCGGTGGCAAGTCAAGTTCAAGTCGAGGAGCGTTTATGAATACGGGGGTTGTACTCTCTCAGCAGTCATGTGATGGCGTCGGCAAACGCGGTGCACGTTCCGGCATGTGTAAACGGCTGCGTAAGACGCTGTGGCCTCTCCCCCTTACTAGAGAGTACTGCACGTTTCTAACGCATTTGTGCTAGCGTCCCCTTAAGCGGGAGATGGTGCAATTATAATGAAGGGCGCTGTTATAATATAGGAATGACGTCACATATGGCGCGTGTCATTGGTGCAAGTCAATCGTTCGATTTAGTGCGGCGAGACTGGGCAAATTACACGGAAGATTCACGGTTTACCGATGATTTCCTCCGGAGCTTCACCCACTGATCATCATTCACCCCGTGGATATGTGGTGTTTTTATATAAATACGCATTTGGTGCCGCAGCTAAACGTCGACTCCCCTCTCCCTCCCGTCCCCCCACGGCCTTTCGCGCGACGGAAAAAGACACGTTTGCTCTCTATATATGGAAAGGAGGAAAGAGACGCTTAATTGTGCAGCCTTTCAGGGAGTACGGCGCAAAACGCGCGTTTGCTCTCCGACGTGCGTTCGCTCCCTGTGAAAGCGCGCGTCCCTCGCGCCCTTTCACTCACACATACAGCGTCCGGAGTGCGACGACGATTTCATCGCCGTTGACGTCATACAGAACCTCACAGCGACGGCGACGACGACGGCAGAAATCTGCTTTAGAGTGTCCATATAATTGCTATCGCAATAATATTCTGAGTATCTCCAAGGGATGGTAAACAACATTAACTTCGATCTGTCCGGCTACGTGGCATTCACGTACTTGAACGCGATAGCGTTAAGGGCCAGTGTCGCAGAAAATCCGGCGTCGGCAACCGGCGTCGGCGTACGATGTCGGCGGGTGGCGGAGAAAATCATCCCGAACCACACAGGCCCTCCGAGTATATTTAGGTACATGTATATGCCACGCCTTCTTATATAACGTACATGTGGCATATGCGGGTTATATTGCCACACCATTATACCAATAATGTTACTCATACCTTGTTTTGCATTCTTGGCAAACCTATTCCTCGGAATTTTGATAATGACAATCCACAAACAAATGTCATGAAACAAAACACCCACAGCGCATGTCTTTTATGTTAAATCTTCTCAGTAATCAAAGTAAGAAACAAAAACGCAAACCGGAAAATTCTAAAATTTTTTTGGCGCGGCTGTGCAATATCTCCGGGATCGCCCCACGCAAGAAGCCGCGTTTCTACGAGAAAGCTCGCCTTCGTGCAAAGCGTTCGCCGCCAGTGTTTTACGGTAACCATTACAGGTTGCATAAGCTGCTGTTGTCGGGAAGCGTGAGAAGCAGTCAGGGGTCTTTGTATGCTATGGCGTTACACTCTTAAAAGCGAAGCTTAAGCATCCTCCAATTTTTTAGACTTTAACTGAATTTACGTTGGACACCCTGTACACTGACTGACCGCGTGACTGCCTCACAGCTGTAACAAAGCAGAATTCAGCAGAAATGAAATTGTCAGGCAAATAGAAAATTGCTATATGACAGTTTGCCAAAGTGGTCCTAATGAAGCCGAAAATAATTATTTTTCTCCACGTGTGGGACGTAAATAAAACAGAAAAAGCTACGTTAGCGGCCAACACAAGTAGCCCACATGTTCCGTTTTACAAATGCTTCATATAGTTGCAGCGCGCTGGCAGGTAATAAGGAGGGTGGATGTTGCAATTTCGATCGGTTATTTCTGATACTTGAGAAGTATTTGACGTTGTCACATACTAATACCGTCATATGCTCTGATTTTACTGTGTACATTTATTTCGATAATGTGTTTCTGTAGAATTTCTTTAAGCTAACTTAATGCTAATTTAAAGTATTTTTGCAGACAGAAGTGAGAAGAACCGGATAAAAGCAGCGTGAAAGTACAGCTTGACCGCCTCCTGCGCCTACACATTCAAAGCGGGCACACATGAACAAAAAGTAACCAAATCACAATAGCATGTATACACTGAATAACTAACGTAAGTACTCATTTAGAAGTACATTTGAAGAAGAATCAATCGGTATGTACCAAGTAATAAAGACACGATGCAATGAAAGCTTGCCAGCATGCTGCTGGCCAGAAAATATGAGCAATATTTTGATGTCGACATAAAAATGCAAGCGTGCAGCTCTATTACTACGCAGATCTACTACATTTTTTTTTCTTGGCGGCGCAAATCAACTAATATTATGGTAAGACTTTATGGTATTACTAATAATATTGTGGTAATATCATGGTAAACCTGGAACTTTAACATCTCCAACCATGTGTTCAGTAGAATTTTTTTACTGGCTTCGTGCCTACTCTACGTATTGTTTAACTCTTATCATAAATGCTCTTGCGCCGTACTCCCGATATCTAGAAATTTCCACTGCAAAAATGTCGGAAAAAGTCATTATGCAAAGGTTTCTGTTATTTGTGCGCAGCTGCCAAAGGGAGACAGGACCGCAAGTTTGTAGCGAATTCTCTTTCATTCTACGCGAGTCTTATCATCCACCGTTCACAGCCGGTTCCGATCCCATTGGTAATGTGGGCGGAGTGTCGCTCTGACCCCTCACGAAGCGCGATAAGCCTTAGAAGGTACGCGTGAGCGCTGTAACATGCGTACCCATATGTGCGCGGAGCGCAGTGAAGTTTGCTTATTCGCCATGCTCTGTTGTTTTGACGCGGGGCGGTATACCCCGTTGATTGTTTTTACCCCGAGGATGTATATCACTAGGATCCCGGGATTTATTAATCTCGGTCACAGTGTAAGATGCGCGTCGCATGCGTTGCTGCGTTCCTTCCAGCACCGCAAGATGGCGCTCGCCTCCACGCATCTGCGGCGCCGGCCGTTCAGGGAAAAAAAAAGAACCACAAGGCTCGCCTTCGCACAAAGCGTTCGCTTTGTGTTCGCACAGTGAGCTCTGTATATGAACTCACTGTGGTGGGTCCTGCCCTTGCTTTTTGTATCTATATTTCTTTGTGTGTATAGTACTGTGTGGTGTACATTTTTTCCTATGACGTTCTTTCTTTTACTGTTCTTATTGCATATACATTTTTATATTGTTCTTTCTGCTAAGGCAAATAGAGTAGCTGTGAGCATTGCAGGGTAACTACATCTCGTTGCGTTATTTTCATTTCAATAAGAAAAAGCTGGTTGGGTAAAAGGTTACATACAATCAAACATGGATAGATAACCCCCCTTAAACTGCGTAAAGTACCCTAAGAATGCTAACGCATTAAACAGATGGGGAACCTTTATGCTTATTTGAAAATATTCTCGAGCTTTGTTTCCATGAAACCCATTGTCATTTAACACGCGACTCAGCGTTGTCGTCTATCTTTGCAGCGGCACTGATGCTTCGCCCAAGAGAAAGCGAGGCACTCAATCCACTTCGCTTCATCAGATCGCTTGGACGAAATGATGACACTAATGAGCGAGGATACCTGTTGGAACCAGCTGAGCGAGCTGCACTGGCTGCGTGAAATATCTCAGCTTCGGCTTTGACCTTGCTGTTATATCTTCTACCCGAAAGTACTGGTGTGCAATGAACAACGCTATTACGCTTAGAAAGTTCAAGCGAATTCTATCATTAAAGTGAAGCGCTACTGCAAACATTCTTTTTGACCTCTTTCTTATGCCGTAACCATATTTATTCTCTAAAGTTTCTAAACTTGCTCCTCTTACTCATATTTGCTTCTGGAGTTGTTAGTAGGACTGTCTGCTAAAAGTTCGTTGCAATATTTCTAGTGGGAGTATTAAGGCTTTATGATCTATGATCTAAACCCGTTTCGTCTTTGTCTAGTTTAGTGGACTGCAGCTGGTATGTTTATGTAGCGAGCTTTATTGAAACACTGACCAGAAACTAGAAATCAGTTTAGGGTGAAAAAATATACATAAGAAACTGTATTTTGGTTTATCTTGTGGTTGCATGTATTAGAAGGGAAATGGATGCCAAGCTTTGAATTTTAGGATTTCGCACTCAAAGCCTTTCAATGTGTACCATTAATCACACCATGGCCTCTTCGAAACCATAGTAACAAACAAAAATATTTGTCCCAGCTCTTGTAATAAAATAGGTAGCTTTTTCTACGTTTTGTGTCCGTATGGTATTTTCCAGCTTTGTCTCTGAAGTGCCATATAATTTATTATTTTCTTACAAATGCTTTTATTGCTCTGCATTTATTGCTTTACCCCTTAACTCTGAGCTGTATACATCTGTATAACTTGACGGCAAATATAAATAAATAAAGCAGATATACGTGACGCGAGTTTAACATTCTCGGAAATTGCTCAGTTCAGTCCCTGGTTTTTAAAATATACAATGCACTCTATCAATATCATAATGATGTCTAGGGTTTATTGGCACAATGGCTAGTTCTGGCCAAAGAGCGCTTATCTTCATCGACAAATACTCAACTTCAGCCGAGCTGACGGCGGAAGAATTTGGAACAGGAGAACAAATTTGGGCAAGTGGGTACTAGTTCCTAATGTGCGCTGGGCGACAATCACGTGCACAAAAAGACACGGACGAAGAAAAAGTTCCTGTGGAGGGGGAGAAGAACGACGAGGGTGCCGCTAGACACGAACAGTTGTAGCCTCGCGGACAGTTTATTAGTGTGATTTCTTCTTAATCTTGCTTGTTCTTTCTTTTTCTCGTCGTGTCCGTGCCAACGTTTCTTGTTCGTGACTTTCTGGCGCAACCTACAATACGAACCCGTCAAATCAATGACGTCACGCCAAGCTCGAGCTGAAACTTCGTGGTGTAGGTGCCTCCCGACTTTGTTTTTCGCTACTTTCTACTTTAACAATCCTACTCTCACTGTAAAAGTTTTTTTACAGCGGTAGTTGTTACGGCAGTTAGTGGTGTCCGCCAGCGTGTGTTGCAAGAATCCCAATGTGCTTTCAGAAAATCAAAACATAATAAAAAAATGCGCTGTGTCCCGAATGAACTGAAACCCTGCTCTAACAGACAAGCAAAAAGAGTTTTATCTCTGAGCAAAGCACGTTGTACTTAGTCTTTGGAATACAACATTGCGTGCCAGATGTACAAAACCACAGGGAAACGCACTACACATCGAGGGTATAATAATTATGTAAAAGGCGCGATGTGTGCATCTTCAACTAGTGCGTAAACAAATTTTCTCCTGAAGTGATCTGCGCATACTCTGGTGTAAGCAATAAAGACGAAGATAACGCCATCTAATATTGCACTAGGCGCATAATAACGCAGACTGTTTTCCGATTATCCGATGCTGAAAATTCCACGGAGAATAACGTAACAAGATTTATTTGGGAATCCCGTCGGGGGCGGGGCGCCACATTTATTGATGTTTAATTTCTAAATGAGGATCAGACCACTTTTCAAAGTACTGCTAACATCAATAATTGTACATATTGCATCATGCACGTAGAATGTAACTAATGGCTGACTTATGTCTAGGAAAGAAAAATCAAGCGATCAATTTCAAAGCTTTGGAAATACTACAGGGGTTTATTTTGATGTGATGAAATGCCTGCTATTTTCCTTTAATTATCTTAATTTGACGTCACCATCTTATTGTGATACGAAAGCTATTGACCTATTAATGCTAGGAAAATGGCCCAGTTTAGAGATTCCTTGTTCCCCTACATTTGTATGGATAAGTTACAACCGGTTTTTTTTACCAAATGAGCATTGCTATTGATAACACCACCTCTACATCCTACCTATATGACTTGCAGAAGGACGCCAATAGCGAAATAAAAGACGCCAATTTGAAGTGGTTTAATGTTATTAGTTAGCCCGTGCCGCATTACCCAACAGGAACCCAAGCTCATTTTAGGTAAGCACATTGCAGAGACATCTGCCATTGAACGTACGCAGGTTCCTTGTAGCGAGGGACTTTACTCGACAGTAATATTTGTGAGAGACATCAATAGTTTGCAAGCTCATATGTGTGCACTCATGTCACCTGAGGTTGTGTGAATCAATGACTCTTTTCTAGAGATTCGCTTTATTTTTATCCCCGGTCGCGGCGAATGGCTGATACAGGTGAGAACGAAGACAAAATGTAAGGCTAGCCAATGACGAAAGGCAGCAAGAATGTAAAGTGAAACGCATCGCAACACAATAAGGCCTCTGACATCCTGCCCAATTCAGTGGTCAGGCTCATGGGGTTTCTATTGTAAATATTTTTGAACAGCCTATGGTCTTAATTTACTTCCGTGCTGCTTGTAACATGTGCCTAAGCGAAATTGTTCTTTTTGTTCTTTCCTTTATTGCGGCATCAATTATGAACTCGAAGTTTCGTTTCTGCTTCTGTATTTGCTAATAAATGTGGTTGGAAAAAAGCTTCGTTCTACAGACTCCAGTCTTTCGCGTCAGCTGCCCTGGTCGTATCGGTATAGGAGGGTCGTCGTCATTATAATTTCGTTATCGTCAAGTCATCTCTTCATCCTGAGTCTCCCCTGACCTCAGTAGGAAACAAAAAACCAAAATTGCCATCACTGCCATTGGGCCAAAGCCCTTGCAACACCTATCAGTTAGGAGACGGAATTCTTATTCACTTACCTATTCGGAAGATATGTACTTGGCAATTATTGCAAATATTTTGCAAAACGCACAGTGTCAGAGTGGTGATACTTGTCTCTTTAATTTACTACTTGTTTATTGTTGTTTTTTGTTTCATGGGTTATAGTTTACTGGTACGGGTTTAGTATTGCTATTGTTTACTGGTTTATTGTTTGTTTACTACCAGTTTACTACCTTACTAAATGTTTATACATGCCTTTTGTTTCGGCGTTCCGTGTGGTATCCTGCTGCTGAACCAATAGAACAGCTTTGAGCAGGTACATTTTTTACAACCTGTTTATTTAACTTGGGCAAAAAAAGGCATCGCTCGAAGAGTGCTCCATCACCCCCCCCCCCCAAAAAAAAAAATAAAAAGAAAAAGAAAACATGCTTGAAGACTTGAAATACGAGGGAACAAATATTCGACGCTTTCACCATATGCTCCGCGTAGGCACATCATCATGACTGAGTAGAACACATGTCAAAACAACGAAATCACATCTACGGTAACCTGATATACATTCAGTGATTTCTTACCCAGATGATGTGTACAGGCTCAAACACAATAAGAACAATACTTCTGATTTGCTGATTCGCTATGCCACTAGTTATGCGAAGTTTATCTCCTGATCAGAATTTATCAATTCACAAATAAGAAAGAACACAAGGAAACACAAGCTAATCTCGGCGTGAGTTCGGCGCAATTTAAAGCCGTCTTAATAATTTCACATAACAATTCAATTAACTTGAATGACAGACAGTATTATCAGCCTGGCTTTTTGATTCAATAATATTCCTTGAGCTAGTCACCGACCTATACACTTGCCTATATAAATAAGAGTCGTTCTCTAACGCTGCAGTCATGAACCTATCAATGTATCTGACAAAGTGCCTCGTGGACGTTACCGCGGAAAGCCATTTATTATCTGCGTAGGCGCCAATATAAAACGCTGTCGCAAAAAGAAATTTCCAAATGAAAGCCATTTAGGCGGTTTAATTATATAGGCCGCGCTATGTCTTTGGTGCACAGCGTCCCATTGGTAGTTCAAAAGGGGTCAATGCTGACTTTTCCAGCTGATTTTCATATACATCGGATACATCGGTGACAAAGTACCTAACTAGTCCTCTTCACTGCGAATTTCAGTGCATGATTTCATGGTATCTTAAGAAATATTCAGTCTTCTCTCGCGTCATTGTGCTACCTAATATATCGGAGGTAAATGGTTGGTGCTACTGGTAACAAACATAAATAAGCATTGCTAATTTGCGTAACACAAAGCACTACGTGCACATCCGCAGCAGCAAAATAATAAATACGTAAAATAAAGGAAAAATAGAACGCCGAAGGAATGAATTAGTGCATGAAGATCCGTTGATACAAAGTCGGTACTGTCTATGGATAGTAAATTGAAACTCAGAGAAAAACGAGACACGAACAAAGCACGTAGGCTAACCACATTGAGCCCTGCTAGGCTGATAGGTGGGCCTCCAAGTGAAACATAAGAATGTTAGGGGATGGTGAGAACTATCCTCATAACAGTTCTTTGTTCAGGAACTACAATCGTGGTGCCTCAACAATGTCGGTGGATATCAAGAAACTCGTCATTGCTTCTTTGTCTGTACGTGTCGCGCGTATCAACGCATGTGCATGCAACAAATAACACTGCTTGCAACTGCTTATGCTACACCTTGAATTCATTGGTACGCCATTTGTTTCGGCGAAACAATTGCCGAATAGAAAAAAAAGCTTGGAAAGACTTGTGTGGTAATACCCCGGTTTGCGCGGATCACTTCAAACATTCCTTCAATAATCCCACTTCATGGTACTTTTTTTCCCCTTCTTACTCCTGTTTTATCTTTTTTTGTTAGTATAGAAAGGCGATATTGAGTGTGTGAAGCAGCATGTGTTGTCTTTAAAGCAAGGCGAAATGCACCTTTATAACTACATCACGGAAAAGCGAAACTGCTCTGAGCGTCCAGCACTTATGAAGGTTGATACGGCAGGTATATAGAAATAAGGAATTACATGAGCGGTAATATGACCTGTGATAGGAATGGAATAACATCGAAGAAAAACAATATAGTTACACGATATTACACCCTATATAATTGTCTGAAGTAAGCAACTGATTATTAAAAGTTAAATATCAGAAATTGGATGCTGCCTTATTGGAAGAAACAAGAAAGCACCGAAGATTAGGAGAAGTATGAAACCAGAAAAAGTAAAGCTAGAAATTGAAGGAAAGATGACATATGTAATATATAGACATAGGTTTGTGGTACATGGACAGACATAGGTAATATGGTTTCGAGATCTGCAAATAGAACAAATACAAGCTGATACGTTTCTGGGTATCTCGTTTAAAGATCAAGGGATTGCTTTAACGGAATCAGGGATCTCATTCCTCTTTCGCTTAAAAAGGTATTGTGTGACTCCTTGTTTTATTCACGACTTGCACATTGTTTGCTTGTATGAGGTACGACATATTCCAAAAATTTTCGACAATTGACAGTGTTACAAGAAGAGTCCTTAGATACTTCGAAAACTACAGGGGTAGGCTTCAAGCTTTGGCAACACATACTCTATTCATTAAACACACTATGCTCAAAGCGAACCAGATATTGCCACATGTTGTGGCACAGCAAGGGGACTGGAGAAGAAGAGAACGAGGTTCGTCTCGGCATCGCGCATCGACCAGAAGAAGCGGTCGAGTGGCCCATGCTGGTCGTTCGATTCCTGCGTTCCTGCGTTCTAGCACGGGAATGTTTGCCGAGCCATTTATAATTTTCTTTGTGATAAAAAAACATTGCCTCAGTAATTTTTCCCATTTGTCCACGATTGATTTATTTATCCTTCAATAAATCATAGATTTAACATATTCAGAAAGTAATGTCACAAAATCACAATTATATTAATATTATGATTATTCAAAATTTACGTCTATCCTTTACTGTATTTAATTTATTATTAAATTGATATTAATACTCCTATCTAGGTGAGGCTGACTAACTTGGTATAGACTACTTAATTCTTTTATTATCGGTTCGTTTCACATCTTCAATTATTTATTTATTTTCCTTTACTTTTTATTACTTATTTATTTCTAAACTAATTTATTTTTAATTTCTATCATAATACCACCCGTTTCGTGGCCTATCCCCCATAGTGGGTTGTGCCATTGATTGAGGCATCATCATCATCATCATCATCGACGCTTACTCTTGCCTGGATCCTCATTCAGCGTGTATTCTACAACAAGGTATACGCAACAATTTGGAGGAGCTTGCTGGGTATGCTCACCTTATGCACGAGACCCCACTGGGCAGCAAGAACCCCGCTCACAATTGGAGCTGACTCCAGTTCACCACACAAGCCGGCGAATCCGAGGCCTTGCCTCAGAATTGGGAAACCTCCCGGAAAAAGTGATGACTACGAAATCTACGGAAAGGGTGACACCGACTTACCTAACGGTGCTGAAACCCGAAGTGCCGACGGCTCATCATGGGGACACATTTGAAGACGTGGAAGACTGGCTGGCAGAGTTCAATCCCGTGGCTGCGTGTAACGAGTGGGACAACAACGCCAAACTCAGGCACGTCTACTTCAGCCTCCAGGATGGTGCTCGCACATGGTTTATGAACCGCGAAAGTGCCCTGTCATCCTGGCCCGAGTTCCAGCGCAGGCTACTGGAGACTTACTCCAGCCCCAATCACCGGGAAAAAGCGGAGCGAACCCTTCAATCACGCGTTCAAAAGCCCAACGAGAGCGTCACGATGTACGTGGAGGACATGATGCGTCTCTTTCAGCGTGCTGACCCGAGCTTGTCCGAAGAGAAGAAGGTGCGTCATCTGATGAGAGGCGTTAAGGAGCAGCTCTTTGGCGGTCTTGTGTGGAATACGCCCAAGACTGTTGCGGAGTTCCTCACCGAAGCCACCGCGATGGAGAAGACGCTTCAGCAACGGTCGAACATGTACAACCGGCAAGTCAATGACACCTGCACTCCGGATACGCCGGTAGGCTTCGGGTGCGACGTCGCCATGCTTTGCGAGCTGATTCGCTCCGTGGTTCGCGACGAGCTGCAGAAGCACCACGGTACGTCACCACCTCCAGTCAGCTCCCTCGCCAGCGTCGTACGCAACGAAGTGAGCAGGCACTGCAGGCGTCTATTTCCAGCAGTGAAGCATCACCTCTGCCAAGCGAGTCCCAAGACTTACGCAGAAACATTGCTGAGCCCCGGCCAAGCTTTTGCACCTACTTATGGTGCGTCGCCAGTCGCGTTGCAGGCATTTGCTCCGACAACCCCGCTACCGTACTTCGACGACCGCCCAATACCCGCGAGGAAATCGGGAGCACCCGATCGACGACCGCTGTGCTACCACTGCGGCGAAGCGGGTCATGTGTATCGGGAGTGCCCCTACCGACGACTCGGACTGCGGGGTTTTTCTATCGATTCGCCTCGACCAAGGTTCGGCCAAGGCCTCCCGACATCGCAGAATTCCTCGACCAGCAGCGCCGGCCGGACACGTTGCAGCGGCAGTCACGCTCACCCTCACCGCGGCAATATTTCCCTGCTCGTGATACCACCTCGAGGACGACGCAAGGGAGATCACCAAGTCCACGCCGGGATAACTGACGTCAGCGACCTTCCGAGGCGGGGCCGCTGATACTCGACGCGCTGAAGACCTCGTATCGTCCCGAAGACCGCATAACAACGAAAACACGATGACGCCAGAACCAGTTTCCGCGAACAAGATTTCACTGGACATACCTGTGTTGATCGACGGCAGAAAGATGAGTGCACTTGTAGATACCGGCGCCGACTGCTCTATAATTAGTGGCAAACTGGCGAGCGTTCTGAAAAAAAAAGTCACAGTTTCGCCCTAAGGGCGAAGCAATGAATGCGATAGCAACACAGCAATGTCATACGAAGTAAGGTGAGTGGCTTTGGTAGCAATGTGAATTGTAGTAAACATGAACTGATTAAGTAAGCAGGTGTGCTGCGCCGTAAGTAGACCGACATGAAGAGAGACTCGATGACCACGAGAAGGCGCTTGTGAAACGGTGGTGTTGATGAGAAGCGCTTCCCGTGCGCAGCGCGTGCGAAGGGACACACCTGTAGCGCTGCACTGCCGATCCGGGCAGCATTGCATGTGTAGCGTGCGTTGGAAAATGTGGCCCGACTATTACTAACTGAATGAACAAGCGTGGTGTGAGCGCGCACAAACAAACACGAATAGATCACACTGAAGGACTGCAGACAACGGTTGTCAAAACTCTGGCAGGAAGCATACGCCGCAGCTGGCGAAGGTACGTGCGGTCTATCGCTTCAACGGAAACTGAGCGGCGAATGCACGGTGCATAAAGGTCAGAGCCGTGTGGAGATAAGAGACGGTGCGGACGAGCGACGAGCGCGGTTGTTGGCAGAGTAAAAGTGCGCCCCCCCCCCCCCTCGCTCTTTCCGCCGCTGGCTTCCTGCTTCCTTGCTTGCGCGTGGGAGATGAGTGCGTTCGCTCTCCGTAATAGCGCGCGTCCCCGCACGCTTCCGCTCGGACATACGGCGCGCGGTGAAGATTTTATCTATAGGGAACCTGACGGCGACGGCGACGACGACGCCGACGGCAGAAATCCGGTTGAAGTGTCCATATAATTGCTATCGCAATAAAAAGTTACGTTGCCCTGGAATGGGGTACCTGTTCGTACGGCGGGTGGCCACGTCGTCACACTGCTTGGCTTATGCACCGCCAGAGTAGTTGCTTTTCTCGCCACTTGTCTAGTTGTACGCGAGTGTTCCCGCGATGTAATTCTTGGGATGGACTTTCTCCGCGAATATGGCGCCATTATTGAGCTCCGCGAGCGCTGCATCACTTTCTCGACACAAAGTGCAACAACGCAGACCGACGCCATTGGACGCAGATCCGCAATTCGTGTTTCGGACGACAGCATCACGATACCGCCCCGTGCGAGTGTTATGGTTCCGGTTAAGTCCGACGAGCTACAAGACGGTGAAGCCATTGTAGAAGGCAAGATTTCTCTGTTGCTGACCCAAGGTATTTGTGTAGCGCGAAGCCTTGTGAAATTTCGTGATAGCCAGACAGCGGTCCTCGTTACCAACTTTATTTTTAAGCATCGGCACATTTTTCGTGGCACTGTCGTCGCCTACGCGGAACCATCAACGGAGATAGTCGAGTGTTTTGCTGCTGAAGTGGACACAGACGACGGTTCGCTCAGAGACATGGATGTGAACTCTCAGCTTATGGATGACCAAAAGAACGCACTGCCGGAACTCTTGAAAGAATTCCGCGCGTGCTTTGCTCGGTCTACTAAGGTATGACAAACGCCAATCATGAAACACCGAATAACGACATCCGACGACGCACGCCCCCATAAAACAACAGTCTTATCGTGTCTCGCCGAAAGAACGTGAGGCAATTCAAGCCCAAGTCAAGGAGCTGCTAGATGATGGTGTCAATCAGCCTTCACCCAGTCCGTGGTCCTCCCCGGTCGTTCTGGTAAAGAAAAAAGATGGAACGTTTCGTTTCTGTGTTGATTATCGACGCCTGAACGATGTTACCAAGAAGGACGTGTACCCGCTACCGCGTATCGAGGACTCTTTAGACAGGTTGCGACGAGCTAAATATTTTTCGTCTCTCGATCTCAAGAGCGGTTACTTGCAAATTGAGGTAGATGAACGAGACCGCGAAAAAACTGCTTTCGTCACTCCAGATGGCCTTTACGAATTCAGAGTACTTCCTTTCGGTCTGTGTTCGGCACCAGCAACTTTCCAGCGAATGATGGACACCGTTCTCGCAGGTCTGAAGTGGCAAAGCTGCCTCGTCTACCTCGACGACGTGGTTGTTTTTTCGGCGACATTTGATGACCACCTGAAACGACTACGGCAAGTTCTCGAAGCCATCCGATCGGCTAACCTCACCCTTAAGCCTCAGAAGTGTCATTTCGGCTACCAGCTAGGAGTTGATGCTTGTGGGACACGTGGTCAGCGCGGAAGGCGTGAGCCCCGATCGCGCGAAAAATGCCGCTGTAGCCACGTTTCAAAACACCAACCGACAAAAAGGGTGTCTGACGCTTCCTGGGCCTTTGCGAATACTACCGGCGTTTCACCAAAATTTTTCGAAGATGGCGGAGCCGCTCACTCGCCTCACGAGGGACGATGCATCGTTCGTCTGGGCCGCAGAGCAAGATACTGCTTTCCCCGAGCTTCGACAGCGTCTGGTGTCACCACCAGTTTTGGCCCACTTTGACTATGAGGCGGATACGGAAGTTTATACAGACGCCAGTAACGTTGGTCTTGTGCGGTGCTTGTACAACGGCAGCAAAGCATTGAAAGAGTGATCGCATACGCAAGTCGCATGCTATCGCGTGCAGAGACCAACTACACCACCGCACAGAAAGAGTGTCTTGCCGTCGTATGGGCGCTGGCTAAATTTCGACCTTATCTCTACGGCCACCCATTCAAAGTTGTAACCGATCATCACTCGTTATGCTGGCTTGCAAATCTGCGGGAACCTTCTGGACGACTGGCACGGTGGAGTCTACGTTTGCAGGAATACGACGTGACCATCCTGTACAAGTCGGGCCGCATACACGAAGACGCTGACGCACTCTCGCGCGCCCCCATCGGCACTACCGATCAAGACATTGAGGACGACAGCGCTTTCCTTGGGGCTGTGAGCGTTTCTGATTTGTCCACACGGCAGCGCGCGGACGACGCACTACGGCCTATATTCGAACATTTGGAAGGACGAAAGCCATCAATACCACGGCATATCGCTCGAGGGTTGTCGTCTTTTTGTTTATGACATGGTGTCTTGTATAAGAAGAACTCCGCTGCCACCAACATGACCTACCTTTTGGTCGTTCCAGCAGACCTCCGTGCTGAAGTTTTGTTCGCCTGTCATGACGAGCCTCCGTCTGGCCATTTGGGTTTTACGCGAATGCTTGATAGAGTGCGCAAATCCTACTACTGGCCCAGACTTGCCGAGTGTGTTAAGCGGTACTTCCAAGCCTGCCGTGAATGCCAGCGCCGAAAGTCGCCAGCTGTGAAGTCTGCGGGATTGCTGAATCCGATTGACGCACCTGGCAAACCTTTCGACCAGGTCGGCATGGATCTTCTGGGCCCGTTTCCACTGTCATCTTCTGGCAACCGGTGGACAATTGTCGCCACGGATTATTTAACGCGGTATGCTGAGACAAAGGCCCTGCCTCGAGGCAGAGCTTCAGAGGTTGCCCAGTTTTTCATACAGAGCATCGTCCTATGGCATGGCGCCCCATCGCACGTAATCACAGACCGAGGAAAAGCCTTTACAGCACAGCTCATTGAAGACGTTTTTAAACTCAGCTGCACGACCCACCGAAGGACAACTGCCTATCATCCGCAGACAAACGGCTTGACCGAACGACTGAACAAAACGAAGATTAACATGCTGTCTATGTACGTAGACGTACAGCACAAGATGTGGGACGAGATACTCCCTTACGTAACGTTTGCATTTAACACTGCTACGCAAGAAAAAACACGCTTCACGCCGTTTTACCTCATTTACGGCCGTGAACTGCAGACTATGTTAGAAGCAATGCTGCCGTGCGAGAACATCGATCATCTCAATCTCGCCCAGGATGCCTAACTTTTCGTGCAACGCGCTGAAAAAGCCCGTCAGCTTGACCGAGTGCACATAAAGAAACAACAGAGCATCGATGCGCACCATTACAATCTCCATTACATTACAATCACCATTACAAAGTGTTGGTCTGGACTCCCGTGCGCCGAAAAGGACTATCTGAGAAGCTTTTGAGTCGCTACTTCGGACCTTACAGAGTGTTGCAGCGAATTAGTGTCGTGAATTACGAAGTCCTTCCTGACGGAAGCCAGCCTCCCCGACGTCGACAACCGCAATCTGAAATTGTGCACGTTGTGCGGTTGAAACCGTACTATAGCCCCTAATATCCGACGTTTTCAGCCACTCAGGTTAGATTTGGCTGTTTGTCGTCCCTCAGTGCCTTGTGACTATATCGCACACTAAAGTGATCGTGACTACAGCCTATGTGTTCGTCCTAGGCCATCTCGGCGCTCTCATGTCAAGCCTGTGTATGTTTTCTATCTTTTTCTTTTTTTGAATAGGGGGTAATGCCACATGGTGTGGCACAGCAAGGGGACTGGAGAAGAAGAGAACGACGTTCGACTCGGCATCGCGCATCGACGCTAACGCTTGCCTGTATCCTCATTTAGCGTGTATTCTATAACAGGGTATACGCGACAATATTATTATAGGTTATTGCAACATATAAAAACTAAGAAACTGCGTACATCAAAACCATCTGAATCAAGATATCACTATTGCCTACGTAAGGAAACTAGGGAAATTCCAAAGTATGGAACAATTTATGGCAGACAGCATTTGAATTACTTGGTTCCTCAATTATTAAATAACCTAAATGTACCTGAGAACAGCAATTTATCTAAGAAATATATCAAAAAGCATATTATCTAACCTGAAATACGTAGATGAGATGTACATTTTAGAATTTATGTTGGAAAACAGTTATGATTGTTTTGAATAATAATAGAAGTCATTTATGTTTACCGTGTTATCTATTTCCCTGACTCGGGAAATTATATTTACAGATTCGCAATCAATTTCTATTATTATTGTGTAATGTACGTATTCTTTTATATTTCACGTTACTAATCTGTTCAATTTGATTACTATGTTTACCTCCATACTGCACATGTAAGATCGATTTGATATGATGTCACATTCCATCTTAAGTATATGCCTGTACCACAGTGATGAATGCCAACAGGAGTGGGAGGCCTGTGTCAGGCCTTCGTAGCCTTTTGCTCCAACTCCGGTTTCTCTATTTGAAGCAAAATAAACCTCAAAAAAGGGCACATAAATGTCAGGAGAAGGCAATGTTCAGATGAATATAAATTCAGCCTAATGCACATACCAGGAACATCCAAGTCATGAACGACAGTTTACCTGTCAGCAGGATGGATGGCTCAGCGAGTTTCCGAAACCACCATTTCCGAAACAGTGCAATAATTTCAATCGACTGCTATTACCTTATAGGATAGAAGCTGGGAGAATCGCAAGGAAGCTTGAAAAGACAGCCTGGACAGTGCGACGAACTGTGCAAGCAAAAAATAATAACGTTAAGACGTATGATGAAAGCTTTATGGATCACAAAGAAAACAGATGTAGCGATAACCTTATTGAGATTAGAAGGAAGAAATAGGGTTGGTGTGTACCATGGAATACATTAATTCGTGGTGGTGCGCGATCACGCTAAAGAATACAGGAATTCGTGACCCATGGGCTGGCTTCGGTATTATACGATATAATCACCAAAAAAATTTTCATAGAATCTTATCAGCGCTCGACTTCAATCAATGAAGACAAAACACTGACGGGATATTCAAAGATGGATCACTTCCATGACTTTATTGCAGGTAAATTAGAAATCTGCGGATAATAGCCAACTTCTTTATGTAACTTTTGGAGGTTACAAAAAAGCGCCCACTTAAGTATAGGTGCCAATAGTCGCGGAGGTTTTGCATTGCAAAATAGCACAGCTAGCATTCGCCAATATCTAAGGAAATATTGGCGAAGAATAAAATTCTACCTTAGCAAGTGCTAGCAAAACAGGAAAGGAAGGCCACTAGAAAGGTGGTCAGGAGAGAAAAGCAACTAAAAAGGTGGTCGGACAGCGAGGAACAATCACTCGAATACTTTTGCCTGGATACTTACAAATATTGAGGCTTTTAGAATGGTGAGGATTAGATGTGATGATTAACTAGGAATCTCTCGGCAATCTATAGTGCAGAGATTAAATCGTCTTGTTCAGCAACACTGGAGATGACTCGAAAGGAATTATTAAAGCCATCAGGCAATAAAGTGAAATGTCAGGTCTTAATATTTTGGTGCCGGCAATGTGCAAGAGCCTTGCAAGAAAACATGATTTTAGTGATCGACAATCAGCCTCTACAATATGTGCAACATATGTTTATCTGGGCCAATTATTGACAGGGGGCCCTGGTGATGACAAGGAAAATTACCAAATAATAAAGATGGGTGGGACCACATATGACAGGCATTACAAAATCATGACGAGCTGCTTCTTGAAAAACAAAATGCAGAATCATTTCATTCTGCCTGCACTACCATTTGGGGCAGTAACTTGGAGGTTAACAAAGATGCTTATGAAGAAGCTGGATGTATCGCAACGAGGGTGGAGTGAAAAATTACTATAGCCGTAACTTTAAAGGGCCAGAAGACAGCATTGTAAATAAGAGCGCGAATGCAGGTAGCTTTATATTCTAATTGAAATCAAGGATGACAGTGAATTCGGTGGCGTGATGAAATTTTTAAATTTCGATCCATGAGATGACATCTGCTGGCGCAAGGAATGGATAATTGTAGATTCGAAGGAAAGGCTTCCGTCCGATACTGCTTTCTGTTGGTCAATACGTGCTACATTAAAGTATTTTTCCGACCGTGAATGAAGCCCGAGAATACACGCGAAGTGCTTCTAGCGACCAGTCGCGCAGTATTTTTGCGTGTTTTCGCCGGCTTCTTTCACGCTAAGAAAAACACTTATATATAGCACGTAGTGAGCAACAGAAAGCTGTATTGGGAGTTGCTCACCTTGCTCTACAATTTTCTTTTTGACACTTCTCAGCTATAATAAGTGAGAAGTTAATTAATTTATTAAGACTAATTATGTAATAAGGCGGAATGCAAGAAATAATCTGAGTATCTGCAAGCAATAGCAAGCGACATTACTTTGGTTCAGCTCAGCTACGTGGCATTGAAATATTTTTAAAGTTTGGCTCAAGGTACGTGAGACACCCTGCACAGTGGTCGGCACAAATCATGAAATGTATTTAATTTCTTGTTTCCCTGTTGGGGTATTTCGATGCCCACTTTCTGTCATTGCGCTAGGGGAAGAAAGAATCCATTATTCAGAGCCTATTCCTTTCCCGAATTCTACCAACATCTCTCCTCTATTATTCATTGAATTGATGACGTAGTTGTCATTTGTTGTACCCTATCCTGCTTTCAAATGCATAAACATTTCGACGCCTACCCAACGAGAAACCTGTCCATCCGTCACGTAAGACGAATGCAATGGCTCATATCCCCGTAAGCAATGGTTCACACCCCCGTAGGCAAGCAAAGATGCAATGGCTCATACCCGCGTAAGGCTGAGGTTACAAGCGCACAGAAAAACGAAGCTAACAGTGCATACAATCATTGAAATAACGCATACAACGCACAGAACAGCATACGCTTCTATAAAGAACAAGCTGTAAAGAAGCATTCGAACTATCAATAAAGCACTGCATACCTCCCTCAATAATTGTAGTGGTCGTTTTGCAACAGCTTCGATGGGCTTCCACTTTCGCAGGTTGATCACAACCGATAAGGGTTGGTAAGGGTCGGATGTAGTCCCATAAGACTGATAACTACCAATAAGGCTTGATAAGTGTTTATGCTGCTCGGATCAAGTTTGATAAGAATGATGACACCGCGCTCCGTGCACATGAGCAAGAGACCTAATGCATACGCATACTTTAAACAACTCCAGCTGCTTTCCTGCACGAAGTTGTCCTCACTTTCGCATTGAACTCGCCCATGGCTACAGCATACTGGTTCTGCAGCTTTCTCATTGCTAATTCAACATTTTCGTAGAACGTTTTTACTTCTTCATCATGATGACTGGACGTTGGAGCGTAAGCTTGTAGTACCTTCAATCTTTATCTTTACTTTAGTTTTATTACGACGACTGCTACCCTTTCTGGTATGGTGTAGAATTCAACAATGTTAATCGCTATGTCCATATAAAATAGAGTGCCTACTCCCTATACTCTATTATTTGGGAGACCTCTGTAGCAGAGGAAGTTGCCTTTAGTCAGTAGTGTGTGAGTCTCATCCGTTCACGTAACCACACTGACGCCAATGATAAACCAAGCATTGCCTGCTAATTCCTCAAGGAGGCCCGCTAAACTAGTTTAACTGGAGAGGGTTCCCCTGTTAAAAGTTTTCAGTTACTAGTGGCAGCCTTCCCGAATCCAGATTTTCTTAGCACCGTCTCCTTAGTCTCAGATCTGACAGCCTCCATGGTTTTTGCTCAGGCATTCGGGACAGAGGGCCAGTGGTTAAATGCAAGAGCCATGAGGGTGGTAAATCAAAATTTGCGGCGAATTAATGTAACGACGGGAAATGTCTATTTGCTTTGTTTTTGCTACCCAAGTTTAAAAGCGAACACACAGACTACGGCATAGATTGCGTGGGTAAAACAATGAGTAAACCAGTATAAAATGTATAGATACATTATTCGAGAAATCATGAAGCATCGTAAATAGAAGAAACTAAAGCGTATGGCTGTATACTAGATAGGCAGCGTCGAAAATTTCCAAGCATCGCAATATCCTATTATGGAATCCTTTATTAAATCTGTGCGAACAGCGTGCTGCGGCTGTATTGAAGTAACAGTAATGTGATACGTCTGTTATTTCTGTTGTTGCTGCTCTAATAGTTCCCCTTCAATTTTATGTGAGCTACGTACATGCAGATAATAAGTATTTTCGGCTTCATTAGGAGCAATTTGGCATTACCGACGTCTCAGCAATTTTCATTATACATCACTAATTATTTTTCTGCTTATACCAGCTTTATGACAGCTGTGGTTCAGCGATGGGCTAAGTCCATGTATATAAGCCCATGCGAAAAAAGACTTTGCAAGCTACCGCCGACACTCGCAATTGTTCTTGGCCTATCCCCAAACTCTTCGAGCGGTAAGTAAATTCGAGCAAGCGATGCGATTCGTAGGTTCCAAATATGCTAAACAATTGTTCTTTCAACTTTCTTTAAACATTCTTGAAACCATAATTCGCAATGCTGAAACACAAGTTCTGCAAGAAATGCAATTTTTTCCCCATATATGATACATGTTAACAAAGCCCGCCTTATCCTTTCCCTGTGGGTGAGTAACGCCCCTCGCATAGAGCGCGACGGTTTTCAATGTTCTGTAGCTTAGGTTTCATTTTGCGTTCAATGCTTTTCTTGCTGACAATTGTTATGATAATAGATGACGTGTTTTGCAATGACAATCTCAAGTGAAAACACCACGGCACTTGTCCTTCGAGCATATCGAATAAATTCGAAGAACGGAGGTACATATGAAAGGCTTTTTTCGCGGTCATGGCACCATCTGAAAATCGTCTCAGAAAGGTATCAAACTAAATATCCACTTAACATTGTGAAAGTTTCTAAATCAAATGTTTCTCTTCAGTGTCAATTACTATCTGACAAAGCTAACTATTATTGAAAAAAAAATCACGCGGAGTTTGAAGCCCCAAGTGAGTGATTTCACTAAGCTCTTTGTAGTCAATGTGGTCCTTCACCTGACGTGCCAACGCTTGTCATCGACTTAAGAAATATTTCAAAGGAATGCTCAAAATTTGGCTTCTTTTGAATGTCACGGTGCACTTTTCAGTAACTGTTGTAACTTTTTGGGAACTGGCACACTTACCCGCCAACTCGCTGGTCGCGTCATCAGTGTCATGCTATGATGTTCGCCGAGTTTTCAGGTGAATTTGTCAGGAATAACGCATTTAAAAGTGTGCACCTTCCCAACAAAACAAATAGGCAGAATTTCGGCGGCTTTGTAGTGGTGAGATCGGATTGAACGGAGACACAATGCGTCCGCACGCTTCAGTCAGATGTGAACTCGGAGTCGAGCATCGAGGCACACTACGGTGCGGTTTCGTAAACCTCGAAAGCGGTGGAATTGGTTAGTACCTGTCAACACTCTCCGCTCAATGGTGTCACGCATAAAGTCATTTCACAATGTTTTCAAGTTTATTTCCGATGACGAAGCCAATTTTATATTCTCTGATAGCACCTTAAATGTCATTCATTAAAACAATTTTGTAATATAAGAAAGTAACGCTACAAAGCAACTTTCACCGCGTATGTTTTTACTTCTCGCGGACTATGCAATGCGGTGATGCAGTATCTCCATCGTACGGCTCTTAGTTAACGTCCAAATCTGGCAAATACCTTCCTTCTTTGTTTTTTCCCTTTTTTCTTACAGTCAAAGCGTTCGAATGATACCTTTTATGATTTCAGTGATATGGCCTTATTGCTATCCCAGAAACTCTCAGCGTAGTAAAACGAACTTCACGCACTAGGTCGTTCGCATGGTGAAATTTCAAGTTTTTAGGCCATTTGAGTGCTGAGACGAGAACAATGCAGCGAAGGAAAAATTGTCTCTTCGTACTTTACGCTGCCGAAATATTCGAGCGTGACGTTATGCGATATTGGTGCAATAGGTGGATTTATAACTCAAATATTTCGGGCAGTAGTATGATGGTAGAGCTTCTTTGCTGGATTTTGAATTATTACTAATGGATGCCGGAACGTTCAGTGTTACATTAATATCCGGTGTGCATTTATGGGGAGTGGACGTAAGACATGTATGATGTCCTGTAGAGCCGTGTAAAGGCAGTTGTGGCCTAACGTGAAAAGGTTTTACATTACAGTGACAGCGACGACATCACGGTGAAATAAATTCCACTTTCTAATCATTTGAGTACCGTTCATGCACTAATACTACCTTGCTTCCTTATCTATGGCGCTTGCCCACTACAGAGGATTGGCCGAGAATGCTGTGGCTAAACGTAGGATGGAAGGTAATACATTATTCGAGAATATAAGACAAGAAATGTGTTTATTATACAAAGAATAAAAAGAAGACTAATTGCGAGGAAATATAAAATAAGGCACAGATCATGCTTTGCGTCTGCAAAATAAATTAACATGTACCACATCAGTTCGAATTCCATTAGAAATGTTCCAAATATTTAACTTGATCTATGTCGTTACTTTCTTAAACAGCCTGGCTGCGCTGGCAGTTATACGATCTTGAGCCAGCATGGATTTAACGGGTGAAGACAAGGGGCGTTACTGGCCGTTCAGTCTTCCTTGCTTACACTTGTGCTTTATTGGGAGTTAATTTATTTCATACTGCCTATAATGTGATGCACTGAGACCATGTAATAGTAGAGTAAGGTTATAATGCAAATTTTTGTTTTCTTTGCCGGATAGGAGCTAGCGACGGGCAAGATTTTCTAGCTAGATCCGCTGCTGGTAAATCAAATTTTTACTTAAATATGAAAAAAAGGGAACATTATATCTACGAATGCTGTGTTTAATAAAACCCATAAAATTAATTTGTCATCTCACGCAGTAAGGTGATAATTTAGATTGCACAGGTATTTAAATTGTTGACTATAAATGCTGTGGTATTCTAATCTAGAATTTATTACTCTAGATCATTCAATATTTGTTTTCTTTCGAATATAGAAAATGATAAAAAGTCACAGGCCTGCGTGGCACACGCATCACAGTCACAGCGTAAGCTGGTTGAGCGGCGCAAGAGTAGCTCCAATTTAGCCACCACGCACGACAAGGTCTTCGCGCCAAAGTGTCTTCACCTCGATTTTCACGAGAACGATGTGATCTGTCGGCCCGGCGTCGACGGCGAGCTGCGGCTTGTAATGCTCTCTGCACTGCTGAGCCCGATGATGCCTAGTTGTAGCCGCGCACGTAGCTCTACGATTCGCTTCTTCAGCAGCGGTTCGCACTTTGCGAGGAGACGTCATAACGTGTACTGAAGAGGTTCCCAGAATACGCAGCGCAGATCTAACATCGGGATAGTGTTGATTGCGGGCCTCATCTGAATCGAATCTCGTCGTCTGCTCATGCGCGCGCGGCGGTTGCAGGCACGTTAACTAGATGGCGCCACCATGCTGGCGGAGGCTTGGGTCGTATGCGCTTGAGCGCCGCGCGTTTAAAGGGAATATTTCCGCGGCGTGATAGGAAGCGCTTGCGTGCCTCAGTGGTAAAGTATCCCGACTCCCACGGAGCAGGCCTGGGTTCGAACCCGGCGGCGAGCGGGTACTTTTTTCGCATTTCCGGCGATAGCGATTACGGCCAAACGCCGGCGGCGGCATCATCGCGATCCGAAACGGCTATTGGAATGAGCCCATAACAGCTTACGCTATAATACTGTTTTGAGTCCGAGAAAACTTTTAATAAACTTAAAATGATGCGCAGTATTGTAACATCGCACTTGACTCCTTCTTTGAAGACATCTCACCCCGTGTATGTGGCCACGGGCTGTTCACTTATTTCGTTAGTTTAGCCATACCAGTGCACCATGTAATTAGACGAAGTTTCTCCCTTTCAAGCTCCTCAGTGGATCGGATCTCCTGTTGTTAAAATAACATGCATGTATCAAATTAAGAATTAAGCCGGCTTTCACCAACACTCCCATGTACATTTTATAGACAATTTCTGCAGGGTAGTTTGCTTTAGAGGAAAGAGATGGCACTTTCGGCGGCGCACTGCACGTTGCCTCAAGCGAAAACGCACGAATTGGCAATCAGTACCACTTCTGCCCTACTACTGTGCGACTAGCGCTCGAAAATGCAGCTGGGTGACCGCAAAGGCACTGTATTCCATTCATGCTGCCAGATGTGCAACGGCAGAGGGAAGACGTGTGCAGTAGTTGGCAGTAAAAACAGTAACTTGCATATTTACAATGAAAACGAATCAGTGTAGCCAAGCTCAAGGACTGCTGCTACACAAGGGCTCCCTTTCTGGCCGTTCCTTCGCGATGTGCGACATTTCTTGAGGAGAAAATATTTGCTCAACCGCCAAGGTGGGTATCGCTAACCTCAAAAGAAAGGACTTGAACGCCGGTACCCCGGCAAGCGCGAATACCGCTTGTTGCACAGTGACAAAGCAAGTAACACCGCTTCTCGGCATAGAACGTTTTAAAGCGAAGCTCTCAGGCGCTCGTTCCTGCGCTGATCGTTGGGCGTCCCTCGGTGTAACCGAGCGAACGAGCACAGCGAAGGCTGAAAGAGCGAACGGGGAGTGCAGCGGGGGATCAAAGAAGGTGATAGGGAAAATAGCACGTGGAAGAAAGCGTAGAACGAGGGTGCAGCGCAAGCATAAGGAGGAAAGCGGAGAGCATAAGAAAAGGTTGAGGAGGGAAGCGGAGTGCCGAAAGTCACGTGCTGAACGGCGGGGACCAGGCATGCGGCGAACTCGTCCACCGATATTATGCGTGGAAAGAACGTGCTGGCGTGGACTTCGGACCCACTGCGCATGCGCTACTTCACCTGCGCCGCCGTCGCTAGAGAATGCGCTCCGCGCGAGCCTCGCGTTCCCGTGTTCACGTTTTCTTTCTGAACAATGAGCGACGCAACCGGTGGAAATGTTTCGTCTGCCGCTGCTGCTAACGAGCTGCCGAGCAGAGGCTCAGCGACGCCACCGAGAGGATGCTGTCCTTCAGAATGAAATTGTTCGCCACAGTATATGGGGAATTCAAAACACCTAAGCAGCTGCGCTCAAAATTCGCATTAGGGCGTATGGTAATCGTCGCTGAATTTTTTGCACGCAGTCTACGGACATATACCCCCGACTCACATTCAAACTCTCACTCAAACCCTCTCACCCGGCTCCCACTAAACGCCCACTCTATCACGCAATAATCCCAAATAAGTGAATGGGTGCACTTTTGTATAAATGTGCCGAAGCAAGGGTGATAGACTACACAGATAGCACACGAATGTTCGGAGCTGAAAGTTCCATGGCAGTTCTTAAGAGTAAGCGTGCAATGAGCAATAATAGGTCTTTGCTACAAGTTATTATAAAGTGCATACGGCAGGCATTGCCAAATCCTGACTGGGAGCTTACCAATGTCGTTGAAAACAAAAGTGTACAACCATTGCATTCTACCGGTGCTAACATATGGGGCAGAAACTTGGAGGTTAACAAAGAAGCTCGAGAACAAGTTAAGGACCGCACAAAGAGCGATGGAACGAAAAATCTTAGGAGTAACCTTAAGAGACAGGAAGAGAGCGGTGTGGATCAGAGAACACACGGGGATAGCCGATATTCTAGTTGACATTAAGCGGAATAAATGGAGCTGGGCAGGCCATGTAATGCGTAGGATGGATAACCGGTGGACCATTATGGTTACAGAATGGATACCAAGAGAAGGGAAGCGCAGTCGAGGTCGGCAGAAAACCAGATGGGACGATGAAGTTAGGAAATTTGCAGGCGCAAGTTGGAATACGCTAGCGCAGTACAGGGGTAATTGGAGATCGCAGGGAGAGGCCTTCGTCCTGCAGTGAACTTAAATATAGGCTGATGATGATGATGATGATGATGATTATAAAGTACATAACATCAACGTTCGACGCCTTGTGCTCAATATGAACAAATCTACAACTAAGCCAACCGGGAAACCATTAGGCAGAAAATAAACTATCAGACATGAACGGCACCTAGTAAAGCTATATACTGAGAAAGAAATATGACAATCCGCTCCTTGAAAATGATTGGGAAATAAAGTAAGAAGCGGAAAATACACTAATTATTATTTATTTAGACCTGGAATGTCTGGGCAGCCTGGAATACCTTCCTAGTCCCTCTTGTATAAAAGCACCATATAGGGTGCGCGCACCGTTTGGTCAAGGCGTAAGGAACTATGGCAGTGCTTATAGTATATCCTGTGATGCTTTGGCCAAAGCTTCGGTTCCTGCACCGTTTCAATGTCAGCAATATCCACTGAAACACCGAGGTTAACTGAGCCGCACCGGCACCATGCACCTTTCATTGTAAACACCGGGGCAACAGAGGCAGCCTTGGGAAGCGATGGGCGCGTCAGCACGTGATCAAACGTGGCAGCGCCCACGGGATCGCCTGGAAAAAGATCAATATAACTATTTATTAAGAAGTCAGGACATATTCGCTATTCAGCTACATATGCCATGGTTGGTTTTCTGGACTATTCGCACTCGTTCGGTAGCATCACCATTGTATGACACTTAGTTATAGCTTAACGTGTTTACTTCGCTGTAAGTGAAATTCGGTTGGGATGTACTGCAGATAAACCGCAAGAAAGCGGTGTGGTTTTCGACTTTAACACAGTTATTGATTTGAATGTTTTCTTAGTGCATATAAGCTATGCAATGTCACAGGGGTATCCGTATATGCAGCTCATAAGTGCTTAGAGGAACAACAACAACAAAAAAGAAGAAATATAGATGTCTGTTGCGTGCATCACAAGTAATTCCGTTGAGTATTTTAACTATATTTACGTATCGTGGAAGTGATCTGAGCGTAAAGTGTATATTCCGCAGGTGAATACACAATGAACGGACGATTAGGAAGAATGCTGGCTGGGGTGGTCGCCACCCTAATAGGTAAGTTTACGTTAGAAGTTCTGCAACTGTATTCCTCTACAAAGCTGATGAATCACAAATAATGCCACGATGTTATTCGCACAACGTAAAAGGGTAATAGCACTTGCATACAATGCCACTTTGTTTACGTATCACCGTATTTGCCTTATAGGTGCGCCTTTCGGATTCCGATAAAGTAACGAAACAGTAGCCGATGGTCCTAAAATCCTACTATGTTATTGCAGCGTGGAATAATATAGTATAAGCTGTCGTTGGGCGCACCCGCTCCTCACCGCTTCTCAATGGCCTGCCTGAAATGTTTGTTCGGTGTCCGTTTTGCGTAGGTGTTCCTCGTGACACCCACGTGACTCCCGACAATATTACGACTTCGTAGGATAAAAAGAGCTTTGTTCATTATACAGGAAACTGGGGATCTCTTGAGATCAAAATGGTAATTGATCAGCTAGTTGTGCAAATTGGCCAATGGGACGAATATATTCCGTAGAAACAGGGATTTTTTATTTTTACAAGACGTAATTCTATATGCCAGAGTAGAGTTGTGAAAACACGTTTTCACTTGGGCGGTGACAGTACCTACGGGGAATTTCCAAGGAAATTCCTTTAAAAGTGCATTTGCAAATACTAACGTGTGAGTACTTTCACTTCCTCGGTGGTTGCAATATTCCATCCTTTATTTTAAAAAACACACGGTACATCACACCTTTAAAAATTCAGTAGTTGCAGCGGGAGCTAATAACCAATGTTCCATGAAGGACGTATTACCTGGTTGCATGAATTGTTACCACCGACCACGGGCCGGTAGTGTTTACAATCACGCGTGAACAAAAAACAAAAAACAATTGGCCGAACCAATCTCACGAGTGAACAAAAAATGTCACAGTTTCGCCCTCAGGGCGAAGCAATGAATGCGATAGCAACACAGCAATGTCATACGAAGTAAGGTGAGCGGCTTTGGTAGCAACAACACGCAGAACTGTTGTCGACGCCATCGGCGTTTTGCCCGCGTTAGCTCAAAATGCGTGCGGCGTTGGTGACTGTTGCTGGAGCCTCTGATATAAATAGGCACTTGGTGCCGCAGCTAAACGTCGCCTCCCTTCCCTCCCCCTCCCCCATGGCCTCTCGCGCGTATGAAGAAGGCGCGTTTGCTCTACATATATGGTGATTGTAAAGGAGAAAAGAGACGCCTACTTCTGCAGCCCTTAAGCGAGCACGGCGCAGAACGCGCGTTTGTTCTCCGCCGTGCGTTCACTCCCCGTGAAAGACGCGCCCCTCGCGCCCTTTCACTCGCACATACAGCGTTCGGCGCGCGGCGACGATTTCATCTCCAAATGACGTCATACGGAACCTCACGGCGACGGCGACGGCGACGCCTACGGCAGAAATCTGCTTTTGAGTGTCCATATAATTGCTATCGCAATAAAAACAAAAAACAATTGGCCGAACCAATCTCACGACGCCAGTGGACACTAATGCGTTTAGCATTGAGTCCATATGACGGCACAAGACGTGTTGCCTCAATCGAAGCTATACACCTCTTTCACGCTTGCCTGAGAACCCTCGGAGCCATCTACCGAAGCCGCACAAATTCTGTGCGGGGCATATACAAAATGCATAGCATGTCCGTGCGTGTGAACGCTGTGAAGCGCGTAATGCGGCAACCAGGCTCTGCTTTCTGATCCCGATGCGCCAGCTGGTGTCGCTCCCGAGAGGTCCGTGCGTAGCCTTCGAGACAAGAAGCGTGACGCCCAGGTGCCCGCGAAGGCTGAGAATTGTTTCGTGGCTTACCTCGCCCACAGTGCCGCGTACTCAGTGACCCAAGTTGGCGACATGTTGCTTTAAGAGCGGCACATATGCGCCCAGAACATTGATCGCGCAGCTCACTAAAGCGCTGGCGTGAACGACGTTCATTGAGAAGCGGCACAGACAGTTTATTTGTGGCGCAGCCTGCTAAAGCGTCGGGTTGCTTGTCGTTGAGAAGCCCTTGTGACGTGGGCTTGACTCCACCTAGCATCCGGGAAGTTTAAAGGATCTGTTACGTCACTGTAGAGCGGCAAATTCCCAGTGGCGCTTACCTAGCTATCAGGTTGGCGTAAAAGATGTTCATTGAAGAACAGGACACACCAGTCACCCAAGTAGGCATCAAAGAAGCTCAATGAAGACCAACGCAGGCCGAATCACACATACCTGGTGCTCTAAGTCGTTTTGAAGAATATTTTGAAGAATTTTTTCATCAACCCCATTCACACTTGACATGCTTTTCATCATTGTCGTTTTTTTTTTTTTTTTGCAGCGGCACTGATCCTTTGCCCAAGCGAAAGCGAGGCACTCAGTCCACTTCTCCTTTTGAATTTGCTTGGACGAAACGATGAGACTACTGAGCGATATACTTATGAGCCTCTGTACCCAGAGGAGTGAGCTGCCAAAGCTGCGTGAAATAACCCAGCATCGGATTTCACCTTGTTGCTGTACCTCCCACCCGGAAGCTCCGATGTGTTATGAACAACGCTGTTATGGTTAGAAAATTCAAATGAATTCGATCAATAAACTCAAGCGCTAGTGCAACCATTCTTGTTGCCCTATTTCTTATGCCGTAACCATATTTCTTTTCTACGGTTTCGAGACTTGCTGCTCGTACTGATATTTGCATGTAGAGTTGTTAGTTGGACTGTCCTGTAAGAGTTGGTTGCAATAGTTTCAATGGGAGTATTAACGTTTTACTTCACTATGACCGAGAACGTGGTAAAGAAGTACCTGACGCCCAGCAAGAGCTAGCGAAAGAAGTGGTCGCTTACATTGCCCAATGCGTGTGTCCATGTCTCGGAGATGTGAGAGCGCGGTCAGCAGTGGCCCAGCAAGAGCTAGCGAAATAAGTGGTCGCTTACATTGCCCAATGCGTGTGTCCATGTCTCGGAGATGTGAGAGCGCGGTCAGCAGTGAGAGACAGTCAGTCAGTGTACAGACGCAGTGCAGGGCAGCAGCAGGCGCCTCTGGCGGCGGCTCGGCCGAGCTCCCACCAGGTGCGCGCTACTGTGCATTGTTGTGTCTGGCGGTCCTTCGGGACAACAGGAGGCCGGCGCCGACTCAGACGCACCAATCTAGAGCCCCTTTCTCGCGGCCGAGACTTGTCACCTGGGACTGAGGGATTAGCAGTTGGTCTCCAGGCTACCTCATGCGTCGCTAAACGGCAGCGTCGCCCTTTGGTGCGGTTCCGTGAATTACCAGCGCCGCCCGAACCACGACGAGGTCCGGCGTCGATTGCGACGCGCCAGGAGGAGGAGGGAAAACTTTATTTTCGTCAGATGCAGAGTTATTTAAATTACTGGGTTTCTTCTGCTAGGCGGCGTGAGGTGGCCGTAAGCCCTTGACTTTCAGCGACCTCCAAAGCCCAGTTGACGGTCCGCAGCTGGACCGCGGGATCCGAGCTGGACACCGCTACCTCCCAGTCTGAAGTTTTATTAAGCTCGAGTTCCGCCCTAGGTTTCAACCCGGGGCAGTCGCTCATTATATGTGTCAAGTCCGCTTTATAGGCGTCGCAGTTCTTGCATTTAGGTGAGAAGCAGCCCGGATATATTAGTGAATACTTGTAAGGGTTGGCAAATGAGCCAGTCTGCAACTGTCTCCAGGTCACCTGTTGCAGTTTATTCGGTGATTTATGCGGAGGGGGGTATTTTTGTCTACCTTCGCGGTAGTGCATAGTAATTTCATGGAATGTCACCATGCGATCCCTCGCTGAACCCAGGTCGAGGCCTTTCACCGCCCGGCTGACGAAAACTCGGGCATAATTGTGGGCAGCCTCATTTCCTGGGTACGAGGAATGTGCTGGGACCCAGATGATTTGAATCTGGCGATCAGGCGGTGGATATTTGTTTAGAATTTGCATGGCCGGTTTGTAGATTTTGCCACTGGCAAAGTTTCTAACTGCGGTTTTGGAATCGCTAAAAATGATTTTCGCGGTGGTGCCATTTATAGCCAGAGCTATAGCTGCCTCTTCTGCTTCCTCTGCATGCATGCAACAAATTGTTGCTGCGGAGTGGGCCTCAGGGGCGGATCCAGGTTTTTTCTGAGGGGGGGGGGGGGTCAGCTTCTGTCAATGATGATGATGATGATGATAGTAGCCTTTCTTATTTACCGAAATTTACCGTTTTTGCTCACGATAAACCCGCGTTTTATACGGCTAGAGCATCACCTGTAGCCCTCCGTGGTGGCTCAGTCAGCTCAGGCGTTGAGAAAGCGATCGTGGGATCGAATCCCGGCCGCGGCGGCCGCATTTCGATGGAGGCGAAATGCAAAAACGCCCGTGTTCTTGCGTTGTAGTGCAGGTTAAAGAACCCCAGGTGGTCAAAATTAATCCGGAGCTTTCCACTACGGCGTGCCTCATAATCAGAATTGGTTTTGGCACGTAAAACCCCAGAAAGAGGAAGAAGACCTGTAGCGAAGCCAGGTATCGGTTTCTCCGAGCTTATAGGAAAAGGACGTTACCCAATACAACCATGTGCTTGGCGGCTGCGCCTGATAATACAAGGTGTTCAAAACTAAGCTTTATGGTTTTCTTAAAATTAGGCACTGGGAGGCACGCGAATACCACCTGTGCAAATAAGTTATGTGTCTAAGGAGGCACAAAGTGAGATGACAGTTATCGCTGTGAGAAGCCCAATTAACTAAAATTAAACAATTATTTTTGGTTGACTGCAGTAAGTGGGTATGTTTGTATTGAAAACTTAGAGACAGTCGTGTTTCTAAACTTCTAAACAGTATCAATCGGAAGAATTATTCTAGCGTGTCCGCGTGCTCCGAGATATCCGACTTCAAATTTCAATTGTCGTACTGCGCAGAGTTATCGAGTCGACGCGAGAGCGGTTTTTGCCTTGCGTTGCTGTGGAAGGGAGGCATTTTGGACATTTTTAGGGCATTGACATCTTGATGGGTGGAATGTTGTCATGAGATTTGTGCATGACAACACCAAACTTAAAGCGGCAGTATGAAATATTCGTTAGCATAGCTAAAACGGTTTCTGCTGTTGATGGTGCAGTTGTTGCTCTTGATTTCAATAAAACTTACAATACTTGGAAATCAGCAGTCTCTTTATTTGCGTAGGCCAGACAAGCACCATGCCCGGTCGTCTAGTCACCATTACGCACGCGTACTGCCCTCCGGCTTCTCCGCTCGCGCCATTATCTCGGCATGGCAGCTGCCGCCATCTTTACCGGCTGCGCGGTCGTGTGTGACGACAGCGGTTACGGGTTCTTAGATTTTTTTTTTTCATTTCGCCAGCCGTGAGGGGAAGGTGGACAGTTATTATCTTTGCCAATGCCTCCGCCCCGTTGTCAGACTAAACGCCGCAGGCAACAGCCGCGTCACATCACGGAGGAGCTTATTGCGCCGATCCTCACTCTCTTGCATGCGTAATCATGCGAACGACAATTAAAATTTGGAGTTGGATATCTCGGAACAAAGACACGCTAGAAGAATTCTTTCAAGTGAAACTGTGTAGAAACACGACTGCCTCTAACTTTTGAATACAAACATACACACTTACTGCAGTCAATAAAAAGTTAATTATTCAATTTTGGTTAATTGGGCTGCTGACAGCGATAATTATCATCTCACTTTGTGTCCGCCTGGCCACATACCTGATTTGCGCAGGTGGTCTGTATGTGCCTCTCAGTGCATAATTTTAAGAAAGCCATAAAGCCTAATTTTGAACACCCGCTATATCTAGCCTGTATTGTTTCTTACAATAAAATTTGGGATGATCTTTTGCAGGTTCGTTATAAATGCGTAAGCACGGGTCCGTCTTTGGAGTTCTGTTGGGACACTTTGATTTCCTTAAGGAGATTCTTTGTGTTCGGCTGAGACACCTTCGTTTGCTTTGGAGGATTAACTCCCGTATTCTCAAACAGCCCTCGACTCGAAGCTCTTACTCCACTCTACCTTGTTGAGCACAGCGCCGCTTCTCGACTGATAAAGACGCGACCAGTCTCAAGAATTCCAGTGAATGATCATGAAGCTCAGTGACCACTTCTGTGGAGGGATGGCGATGCCATCTTCTCTCTTGAGTCGTGGTGGTGTGTTGACTAGAGGAACGTTCTTGAATACGGGCGTAACGCTCCGCTCCAACGCAGCAACCACTACGCTGGTTGTTTACGATATGCGAATCACCGCGTATGAAGACTCACGACGCCACCTACAAGAATAACGATGTGGCGTAGTAGCCGAGAGTGCGAGCCAGCGTCTTCATGTTTTGTTTCCCACGCGACGTCATCCTTTTACACAAGGCGTGCATCTGCTCCGTTTCTCTAACCACGCGACGCCATCCTAGGCCCGCGCACTGGCGTTGGCCGCTGACGTCACGCTCCCCCACTTCGCAGCTGCGGCTCTAGGCTTCGCCCCGCTCCGCGAGAACGCCCACTCAGATAAACGGATCCAGCGGGCTTGAGCCTCCTATGCTTAATGTAGGCCAATAAAACTGCGAAGTTACAATGAAAAACTTGTAGCGTACGAACTGCACTGTGCTCGTACTGGATATTGTCAACGTGTAACTGTGATCACAATGAGTGCTACAGTTAAAGAAAAGTTGCATATGCGTAGTTCTTAGTTTAGCTGTTAGTTATTATTTATATATGAACACTTCAGCGAGAGATCTCTTTCATTAGGCGGGTTGGTCGCGGAACCGATGACAGCCAATGAGGCAACCGTTGACACCCCAAGGGGAAACTAAGTTAATCAGGCGCGAAGGCGCTCGAGCGGACCTTGGCGTGCTTGGCAAAAGGGACGTCCCCTTGTTCATTCGAAGCCACAGACGGGACGAGTAAGGCACGGCAGGCGCCAGGAGGTCCAAGGTGTTCCTTAGAAAAAATAACTACGGCAACTTCCCGACACCACATTCCTACGGAATACAACTAAGCTTTTGAGCGAGCTAGCTTTACTTCTACATGGCTGATACCACTGGTACTCGCGAAAAATACTTTTGAAGAATGCTGGTGGTCATTTTTTTTTGCGACAGGGCCATCCCCCTGTCAGTGAGCGGGCGATGCAGAAATCTGAGGGGGGGGGGGGGTCAGGACATCCGGACATCCCCCCTGGATCCGCGCCTGGTGGGCCTGACCTTGATTGTTGCCTATGCCTATGGAGAAGGCATCTCGACTTGGGTATTCCGCAACGTCGACGTGGACTATATCCTGCAGACCCGAGTAGTGTTTATGTAGAGCTTTAGCTCTTGCTCTCCTTCTGTCCTTGTGATGTTCAGGATGCATGTTTTTTGGTATTGGGTCTATCCTTAAATTTCTGTGGTATATTAGGGGAAGTTTACATATTGAGGTGTGTGTGGATCCGTATCGGATCCCCAGGTCCTCCAGTATGTGTCTTCCTACTTGAGTTTTGGATAGCCTCTCCAGTTGGGCTAGCTTGTGTGCCTCGACCAGCTCCTCTAGGGTATTGTGAATTCCCAATTCAAGGAGCTTCTCATTAGCTGTGTATCTAGGGAGGTGAAGGGCTGATTTGTATGACTGTCTAATTAGGCAATCGATTTTCTTCTTTTCAGCCGGGTAGAGGTGCAGGTAAGGAAGGGAATATACTATGCGGCTCAGGACGAAGGCTTGGACAAGTTGCCTGAGATCCGCTTCCTTCATGCTTTTATGCTTGTTTGCTATTCGTCTAATTAGCCTGTTTGTTTGGCTAACGCATCCTATGATTTTGCTCAGGGTGAATGCGTTCTTTCCGTTGTTTTCTACGTGCATCCCCAGAATTCTAAGGGTCTGCACCTCTTGTACGTACGTGCCATCTACCATCACCTTGATGTCCGAATGAGGTGTCTTTGCTCGTGGTTGAGCCCTTATAATCAGAAGTTCTGACTTTTGGGGGGAGCATGACAGGCCTATTTGATTCGCATGATAGGACACTTGATCTGCTCCTGCTTGTAGTGTTTCCTCGATCTCACTATCACTTCCGGTATTAACCCTATGCGACGCGCCAAACTGGCGCCCTTTCGAGACAGCCACCGCCCTCCCTGATTGAAAGGGGCCAGTGTCTGGCCATCCCGGGGGAACGACATCAGCGTTCGGTTCCCAAGGTGTCAACCGCTGCCTGTGTTCGGGGGCGACCTAGCAAGATTGGAGGCGGAGCCCGGCGGGAAACGACGACGCATGATGTGCGGGATATGGCCACCTGATCCAAGATGCTGATTGGCTAAAAGAACTACAGTGTATTCCCTCGTCGAGTGAAAGAGGGAAACGAAAGGGATAAAAACAGCGGGACTTCGGTGTTGTGGGTCGCTTGACGCTTGACCATGTAGAGAGGCTTGACCATGTAGAGCATGCTTGACGATGTAGAGCACGCTCGACCATGTAGAACGCTCGGAGATGTAAACGCTACTACATCACGGCTCCAATATCATGGAGGCCTTCTTGTAAAATACCAAGTACAGTGTATATAAAACAGTCTTCTAATCTCCCTGGATATCTCCTCCTCTCGGCACCTGGCACGGCACCATACATGGAACACTTGGTGGACGCACGGACCATCGGCTTTCGCAACAGCATGCGCCGTCACGTCATTCCGGCGTGTCGTGTGCTGCGCGCCGCCTGTACAGTGTGCATAGCTTTCGCACCACTTCCCCTACGTGTGCTCCGACTGCAAGTGCATCGCGAAGCGTTCCCCGATGCCACGGACCACGAGGAAATGCTTATACACTTCGTAGAACTTAGCATCACTTGGCCCCACTTTGTATAGCCAGGACCAGCTAGGAACCGATTAGCTCAGCTGTCTCTAGCCTTGCGCCACTAGTGCAAGCTACCCTGATTTTTTGTGTGATTTTTCTTGTCTTTGCTTGCTTGTTCTTGTTGCTTTTTTGCTCTTGTTGTCTGGGCCCTCTTTCTTCTTCGTGAATTTCTCGCGCAACCGATAGTATGAGCCTTCCAAATCCCTGACGTCGCGCGAAGCTCGAGCTAGAATTTCATG
This sequence comes from Dermacentor silvarum, assembly GCF_013339745.2. Taxonomy (NCBI): domain Eukaryota; kingdom Metazoa; phylum Arthropoda; class Arachnida; order Ixodida; family Ixodidae; genus Dermacentor; species Dermacentor silvarum. The sequence goes on from NC_051155.1 coordinate 56,974,511, forward strand.
GCGTAGTCACCGCCCGACTTTTGTTTATGGCTACTATCTCGTTTACCAGTCTTGCTGTCATTGTAAGAACATCTTACAACGATAGCCGTTACGGACTTACTGTTGTCCGCCAGCATGTGTTACAGGAATCCCAATGTTCTTTCCGAAATAAGCAAAAATTAACGTAGCTTTCACTAGTGGCGCAAGGCTAACAGCGGATCTGATCGGCACCTAGCTGGTCCTGGCCTTAGGGTTGGGCTTTTTCGGAATTTATTCATTATTGAATAATTATTGATTACCTATTGATTGGCTATCACAAGGTATTGCCCACGTATTTGGGTTAGGCTAAGCACTACCAGGTCATCCCCAGCATTTTCTGGAATTTCTCTACTACTGATTCATTATCGCATAGCTATTGATTGGCTATCGCAAAGTTTCGCCCACTTATTTGGGCTAGGCTAAGCACTACCAAGTCATCCCCAGCATTTTCTGGAATTTCTCTACTATTGATTCATTATCGATTAGCTATTGATTGGCTATCGCAAGATTTTGGCTATGTATTTGGGCTAGGCTAAGCACTACCAAGTCATCACCAGTATTTTCTGGAATTTCTCTACTATTGATTCATTATCGATTAGCTATTGATTGGCTATCGCAAGATTTTGGCTATGTATTTGGGCTAGGCTAAGCACTACCAAGTCATCACCAGTATTTTCCAGAATTTATTGATTATTGATCGATTGTTGATTAGCCATTGATTAGCCATCGATTGGTTATCAATGTCTGACTAAGCTTAAGTAGTCCCAACCATGCTTAGCAAGACTTTGCGTGGCTGAGGTTCGCTAGTTCACATGGGTATGTGCCATTGCGCTTGGACCCTTTCTGCACAGCGCCAGGATCGGCCCAAATTTTCGGTTCGCGGTTGACACATTACGCCCGGCTTAAACAGCTCCGCTGTTAAAAGAACATACGAAATAAATGGGCTGTGCTCGGAGTGGATTCAAACACTGGTCTAACACAGTAGTAGTGGGAGATTTATCTCTCAGCGAGGTACATAGTGCCTACTCTATGGAGTGCAACATTGCATGCCAGAACTACAAAAGCGCAAGCCAACGCATCGCAGATCTACGGTATACAAATTACATAAAGGCATGACGTGCAGATCTTGAAACTTGTGCGCACACACGCCTACCTCCTAAAATGATCTGCGGATGGTCTGGGCTAAGCAATAAACGCCTATATCTCGGCGCTCAATAACGCCAACTATTTTCCGTTGATCTGATCTTCACCTTCCAGGTGCGATGCCTATAACCTCGCTGGTGGTGCACATCACGCCAGTATTATGAGACGCCTGGTAGCTGCCAGGGCACTGTACCTTCTGCCCAACAGGCAGTGAGAAATGTTGTTGCGACGCCACCTTGTGTGCTGCCTTCAGTCAACATGTGGCATCCACGTATATTTACAACGCCACCCGATGTCGTCAAGCGCAATGCTAAACCTTCCTATCACTGCCAGGGTTTCGCACTTGATGTGAAACTGACAGACTTGTACCTCATTGGTGGATTACGAGTAAGGTCTTTAAATTGATAAAGACTAGAGCAACATAAGGGAATTACCGACAAGCGGGACAATGCCTGTCGAACTTAGAACTCTTTATAGAACACCCTGTTTACAAGGACATAAGTGCTCCCCTTATTGACATTGTTGAACAAAGTAGGCGGCTGAAGACAATACACTGTTCCGCTTCTGGCTGTTAGAAAGAAGAAATAGTAGCTGTTTTATGATTAATTGTGATCCCGCATGTGTCTTTACAGCCCACATTGAACAATGTTACCAGAGCTATACAAGAACATAGTGCCAGAGCAACTTGACAAGAATAACGTACCATGCAATTTCAAATGAATCAAACAGGGTTTCTTTACATATCTTGCAATAATTTTCAACTCTGTATCAAATATTTTGTATATCCTCCTTAGCGCATGTTTCTACGTAAGTGGTAAATACTTTCACAAAAGTTCCAACGACTGAGTGGGTACGTACGTGGAACATGGCTAAAAGTGTGACAGAGGCAGCCACATTCCGTTGTTTGTAGAATGCAGACTCTCATTCGCCGTGCTTTGCATACATAGAAAGGAAATGCTTGCGGTCGAAATAGTCCACCGGCGTTGATTCCAGCGTATTTTCAGCGCGATAGCGCTTAGGTCCCCGTGTCGCAGAAAATCCGCCGTCGACGTCGGCATTGCCGCCCGCGGCCGAGAAAATCATCCTCAACCGCGCAGGCCCTCCAAATATATTTTACCCTTAAAGTTGCACACACTTCGTCTAGCATTCTTAACAAAGTTATTCCTCTGAATTTTGAGAGTGACAGCCCACAAACAATTTTCATGAAACAAAACACCGACAGCGCATGTCTTTTATGCTAAATCTTCTCAGACTGAAATATTAAATGTGCAAACAATAAAAGAAGGCCGGCCCACGAAAGAGACCGCGTTTCTACCAGAAAGCGCGCCTTCGTGCATAGCGTTCACCGCCTGCGTTTCCCGGTAAAATTACGGTTACATAAGCTGCAGGGGCCGGAAAATGTGTGAAACAGTCAAGGATCTTTGAATGCTATCGCGTTCCACTCTTGAAGACGAAGCTTAAGCGCCCTCCAAGTTTTAGGGGCGAAGCTCCTTAGGGTGTGGGTCGTTCCCACCTCTGTAGTAGTAGTATGTAGCCATCTCTAGTTTATGAATTGCTCAATAGATGGCGCTGTGTGTCCGTACGTGAAAGAGACGCCGCATGTAGTTTTATGAAGTGTTAGTCCGTAGCTCTGCTTGGCATGGAGACCGCTATGTATGTATGTAAACGCATATATACATATATAAGTATATGTATAGTATAACCGGAAGCCGACTTCCACTTCCGGTTCCGCTTCCGGCTTCCGGAGAATGCTTCCGGCGTTTTTCTCTCTCGTCCGTAGCTAGGTGCGCTGCGGTGCACAAGGGCGTTCGTTCCCGACGCGCGCTCTCTTTCTCGTCCGTAGCTAGGGACGCTGCATTGCACAAGGGCGTTCGTTCCCGACGCGCGCTCTCTTTCTCGTCCGTAGCTAGGGACGCTGCATTGCACAAGGGCGTTCGTTCCCGACGCGCGCTCTCTTTCTTTCTTGTCCGTAGCTAGGGGCGCTGCATTGCACAAGGGCAGTTCGTTCCCGACGCGCGCTCTCTTTCTTTCTTGTCCGTAGCTAGGGACGCTGCATTGCACAAGGGCGTTCGTTCCCGACGCGCGCTCTCTTTCTCGTCCGTAGCTAGCGGCGCTGCATTGCACAAGGGCGTTCGTTCCCGACGCGCGCTCTCTTTCTCGTCCGTAGCTAGGGACGCTGCATTGCACAAGGGCGTTCGTTCCCGACGCGCGCTCTCTTTCTTTCTTGTCCGTAGCTAGGGGCGCTGCGGTGCACAAGGGCGTTCGTTCCCGACGCGCGCTCTCTTTCTCGTCCGTAGCTAGCGGCGCTGCATTGCACAAGGGCGTTCGTTCCCGACGCGCGCTCTCTTTCTCGTCCGTAGCTAGGGACGCTGCATTGCACAAGGGCGTTCGTTCCCGACGCGCGCTCTCTTTCTTTCTTGTCCGTAGCTAGGGGCGCTGCGGTGCACAAGGGCGTTCGTTCCCGACGCGCGCTCTCTTTCTCGTCCGTAGCTAGCGGCGCTGCATTGCACAAGGGCGTTCGTTCCCGACGCGCGCTCTCTTTCTCGTCCGTAGCTAGGGACGCTGCATTGCACAAGGGCGTTCGTTCCCGACGCGCGCTCTCTTTCTTTCTTGTCCGTAGCTAGGGGCGCTGCGGTGCACAAGGGCGTTCGTTCCCGACGCGCGCTCTCTTTCTCGTCCGTAGCTAGCGGCGCTGCATTGCACAAGGGCGTTCGTTCCCGACGCGCGCTCTCTTTCTCGTCCGTAGCTAGGGACGCTGCATTGCACAAGGGCGTTCGTTCCCGACGCGCGCTCTCTTTCTTTCTTGTCCGTAGCTAGGGGCGCTGCGGTGCACAAGGGCGTTCGTTCCCGACGCGCGCTCTCTTTCTCGTCCGTAGCTAGCGGCGCTGCATTGCACAAGGGCGTTCGTTCCCGACGCGCGCTCTCTTTCTCGTCCATAGCTAGGGACGCTGCATTGCACAAGGGCGTTCGTTCCCGACGCGCGCTCTCTTTCTTTCTTGTCCGTAGCTAGGGGCGCTGCGGTGCACAAGGGCGTTCGTTCCCGACGCGCGCTCTCTTTCTCGTCCGTAGCTAGGGACGCTGCATTGCACAAGGGCGTTCGTTCCCGACGCGCGCTCTCTTTCTTTCTTGTCCGTAGCTAGGGGCGCTGCGGTGCACAAGGGCGTTCGTTCCCGACGCGCGCTCTCTTTCTCGTCCGTAGCTAGGGACGCTGCATTGCACAAGGGCGTTCGTTCCCGACGCGCGCTCTCTTTCTTTCTTGTCCGTAGCTAGGGGCGCTGCATTGCACAAGGGCGTTCGTTCCCGACGCGCGCTCTCTTTCTTTCTTGTCCGTAGCTAGGGACGCTGCATTGCACAAGGGCGTTCGTTCCCGACGCGCGCTCTCTTTCTCGTCCGTAGCTAGCGGCGCTGCGGTGCACAAGGGCGTTCGTTCCCGACGCGCGCTCTCTTTCTCGTCCGTAGCTAGGGGCGCTGCATTGCACAAGGGCGTTCGTTCCCGACGCGCGCTCTCTTTCTTTCTCGTCCGTAGCTAGGGGCGCTGCGGTGCACAAGGGCGTTCGTTCCCGACGCGCGCTCTCTTTCTCGTCCGTAGCTAGGGACGCTGCATTGCACAAGGGCGTTCGTTCCCGACGCGCGCTCTCTTTCTTTCTTGTCCGTAGCTAGGGGCGCTGCGGTGCACAAGGGCGTTCGTTCCCGACGCGCGCTCTCTTTCTCGTCCGTAGCTAGGGGCGCTGCATTGCACAAGGGCGTTCGTTCCCGACGCGCGCTCTCTTTCTTTCTTGTCCGTAGCTAGGGGCGCTGCATTGCACAAGGGCGTTCGTTCCCGACGCGCGCTCTCTTTCTTTCTTGTCCGTAGCTAGGGGCGCTGCATTGCACAAGGGCGTTCGTTCCCGACGCGCGCTCTCTTTCTCGTCCGTAGCTAGCGGCGCTGCGGTGCACAAGGGCGTTCGTTCCCGACGCGCGCTCTCTTTCTCGTCCGTAGCTAGGGACGCTGCATTGCACAAGGGCGTTCGTTCCCGACGCGCGCTCTCTTTCTTTCTTGTCCGTAGCTAGGGGCGCTGCGGTGCACAAGGGCGTTCGTTCCCGACGCGCGCTCTCTTTCTCGTCCGTAGCTAGGGACGCTGCATTGCACAAGGGCGTTCGTTCCCGACGCGCGCTCTCTTTCTTTCTTGTCCGTAGCTAGGGGCGCTGCGGTGCACAAGGGCGTTCGTTCCCGACGCGCGCTCTCTTTCTCGTCCGTAGCTAGGGACGCTGCATTGCACAAGGGCGTTCGTTCCCGACGCGCGCTCTCTTTCTTTCTCGTCCGTAGCTAGCGGCGCTGCATTGCACAAGGGCGTTCGTTCCCGACGCGCGCTCTCTTTCTCGTCCGTAGCTAGGGACGCTGCATTGCACAAGGGCGTTCGTTCCCGACGCGCGCTCTCTTTCTTTCTCGTCCGTAGCTAGCGGCGCTGCATTGCACAAGGGCGTTCGTTCCCGACGCGCGCTCTCTTTCTCGTCCGTAGCTAGGGACGCTGCATTGCACAAGGGCGTTCGTTCCCGACGCGCGCTCTCTTTCTTTCTTGTCCGTAGCTAGGGGCGCTGCGGTGCACAAGGGCGTTCGTTCCCGACGCGCGCTCTCTTTCTCGTCCGTAGCTAGGGACGCTGCATTGCACAAGGGCGTTCGTTCCCGACGCGCGCTCTCTTTCTTTCTTGTCCGTAGCTAGGGGCGCTGCGGTGCACAAGGGCGTTCGTTTCCGACGCGCGCTCTCTTTCTCGTCCGTAGCTAGGGACGCTGCATTGCACAAGGGCGTTCGTTCCCGACGCGCGCTCTCTTTCTTTCTTGTCCGTAGCTAGGGGCGCTGCGGTGCACAAGGGCGTTCGTTCCCGACGCGCGCTCTCTTTCTCGTCCGTAGCTAGGGACCCTGCATTGCACAAGGGCGTTCGTTCCCGACGCGCGCTCTCTTTCTTTCTTGTCCGTAGCTAGGGGCGCTGCGGTGCACAAGGGCGTTCGTTCCCGACGCGCGCTCTCTTTCTCGTCCGTAGCTAGGGACGCTGCATTGCACAAGGGCGTTCGTTCCCGACGCGCGCTCTCTTTCTTTCTTGTCCGTAGCTAGGGGCGCTGCGGTGCACAAGGGCGTTCGTTTCCGACGCGCGCTCTCTTTCTCGTCCGTAGCTAGGGACGCTGCATTGCACAAGGGCGTTCGTTCCCGACGGGCGCTCTCTTTCTTTCTTGTCCGTAGCTAGGGGCGCTGCGGTGCACAAGGGCGTTCGTTCCCGACGCGCGCTCTCTTTCTCGTCCGTAGCTAGGGACGCTGCATTGCACAAGGGCGTTCGTTCCCGACGCGCGCTCTCTTTCTTTCTTGTCCGTAGCTAGGGGCGCTGCGGTGCACAAGGGCGTTCGTTCCCGACGCGCGCTCTCTTTCTCGTCCGTAGCTAGGGACGCTGCATTGCACAAGGGCGTTCGTTCCCGACGCGCGCTCTCTTTCTTTCTTGTCCGTAGCTAGGGGCGCTGCGGTGCACAAGGGCGTTCGTTCCCGACGCGCGCTCTCTTTCTCGTCCGTAGCTAGGGACGCTGCATTGCACAAGGGCGTTCGTTCCCGACGCGCGCTCTCTTTCTTTCTTGTCCGTAGCTAGGGGCGCTGCGGTGCACAAGGGCGTTCGTTCCCGACGCGCGCTCTCTTTCTCGTCCGTAGCTAGGGACGCTGCATTGCACAAGGGCGTTCGTTCCCGACGCGCGCTCTCTTTCTTTCTTGTCCGTAGCTAGGGGCGCTGCGGTGCACAAGGGCGTTCGTTTCCGACGCGCGCTCTCTTTATCTCTCGTCCGTAGCTGTGGTTTACCCGAATGATCCCCCGGAGCTTCCCCCACTCATCATAATTCACCCCGTGGATATGCTGTGATTTTTATACCTCGTGAGTCGCGTCGCGATGATGATTCTGAAAATTCACACACTGTAATTAATTATGTTAATGGATCACTGGGTGGTCACTGCATTAGATTTGTCAATACCTATATGATTAAATTATTTATTACCTTACTCCCATGGCCTAAACTGCACGTGGACAGTGCGACACACCAAGGATAGGCGTTCTGGCATAATTACGACAACTGGAAGTTCTGTAAGTCGGGACTAGTGCACCCCATAGCCACACCAACGGCATCATTATGTCAAATCGGAAATGATTTGCTAGGGTCATTCGCCGCGTGTCCACCGGAGAACCACTGAATTATAGTCACCACCAGTTAATGTTGCATGGGACAGAAAAAAGAGAGGCTCTGCCAAGTGCTAGGGCGGTAGATGTCCGCAATTATTTCGTCCATACAACCGTCCTTGGGCTAAAGCTCCACCAGTAGCAAATGCGGAGCGTGGGACAGAATTGACCGCATATTGCTCGAAGGCGTATTGAAGCTCAGTGGCACTGAAAACCAAAAAGGTAGTGCTTACCATACACAAGCAAACGGGCTAATCGAATGACTAAATAAAGCTGTCGGGGATATGCTCCAAATGTACGCTGCCACTAAGTACGAAAACTGCTAAGATATCATTCGTTACGTAATTTTTATGAAGAAAGAACAGGTAAAGACATGGTCACACAAGGCGGCTCCCCGAGCTGCATTGTTTATTATTGAGTTTAACTTTGGAGATTTTGATAATCCTTTATAATTTGTAGTTTCGTCATTTTGCTAAGCATATCGACTCACCCTACGTGGGGCAGCAGCTTCTATGCAATTTCAAAACGACTTATCTGAACATAGCAAAAAAATGTTTTCGTTTAAAGAAAACTACTTCGATAAATTATGTTTGGCTGTCCTTGCTTTTAATATACTAATTGCAATGGGTGCGTTATTTGTAGGCTTCACAAATGATGTGGCAGTGCAGACTTTGTGAATATTAGGAATGTGCATTTTCTGCAAACGTTGTTTTTGGTTCCCGGAATATTCTTTCAAACGCATTGAGTACAAAAAATAATTAAGCATATGTGCAAGCCACACACACACACAACAAAACGTTTCATTTTTTTTCGGGCGCGTTAGACGAACAGTTTTTTTAGCCATGGAAGTCTAAAACTGTCGTGATTTGTTTTGTGATGAAGGCTTTTGCCCCAATTAAGGTACAAGGAAAATTTGCCAGCCTGACTTTGTTGATTTTTGGTGCCCAACGGTCTTTTCACACTATAACTACATGGTGAATGTTTCATGAAGAGCGCTTTATTATTTCGAACTCTACGATGGTGTACTTTACTAAGTATGCGTGACCTTTATTGTAGAAATATCCAATGCAGGCCCTCAAAGGTAAATTATAGTTTGAAAACATCACGGCTGATGACTTTGAATGCTCTTGATCAATTTTATACAGACACGCTTAGCCTTCTGGTGGCAAAATTGACATTTCAGTTGAAATTATTCTTTGTATAGAGGGTTTTTTCTACTCGTTTAGTGTATGCCATGTGATTGCAGCAGTTAACATGGAGGAACTTTCGTGTTGCTTTCCCACATACACACAGTTACAATATAATAATTGCTAATGCATTTGCCCTTGTCTGAGTCCTCTTACTCATCTAATCCATGATTTGCTAACAGAAGGATTTCTTACAACGCCGGCTAGATACTATTAGATAAAAAGTTGGTAAAAATGTTGTAACGGGGTCATTTACTAAGTTTACCACCCATTACTAACTTTTCATTACGTGTTTACTACAGTCGCCAATTCAGAATTAGTAGGCGCTGCCGTTATTCGTAGTTACAAGATATCACAACCCGTTTAGTAAAATGTGCTACTTCGTCTCACTCGTTGTGGTGATATCTAGCCGCCTCAGTCACGAATTTTGATCGATATCGCTAAATATGTGAAATTTACAATTTGGTCCTCAGGTGTTGGAGACTCTATCAAAGCACGTCAACGGGGAAGAATGAATCTGTGCATTTCGTAATGACACATCATAAGTAAAGAGTAAAAAATATCTACGTACTCTGCAGTCAGTCATGCTACGTTTAATAATGAAACGAATTGAATCACCTGGTCTGTTGCAGAAGTTAAATATGGGCTGGAACCATTACCAGAAAGAAAAAAATTGTTTCGCTTTTGATAGAGCAATGCCCCATGTCAAGCATCCCGTCAAAGGTTGTATTGCTTCACCAAAGCGGGCGTCGGTTACAATTCCTTTGCCTCAGAAATAAAATCGAGATACTTTAGCTAAGTAGAATGTTCAGTTTACCCGAAGCCTAATGTTCATGGTTTATTTATTGTCGCCACTGCGCAGAAATTGCAAAAATAGCTCACGTACACAAGTGTGCACATCGGGATTGAAAAGGTGACATATACTTTCATTTTTATCATTACGTTGCAGTGAAATTTAGTGCTGGGTGGTTCGAATATATTTCCAGACTTGTACGTTTGCAAGTCTCGCAAAAACTTAATACTAAATCAGCACCCGGACCAGATGGAATCACAAGTAAGATACTCAGGAACCTAGATGATGAGTCTATAAAAAAATTGACAGAACATATCAATGAATGCTGGAAAACTGGCAAAATACCACAACAATGGAAGACGGCACACGTCATCTTAATACCTAAGCCAAGCAGGCGCTTACAGCTGGAGAATCTGAGATCTATATCTCTCACATCTTGCGTCGGAAAGCTGATGGAGCATGCAGTCCTAGTGAGACTAACTAACTATCTCGAGGACAGGGACCTATTTCAGAAGGAATCTTTCCACGCAGGATGCGATGCTCCAACTCAAACACCAAATCATAGACAACCCAGGCAGATTCACTAGAGCCATCCTCGGCTTAGACTTAAAGAAAGCATTTGACAGTGTAACACATCAGACAATACTCAGCAGCCTTGAAGACCTAGGATTAGGAAGGAGAACATACAATTACGTTCGTGACTTCCTAACCGGCAGAAAGGCAAAGATCACCGTGGGAGACCTCGTCTCGGAAGAGATTGAGATTGGTAGCGCCGGCACACCACAGGGGTCCGTGATATCACCGTTGCTGTTTAATCTGGCATTATTCGGATTACCAGCGAAAATAGAAGAAATTGAGCGCCTTAACCACACTATATATGCCTATGACATTACTTCATGGGTAAAGGAGGGTAATGATGGGCAGATAGAACAGACACTCCAAAGTGCGATTGAAACAGTCGAACAATACCTAGAGGGAACCGGATTGGTTTGCTCGGCGGAAAAATCAGAATTATTATAGTACAGGCCAACTCGCAGGGGCCGTAAACCAAAGAGCTACAGGGGGGCAGACAATCTAGAAACACACATAGAATTGAAGACTGCCGATGATAAACCCATATCTAAGGTTGATAAAATCAGAGTTTTGGGACTGCTCATTGAAGCAAAGGGCAACAATGGAGAAACCATTAGGAAGTTGGAAAGGACAGTATCTCAAGTTATGAGGTTGATCAAAAGGATAGCCAATAGACACAGTGGAATGAAGGAAGCAAACATGATCAGACTGGTACAGGCGTTCGTTATCAGCAGGATCGTATACGTCATACCCTACCTTAGATTGTACGCTGCAGAAAAGATTTAATTAGAATGCCTCATTAGGAAAATTTATAAACAAGCCGTAGGACTACCAATCATCACTAGTACCGACAGGCTATTAGAATTAGGCCTGCACAACAGAACAGATGAGCTCATAGGGGCGCAGCGGATAGCGCAGTACGAACGCCTTTCTAAGACTAAGACAGGAAGACACATACTTGAAAAACTAGGTATTGTGTACCATACTCAAAACGGAACCAAAGTGGACATCCCGAATGGTGTCAGGGATACGATAACCGTTCCCCCATTACCAAAGAACATGCATCCCGTGTACCATAAAGCCAGAAGAAAAAGCAGAGCAATGGTAATGCAAAAGAAATTTGGGAATAGTAAAGACGCAGTATTTGTAGACGCTGCTAGATACAAGCACAGGCGCGGCTTTACAGCCGTACTAATTGATCATGAAAAGAAGTGCAAAACATGCGTTACGGCAAGCACAGTAAACATCGAGACAGCGGAGGAGATAGCTATTGCGCTAGCACTATCACAGACCGAAGCGGACGTAATAGTCAGTGACTCTCAGACGGCAGTACGAAATTTCGCTAATGGCCGAATCTCTCCTGAAGCACTACGAATCCTAATGGCAGGTACCAAAAGTCAATAAAATGATGTTTGTTTAATATGGACACCCGATCACACCTCCACGTCACCAGAGACAGCAATAATAATAAGACGGCACATGACGTGGCTCGAGGGCTTACGGACCGAGTCACGGCCGATAATAGGGCCGGCACCTTAGCGTCTCCTGAGAACGAGGATGGAGAGGAGTGGGAATGGAAGGATCGTATTACCAGATTTAATGACATCACACAACACTGCAAATTGCAAAGGTGCATTTTCCCACCACCTCACCAAAAGCTCAGCAAAAAGCAGTCTGTCGAATGGCGCATTTACAGACCAGAACTTATCCGAACCCTGCGATCACACATCTCATTTACCCAGACATGTGCAAGACAGATAAATGCAAAAACTCTGGTTCTAGAGCCAATCTGGAACATATGCTATGGGAATGTCGAGGCATAACATACAATAATGGGGATGCAGCCTCTCGCGATCGCCTCCGCGTGCGCTGGGGACTGTGTTGCCCAGCTCTACCCTTGATGATCAACTTTGGGCTGTCCAGCAGGCCGAGGAAGCCGCCAGGGCTCAAGAGCTCCTGGCCGTCACCTAGGCGGGACCATTTGCCCGTCCCACAAACTCGCAGGGCCTTTAAATAAAGTTATTTGACTGACTGTACCCCACTGAACACACATTGGTCTAGAAGCCGTCTTCAAGACGCCTTGACAAGATAAGCAAGACGTCTTCAAAACCATTTTAAACGTTGACAGGACGTCTTGGAGACGTTCTGGCAAGATATTAAGACTTCTTGAAGACATCTTACCAAGATTTTGACGGACGTCTTAAAACGTTCTGTAGCCGTCTCTAAGACCGTCTAATGCGCCGCCAAATTTGGGATATCAGACTCTTGCAAGACATCTGGTAGACGTCTTAAAGACGGCTAGAAAGCGTCTTGCAAGACATCTTGCGAACGTTTTGAAAACGGCTACAAAACGTTCTGCTGGACGTTTTGAGGATGTCTTGAAAACGTTTTTAAATGCTTTGAACATCTGCTTGCCAACTAAGGCATGACCTTTTCTAGCCGTTCGTATTTAGCTAATTAAGCCATAAATTGTTTTACAGTATTTACAAAAGATAGTGAGTGTAAATATACTTAGTCTAAAGTGCACAGGACGTGAAATCTGAACACGACGTAGGTTATTTCAACACAATGTATTCCATAAAGTTACCAAGTCTTCCCGTTGTGGAAAAAAAGTGAAGAAACAAATAAGGAATAAACACGGTGACTGTCAATATATACATACTATATTAAGTACAACGGATTTGAACTCTCTAAACTTTAGTTCAACACGTAATCTATTGTGAGCTAGGGGAAGCACTAGCATACTTTCAAGTCTCTAGAAGCTGAAATTACGTCATATTACAATCGAGATGGTCTGTCTCCTTCCGATGTCAACTATCCAACGAAATGTTGCGTAGCTTCAGTGATCTTGCTAGACACGGCATACATTGCTCATTATGGTCCGGGAAGACCCAATATAATTTTACTTACGTTGTCAACACTGATCTAGATTTGCAGATGGAATAATATCAAAGACTCCTGCAACACTATTACAGAATTTTTCCTTGCATGGATGTTTGGCACACTCAAGAATTTAGATACACCAAACACCCTTCCATTATAGCATTAATTATAAAGGAATTGAGTGTCTCCTTGTTATCTGCTACATAGAGAAATCAATGAGGATGTTCGTATTCTTTGCAATATTGAAAAAAGGTTGGCTTTACCGACAGTACCAATCCCTATGGCCCATTTCTTACAACCTACCATAGCAACACTGAAACATTGGCAAAGCCACAAAAGCGATAAACACGTGTCAAAGCCACGTAGGCTTAACATAAAGCAAGATTGTTCACACAAATGAATTGCTAAAGTGGTCAATGGTTTGAAAGAATTTTTAATAAATCAGTAACATGCCACTACATAAGCAAAATGTTTCTAATGCACTTCCTAGAATTTTGCATTGTGGCTGTCTGTTATAATTGGTCACTTCACAATTCAGGGAACTGGCTTAGACATTTCCACAGGCTGATGATGCACCCGCAGAAAATTTAGCGCGTTCTAATGATGCTTGGCCTCAGATTTTGCACCTGCAATTAGAAGGTAAGACAAAAGATTAACAAATATGTTACAGTGAAACTTCGTTATAGCGAAACAGGATATAACAAATTACTGTATACAACAAAATGACGTTCCCGCTGAAATCACCGAAGAGATGAATGTTTTTATAACCTCGTTTCAACGAAGTAAAATTATCCTGCCAATAGATACACCAAACGTCAGTTTTCTCCGAAAAAAGAAATGCCCGACCCTTGCAGGCTCGCTTCTGCTTTCCGCAGGGTAGAGCACACATTCCTTGTCGATGTTTAAAACGTTTACGTATTTGCGTTGAATCCACCGTTCAACACTGGTCCTTGTCACCACTACGCGTAGGTGCGCATAAGCAGACTCTAGATCGCCGTGGCAATTCCTCTCACTGCGGCACCGCGCAGGCTAGTTAGTGCAGCTATAGGCGAGGCCTCAGAGATTGCGCCGGTGCAATTTCAGAGGCCACGCCTCCCTGTGTGTACCACGTGCTGCTCGCACATGACGAGCATTGTTGGTGTCGCAGCGTGCAACCTATTCAACCGTCACCGTTTCAGCGGTTTCGCGATGCTGGAGACGACCCAAATAAAAGCTGTAACGAAAGATCATCACATTGAAACAGAAGCCAGCTATCGTAAAGGCAATCGTGTCAGATGCTAAGAAGTGGTGTGTTAAGGACACCGAAGTTTCTTTTGCTGTTTTATCAGAAGTTCAGCGAGCACGTGGCCATGTAGTGGTTCTGCTGGCCGAAAAGCCGTCTTCTTCTATACAAGTTGAAATTTGTGCGCGACATTGCGCATGTATTGCAGTGAACGGCAGTAATGAATATAATGACGTAATTTTGGCTCCCCCTTGGGCTTCGCTATAAAAAGATTTTATTGCATATGACTGGTAAGTGTTCCGACTCATTTATACCGCAGCCTTGTTTGGAAACACTAACTGTTAGAAATCCGACCTAGGTATCTTCCGTATGCAGATGCAACAATGCCATCGCTGCGATTCGGCCTTATCTGTAGCCCCGGTAGCAAGCTCCCGATATACTACCGTGAAATCTGGATTCTTGGCGATAACAACATCCTTGTCCAAGAAGGCCAGTGCCATGGTTGGAGGTTGCCACGTCATCCACAACTACATCGCAAGCGACATTTTTCGTTTTCAAATCATACACATGCTGCAAGCCCTTTTTCGAAATTGCATCTTTTGTTGATTTAAATGTAGTAGCAGTTTGCGCCGAAAAACAATTCTACACCGTGTCCTTCACATGTACCAGTTCCTGATGCAACGTGCAGGCAGGAACATATATGCGCCGCGCGTCATAGGTTTTCAGAAAACGTGACAAGGCCTCCTCTTGGGACATGTTGAATGGCAGCGTCGACTCAAGGACGCGCGGCCAAGCGAGGTCACTGGTCAACTTGAACGATGTTCTACGCAACGAATGAAACACTTCCGGGGTAACCGCACTCAGAATGTTCGCGACGTAATTTGAGCCAGGCGCGTAGCCCGGATATTTTTTTCAGGGGTGGGGTTGGGGGAGCTAAAGCACTGCGATCGTCCTGACTGTGGTGCTTCGTTCTTTTAAGCTCCCAGGCGTCGGAGAAGCGTTGAGACGCGAATGGCCATAATAGCCGCACGTTCGAAGGATACGCGCCTTTGTTAATATAGGCGACGTGCCAGGCACAAAAGGGAGCAGGGCGCCGGCCATAAAGAAATAGACAAAATTTGGAGAGGGGGAGGGGCGGAAGCCCGGTCACCCACCCCCACCTGATACGCCACTGCCCTGAGCGTTCTGATTTAGAGCAAATTTTCCGGGATCGCCGTAAAATTTTTGCTTTAAAATCCTCGCGACCAGATTTCTGACAATGACTTGCACAGATTACGTCCGAGTGAGCATAACCGGAAATGTTCATTCGTTCGATGAAACATCGTTGAGGCCTGCCCCATTGCCCGCCACGCGCGCCCTCGAGCTCGCACGACCCTCGCCTATGTCACTTGAGTGAGCAAGGCCATCGCAATTGTTCTGAAACCCTATGAAGTCAATGTCCCACGTTTAGGCCCGCTAGTTGCAGCATGAACAGGCAGATGTGCAGATTCAGAAGATATGTTCCAAGCATTGTATACAGAACAGCCTGCGCGAATCGCGACTATCTTTACATCAGCGAAAGCAGTCTCTCTGAAACCGCTTGAAGCAAGAAATTATGTCAAAGAGATGAATTAGAAATGAATCAGAAGTGAAGAAACAATGTCGTTTACATTGCAGTTGCGGAGCACGTGGCAGGCTGAATATGCCACCGACGAGAAAAGGCTTCTATCATTGCTAAAGAAACTGGATTTGAAAAGAGTTTCCCGAATACCTTGCTATCCAGACTACAGAAAACTACAGAAAAAAAAAACGCTGTATCGCAACGATGGCAATATCCTGCCTGCAGACGCAGAATGCCGTCGTTTCGAGCAGTTCGTGTTTTGATCAAGGCTTCCGTACGTCAAATTCTTATTAGCACTTTTTGATCGGCGTCCTTTGTTTTTTTTTCTTCTTGTAACATGAACTCCAGAACCAAGAGAAAACATAAGCCAGATGCAGCATTGAACTTGAACTGATTATCCTAGCTGTTGCAAAGTATGCAAGTCAATGTGAGCAAAATTCTACGTATTAATCATTCTTGTGGTTTAAATTAGGACTGATAGATTTGTCAATAACCAAGTGAAGAAGCATAAAAAAAATTCGGTCGAAACTAGCAGTTAATGAGGACACAAAAATGCATACGCCGCACATACAGGCCACACTTAGAATTTATTTATTTAAAGGCGCAAACGATTTGACATTGCATCCGTGTGTTATTCTTAAGGCCAACATCTTGTTCTGTCATTACTGAGGCCTCAATGGCGTATTCACTTTCTTCTGTCATCCTCGCCTCAGTGGTAAGCTCAACCTACTTAGCGGTTGGTTCAGCTTACCGGTAACAACATACTCAATTAAAATGACAATTACATGACAAGCGCCATAGGCTATAGTCATATCACTACTTCAAACCATTACGTTATTAAGCACCTGGAATAGCATGTCAGGCGAATAGCCAGGCTACCATCTCCAGCATTTCATTAAACAATGTTTCTCTCTCTCTCTCTATGTGACACAGAAAGCAGCTTAATAACGTAATGGTTTGAGGCATGTGATATGACTGGACCATTGCACTTGCCTAAGTGCTATCTGCCACAAGCAATGTTTTTTTTTTAATTTGGATCAGTTTAAAAAAAATAAAACCTTGTAGAATGAGAACATACGGTATGTTCTCATTCTACATGGTCCTTTTTATTTCAGCTGAACTAAATTTTAAGAACATGTGGCAGACAGCACAATTGTGCTGTCCAAATTGTTCTAAATTACTCGATGAGGTGGCCTATTACTTCTACGAAAAATCAAAACTTTTAATTGAACAATTCACAGTTACAATAAAGAACTTTTATTGATTACTTCACTGCACATATTTTAATCGTAGCTAGTGATTATGCCAGGCATATCGACTTGGAACAAATTCTGAGGATGGCAACGGTTTCGATATATGCAGTATCAAACTTGCAGTAAAAATGCACAGTTTTTAAACTTAATTTTTAAGAAAAGGCTGATTCATACATTGAAGCACACACTAACTGGAACGCCAATGCATTTCGGTGGACACATTCAAAATTATTATATCGAAACTAGCGTAGTCCTCAAATCTCGTTCTAAGTCGATATGCATTTCATACCCACTAACTACAATGCGTAGATTAAAATATGTGCTGCAAAGTAGTTAGTTTTTATTAGCGCAATTAAGTAAATTATTCGAAAAGCATATTAATTTCTCGTAACGTAATGGCCGCCTTATCGAGTAATTTTGATCAAGGGTTATAATTGTGCTATCTGCCACAGGCATTTTTTTTTAATTGTTGCCGCTAAAAAAAAGACACCATGTATATGAAAACATAATCCGCTCTGGAACAATAATGCGGCCTGACTTGTAAACTATATTTCCGCATGTCTATGGAACAATAGGAATAAGAAATGACCTTTTCAGCGGTGCAAATAATTAGTCTTGCGATAACAAAGGCCCATCGTTGTGCGCATCACAGGAAACCACTCTCTCATGCATCGGTCTGTTTACCAGCGCTTCAGCTTGCTGATACAACGCTGCAAGTGTCTAAGTTTGCTCAACGCTTGACGCTACGCGCGAGTAGATTATGAGTTGAGGTTATAACTTGCAGCACAAACGCCGATGCGAATTAATTTAAGCCACGCACAGTTACTGGGTTAAATTGATAGTGCGAAAGAAAATTATGCGCAAAACGGCGTGTTCCTGAGTCTGCATCCATGAGCAGGCACCCACAAAGTCGCAATATTTTAGAAGTGCCAACCAGCAATCAATAGATTCGAAACGTGGGTCACTGTAGCTCGACCGAATGCATATTACAAGTTACATTACCGTCACTAAACGGAAATCAAAATAATAAAACAGGTGGCCCACACGCAAACAGTACAATACGAGTTGAAATGTAACACATTGCAAGCAAGCGCAGTAACACGCAACAGCAAGCGCGCGATTTTACGCAAGAACAATGGGGATCAAGATTCCAGGCGGGAATATTTTTGAACGGCGCTACCGCGCCAGCCAGGAATTGAATAACAATAAACATGCCAAACAAATTATGTCGGCTACGCAAGTTTGCCTGATCGCGTTCGTGATCGCCAACAATGCGGGAATGGTGGGCCACTATAAGAGGAAGCAGCGTTCTGTATCGCCAAACGAGCGACGATAGTTGAAGCCCTAAAGTTTCGGCATGCCTACAGCAGCAGCTGTGATAAACCTGTCATGAGTATTTGACTCTCCTTAACGTTCAAAAATTATGGGGTTTTACGCGCCAGTACCACGATCTGCATTATGAGGCACGCCAAAGTGAGGAATTGCGGAATAATTTATACCACCTGGGAATCGTTAGCGTGCACCTAAATCTAAGTACACGGGTATTTTAGCATTTCGCCCCCACAGGGACACTAACTGTCCCGAACGCATTCCACGGACCATGGATGACTGCAATATAATAAGGAATTAAATTTGTCAGTGCAGCGCTATATCTCGCACGTTGTCAGGATCATCGAGGAAAACACGAAAACGCGTCATGAAAGTTATTCACAAATGGATATTCGCAAGCATTATTTGATCTGTGACAAACATGTATCAACGTTTAATTCAAGACAGCGGCAAGCTCACAGTATACTTTTCGAACGCATCGAGCAAACGTGGCATGCCCATACAAAGGGCATTTGGGGGTAACAATTCCCAGAAATAAGGCACTTTCGTGCGGTACTCACTTTTTTTGTCCGTATCGACGAGGCAGGATCCGCTTTCCGAGTCAAAGAAGCGACGCCGCGTACTCCGAGGGTCAGCAACGGTCCTTGGTTAACGCATCGTAGACACAAAATGGAGAGCACGCTCTGCTAGTTTTCAAAGAGAAAAATAGTTGCAGTGGCTTAGCTCGGCTATTCCAGGATATACGTAGCGTTAGCAAAGGTTCAGCTGATTATTCTTAGCTTTCCTGGTTGTCTCCTACGCTCAACCGCTAATTGCCAGGCAACTACTTCGGGATCCGATGAGTCAAGCTTCTCCGTTCTTCTGCGCTGTTGAGCAGCATTTGCGCTCTCCTTCTCCATGGCTATACCACACTGGCAAACGCCAGTCAAAAAGCGGCTCCAGCACAGTGTCAGACGGCGACTGCACAGCGAGCGAGCGCCGGCGCCAGTGCGTCTACCACGGCTACGACGTCACTCCTCTGGAATGCGCAGACCGGCGGCGGTGAGTCGCGCGCGGCGGCGGCGGAGTGAGCGAGAGGTGCCGGCTCCGGTGCGCAAGCCGTGTGACATCACTGATCCTTGCGCATGCGCAGCACGGCTCTTTATGTGCCGCGCGAAACGGGCTTGGCTAGGCCAGTGTAGCTAACGCTACAAAATAAGGACGAGAACCGACTTGCCCGAGCAACCGGCGCCGCTTCCCGCCGTGAAAGATGTGAAAGGGGAAAGATTCGAAGGGCAGGTCGTGAGAGAGAACGGCAAAGTGAGGTTGGAGGCGTCGAGAGAGAGTGGTTGTGAAGAGGCAACGGCGCTATGCAGCCAGGGCCGTCGGGCATGGGGGGAGGTAGAAAATTCCAATCTCATCCTCCTTCCATGTCTGCCAGTCACGGCGCCGTTAGCCTTTCGTTAGCATGGAGAAAGGAAACTCCGGAAACGCGCTCGTGTAGAGCGCGCGCACTGAAATGCGCAATGCTTGCAGCGTTAGCTCCGGATACTTAGGAATGGTGAAATCGACATTCTCAGGAATCGCTACACCGATTTCGATGACTTTTTTTGCATTTAAAATAAAATGTAAAATCAAGTATGGGCTGGAAGCAGATGTTGATTTAATGTCGGCGCTGTCTTTCGAAAGAGTCTCGAAAATTCGAAAGTGTCAAGTTTAAAACTCTGCGACATAGCAATACTAAACGATATCGCAATTTTGTAATGCGCACCTAAGAACACGTCCAAAGCAGACAGAGTAGATTCAGTATACGCGGCTCTGAAAGATACCGCGAATTATCGAAGGTGTTTTATGTTGGGCAAAGCCCTTGTAAACGTTGTGAGAAGTGCACGTGGACTACAAACTTCCTTCGAAAGCAAATTTGCCCGCCTTAAGCGCTCCAATCTAGGTAGACGCTGGCATAATACCCCCCCCCCCCCCCCCCCCGCCATGCATCGGCTGTATATGGCTGCACTGAGCTGCTGGCCAACCGTGCGCAGTCCTGGTGACTGCAATATCGGTTTTGGTGCAGTGTTACGAGTTTGTTAAGTGCGCGCTTCTATTGTGAAAAATATTCCAAGTAAATATACAATGCAAGGTCATTCAAAACATTTCAAATATGTCGCAAATAAACGTTGCAGTATTAAAATTTCGGGCAAAGCTTACTACAATATGTGGTGCACTTCTAAAATCGCCGTGCGGTACGTGGTTGCAAATAATTGGGCAAAACGAACACGTCTAGATGAAATGCCATGATATGCTGCTCTCCCCCCAACGTGCACATCATTATTTATAGCGCCAGTTTTAGCTATAGCTTTTGAGCGTATATAGGTATTTAATTTGAAAGAGCGATGAAATGAACGATTCAGTCTCACAACTTCGGAGTACACGACGGTGAAAAGTGTTATAAGAAATTGATGAAGTTGCGATACTATAGTTTTTTTTTTACTACTGGATTGAACAGCTGACAGCGGAATTTTGATGCAGCTCAATGTGCAGATTGCCGTAGGAGCTAAAAACTGTCAAATAACGCGCTGGCGGGGAGGTTGAACTAGCATCGTGCGAAAAACGCCCATTGTGGCAGCCTGCAGAAAACCGCACAGGTAAAAACCCGATCGATCTTCTGCGACAAAAATATATCATCGGACTCACCTGTTCATCTATCTGAAATTAACGCTCACACTAAATTTGCGCCGCTGCTCAGCGTAGGCACACGTTTTT
Organism: Dermacentor silvarum; assembly: GCF_013339745.2. Classification (NCBI taxonomy): domain Eukaryota; kingdom Metazoa; phylum Arthropoda; class Arachnida; order Ixodida; family Ixodidae; genus Dermacentor; species Dermacentor silvarum. The sequence goes on from NC_051155.1 coordinate 56,995,437, forward strand.
CTGTTACCCGCCACGGTAGGTAAGTGGCTATAGCATCGCGCTGCTCAGCTAGAGATCGCGGGTACGACAGGATCGAAACGCAACAACGATCGTGTACTTAGATTGATGTGCATCTTAAAGAACCCAGGTGGTCAGAATTAATCCGGAGTCTCCACCTACGGTCTGCTTCATATTTTAGGCACGTACAACCCTTGAATTTATTTTTCACTTTTTCAGTTTCCTCAATTAAAGTTTCCTCAGTTTCCTCAGTTTTAAAGGCCTTAGGTCTTGCATGTATGCTGCCTTCAATCTAGCACATTTTTTACGTTTGCTTCATGTTTTTTTTTCTTCGTGAAATACGTATAGACGCTACGACCGGACGTACAGCGCAGCCAATGGAATTGTACACCTTACAGGATGGTAATATGACAAACCAAAGGAAAGGCAGTGCATGTACATGTTTTTAAGTACAGACTGCGTGGCCAGTATGGGTGCTAAATATATAACAACCGTATAAAGCAGCGGAAAGAACTGAAATGCATATTGTATACATATACCTGGATAAGGATCCGCACAGATATCTTCGAGACGTTTTTACAAATCGTTTTGTAGCCGTCTTAGCAAGATGATAGCTTAAAACAGCTTAACAAGACACCTTCAAGCCGTCCCTCGCAAGACATCTTCAAGACGTACATATAAAGACGTCTTGTAGCCATCTTGAATAGTTGTAGACGTTCTAGTTCATTTTGGCTGGTCCAAGACGGCTACAAAACGTCTTATGTTCAGTGGGTACGTTTGCACATATTGTCTGTATTGTGTATTAATATTGAAATAATATTATTTTAAAATAGCCGCCATATTAAGAATAAAAAATTGGGCGCATTAGGCTCTGACTGCTTCGAAGTTTGCTATATAAACAACTGCCTGAAGCCTGTAATAAAAAAAAATTAGTACAGCTTGCACTAAGCTGTGCAAGGCTGGAGGAACAGCGGAGCTGGTTATCACCTAGCTTCTTTCAGTTTAACGTTATTAAAGGGGAAATAAGTTCGCCTAGTCTAAGAACTTCGAAAAACACGCAACGTTTGCGACGCTGGTAGCCTTTTTGTAAAAAAATCTGTATATTTAAAGAAAGAACCTGCATACCTAAAAGGTCATTATTAGATATATGTCACATATAATATTCCGGTATTTATATTGTGTGATGCTTTGCTACAATCAATCATTTCTTGTTTTCTGTAAAGTGTAGTTTATCACACGCAACCAAGTATTCCTGTTTATATATTCTTGTTATTACGTGACTATATTTGGTGATGTTAAGAATATCATAGATATCCCTGAAATTAGAAGCTACCTAACTATTTCTTGACAATGGAAGCGTCGCTTGTAAACAAAATGTTCCCGTCTATGTTAATTCAATAGCAAATGCCACTGCCCAGTATCATTACTATCTATGGTTCGTAAAGTGGCACTTCAGCTCGTCCTGACACCACCTCCTTCGGGTAGTAAATGAAAGTGCTGGCGCCGTTACTAAGTGCACTGAATAGAATATCAGTTAACTTTCTGACAAGGAGTTACTAGCATTTGATTAGCAACCGACGCTAGAGTGCTGTTAGGTAAATAAAAGAATGTGAATATTCCATGAATCTTTTAGTAAATAAACGTATGCATTCCACAATTTTAGAACGATCTTGCAAAATGGGAGAAAACCAAAAACGACAAAGACGATGTATATTGATCTGTTGAATGAGACGTGCTATGAAATAACAAAAGGCTACACTGATTCGGAAACCAGAGGCGGGCCCAGTCTAAAGGTAGGTTAGAAACTCCTACCAAAATGCCACCAAGCAAATCATGTAAAACGATTACAATGAAAGAAATCGATTGAAACGCAAGAGCAGCCACAGTTAAGTACAGTGGTTTAATCATCGTAGAACGAACTTTTGTGTGTTCTACTGTGGTACGCCTGCGTAAATTGTATTTTATTACACAGTCACCTGTATGAATTATAATATAATAGTTGCGTGCATGTGGAAAAGCAACACGAAAGTTCTGCCATGTTAACTGCTGAAATCTTATGTTGTGCACTTGAAGGGTAAAACACCTTCTATACAAAGAATAATTGCCACTCAAATAATAATTTTGTGATCAGAAGGCTAAGCATGTCTGTATAAAGTTGAACAAGGCCATTCAAAGGCAGCTGTTATGCTTCCGAACTATACGTAACCTTGAACATCAGCATCGGGGTTTTCTCCAATAAAGGTAGAGCGTACCCAATGAATTACACCATCGTAGCGTTCTAAATTATAAAACGCTATTCATGAAATATTCACGCTGTAGTTATAAAGCGAAAAGACCATACGGTACAAAAAGTTGTCGCAGTTTCACCTGAAAGGCGAAGCATCAATTGCGATAGCAAATTTGTAGAGAGCTATACGGAGAAAAGATATTAGCTTTATCAGCTGTATAAACTTGGACAAGCAGCAGCACCGGCAACACGCAGAACTATTGTCGACGCCGTCGGCGTTCACTCAAAATGCGTGCGGCGTTGGTGACTGTTGCCGGAGCCTCTGATATAAATAGGCACTTGGTGCCGCAGCTAAACCTCGCCTCCCTTCCCTCCCCCTCCCCCACGGCCTCTCGCGCGTCGGAAGAACGCGCGTTTGCTCTACATATATGGTGATTGTAAAGGAAGAAAGAGACGCCTACTTCTGTAGCCCCTAAGCGAGCACGGCGCAGAACGCGCGTTTGTTCTCCGCCGTGCGTTCACTCCCCGTGAAAGCGCGCGCCCCTCGCGCCCTTTCACTCGCACATACAGCGTTCGGCGCGCGCCAACCTTTCCCTTTCCCTCAAGAACCACTTATCATCATCATCATCATCGGCGACGATTTCATCTCCATTGACGTCATACGGAACCTCACGGCGACGGCGACGACGGCGGCTACGCCGACGGCAGAAATCTGCCTTTGAGTGTCCATATAATTGCTATCGCAATAAAATTAACAACATCAGGCTGGTAATTTTTTCTTGGACCTTAATTGGGGCAATATTCTTTGAAAAAACGAAAACATGAAAGCTTTAGACGTTACATGCTGGCTGCCTTCAATCATAGCGTAGCCTTACATCCTGCCTTCGTTATCACCAGTATCAGCCATTCGCTGTGACGGGGGATAAAGAATAAATGGAATCTCTGGAACAGAACCTTTGATTCACACAATCCCATGTTACATAAATGCACACGTATCAGCTATATAGCACAGGCTGAATAATAACATTATACCACTTCAAAATTGTGTAGTTTATTTCGTTGTTGCCCTCCGTGTTCAAGTGACGTGGCTGGGATGTAAAGGTGATGTTATCAGTAGCAATCCTCCTTTGGTACAAACGTGTATTAACCTAGCCGTACATTTGTAAGCGAACAAGGAATCTCTCACTTGGGCCGTTTTCATAGCATAATCAGGGCAACAGCTTTTGTATCATATTAGGAGGGTGACGTCAAATTAAAGGAGGTAAATGAAACAAACAGGCTCTTCATAGTATCAATAATAAGCCGTGTAGTATTTCCAAAACATTGACCATGATCTCTTGATCTGTCTTTGCTAGAGATAACGGAACACTCCCTTCTGCATGCGCGATGCAATATGTGCAGATATTCATGTTAGCATTAGCAAGGCCCGTGAATACTATTAAGGACCCTGGCAATATCTTGAGAGAAGGTCTGACCCTCATGTCGAATCTAAAGTTCCAGAAATGTAGTGGCGCGGTGCCCCGACGGATTTTCCTAATGAATCTTGGTACGTTATTGACCTTGGACTTCTCTGCATCTCCTTCGTCATCTTGCAGAAATCGTTGAGCAGTGGCAAAGTATGGTGAGGGTCCCTGGAACTGTCATTTTGGAAGGTAGCCAATGTTCCTCTACTCTACAAAACTGGCTATAAAGAACTGTTGCCTAACTACAGATTCATATGATTATCAGCACACTCATGTAAAACCGTGGATAGTAGTATTCGGAACGAAATTATTGAATGTCTTGGAAATGATCACCTGTTAACCAGTTTTCAACGTCTTCTTGCGAAATTAGATCACAGTAACTAAAATTATTCGAGTTTACTCCTGTCATCAACAATCTGCTTTCTTTATTACAATGTATATGAGCTGCAATTTATTTTTTGTGCGTTGTACTCAGATGTATTGTACGCCCTGCCTAAATCAGATGTGTTGACTTTGCTTGTTTTATTTGTTTTCTCCACTCCTGTAATGACCCTAAAAGAAGGGCTGACAGTATCAATAAACAAACAAACAAACAAACAAACAAACAAAATATGTAGATGTAGGATATCAGAATCAATGCGATATTTATCGGTTTTCCCAAGGAATTGAACAGCATACGTGATTCCCAACTGCACAATAGATTTAATACCATCCTACGGAGCCCACTTCGAGTTTAATGGATTTCAAGCTTTGTAGCTCTACGGACGCAGGTTTTCTGCATTAACTTTGCCAACTAAGCTGACGCTAACCTCTGTAGTGCAGAAGAAAAACTTATCCCTTGATATTCACAGGGAACACTTTAAGGCAATATGAAATATGTGGTTGATCCCTCTTATATAGGAATCGGTATAGAACACGAAAGTGAAACGTGTCTTCACAGAAGTAGTGTAATGTTTATTGCACATTGATATATAATGTCTATTGGTGTTTTGTGGCTAAAGCGCCCTTAGGCGTTGATGCACCCACGCTGACGCCTGGTGGCACGTCTCCTCCATCACGACTACCAACGTCGATGACCATGAGCAACCGTCGTGCATATGGAAGCTGCACTACGCTGCACACGCTAGCACAACGCGAAAGACGAAGCACGTAACTGACACACTAATACAACGCGCAAGACAAAGCACGTAACTGAATCGTCACCGAGTCAAATCAGCGCGTACAGCGCGTCGTAATTGCAGCCTCCGCGATCAACTTCAGAAACATTTTCAGAGCTAATTGCGGAGGCCACGCTCCGCTGTGCTGAGTACGGTGAACGCCACCTAGGTGGCGTTGGTAGTGCTTCTTGATGCCAGCGTCCCTTCGAATGCTGGCATCGAGGCGTCGTAGTGCTGAGACCACCGAAGCGTTCACTGTCGGTGCGCGTTAGTGTCATAATGCAGTACTTCTCTTTTCTGCTCGTAGGCGGCGGCACCGCCCCGAGCAAGAGCGCGGGTACACGGAGGAGTGTTAGATATATAAGGCGCGTCTGTGTAGCTCTCTGTAAATGCGTTTGTGGCGCAATGGGTTAAACGCTCGGCGATCTATCGTCGCGGACCGAGAGGTCGTGGGTTCGATTTCCAAATTTTGCATGTTTGTGGAACTTTTTCTTCTGGTTTCTTTCTTTGTATTATGTTTGTGTACATTGTAAGCTGACGTATTTCCGTGACGGAAATACGTCAGTGAAGTCTTGGTGGACCCCGGCATAAAACACTTTCGTGTTAAAAAGGTGTGCCTATGGAACTACAGCACATATTTTTCTGCTATTTTGCATGATGCTTATTAACGCGATAGCATTCAGGCCCGTGTCGCAGAAAATCCGGCGTCGGCGTCGGCATTGGCACCCGCGGCCGAGAATCCTCCCCAACCACGTTTAGGTATGCCACACCATTCTACCGTTAATGTTGCTCATACCTTGTCTTCCATTCTTGGCAAAGCTATTCGTCAAAATTTTGAGAATGACAATCCACAAACAAATGTCATGAAAGAAAACAACCACAGCGCGTGCCTTTTATGCTAAATCTTCTCAGACTGAAATATTAAAAGTGCGAAACAAATAGGGAAACCTGAAAATAATGTAATTTATTTGGCATAGTTGTGTACTATCTTCAAGATCGGCCCACGCAAGAAGCCGCGTTTCCACCAGAAAGCTCGCCTACGTGCATAGAGTTCGCCGCCAGTGTTTGCCAGTAACCGTTACGGTTGCATAAGCTGCAGTGGCGGCACCATGAGTAGCAGTCAGGGATCTTTGAATGCTATCGCGTTCCACTATTAAAAGCGAAGCTTAAGCGTGCTCGCAATCCCCCCCCCCCCCCCCCCCCCCCATGCCCAGTTTTACCGACTGAATAAGCTGCTTGCTTGTGACAGCTATAATGTGATTCAGGTACTCAAGATTTTCGTTTCATCAGATAAAATTTGGGAAGTTGTCGTGACTGTTTGCTGACGATGAGTACTCCTTTTCACTATGTAGTAATAAAGGTTAGAAGTCATTAAAGAAAGGATACACTTTTAAATAGGTGATAGCTAAATAAAAGACCATATAACAGCAATCATAGTGAAACTATTTGTCGAAACGTTCTCGCTCTAACAGAGTCCGCGAAAGCTTGGGGTACAAAAGTGTGAGATGCAAGAGTGAGACACATACACGATGTAGCACAGCGAGTGTTTGTCTTAAATGCTGGCGTCTCGTAAGAAGCACTGAACTGAATTCATCACGTTCCGATGCAGTACTTTTCATGACTGACGTTATACACTGGGATGTCGTAAGTTCGGTATGAATCGGTTAAACTGGGTTTTCGTTCGAGGCGCTGTATATGTGTAATGTACCTGGAAATGTCGAGGAGCCGATTATATACACCCACATTGTCGTGGCCATTCGAACACCTTGAAGAAGACGGCAATTTATTTCGCAATAAAAAGGGCTTTGTGCAAGCAGTTCCTAGGCGGTGACGATCTAAAATGGTGTTGATTCGTCGTGGAAGCTCATTGCCAAGCTGGAACTCAAGATGTGTGTGAACTTCGTAGGAGATTGATTATTTTGCGACCTCCGTAAACCAGTTAGAAACCCCCAATTCGTGCTTGAGGCCTCGTTAAATTTGGCGTGTATCGGCCTGGGACATGGCAACAAAGCGCCTTCACAAACTTTCATGAGTCGCTTTTTCTAACGCGTCCGCCGTTTCCTTTTCATTGATTTCGCAGTGGCTTAGAACCTACTGGAATGTGCATGTTCGAAACGCATGTTACAGAAAAACGAAATACTCAGCTTCGTTGAATCTTTCTTCTTCCGCACTACAACTCGCCTTAACCTCATCAAAACTTTCCTTCGATAACAAAGAGGGCAGCGGGTGCAAAAACCTTTTGGTTCATATTTACCATAAAGTGACCGAAAGTACAGTGCATAAGTGACGTTCTATTTCAGGTAACAAAACATATTGTCACTCATTAATTATAGCTATTATAAATCTTCAATATTGAAAGGCAATGAACAACATCCCTGCACGGAACGAAGTCAGGCTAATTGTCGCAGAGCTCTCTCTCTGAGCAAAAAAAAAAAAAAAAACGCAGATCACAGAGAGTTTTGCGTCTTTTGAGTATGACCATTAACTTTCTAGCAATTAACATTATTGTGGTAACGCATATATAATTCGGTTACAGATAATTTATTAGTAGTCGCGTTTAAGGCCCTCTGAGTGGTTCTCTGTGCTCGGGCACCCGTAAAAATGGGAAAGGCTAGAAATGTCTTCCTTATCCCTGCGGAGAACGCCCCTGAAGAGGCTGACGCCCTTGGTGTGCCCAAATCGAGCGGGTTCAAGGCGTCTGACGCCATAGCGCTTTTGCTCGAACTTGTTCGAGAAAGTTATTTAATTATCATGGCTGCCCCCAAACTGGTTTGTCGAATAGAGGGCAGCTAGACCGAGACAGACGGAGACGCTAGGGCACAGCAGTGACGCAGAGATAGCATTCTGAGGCAGCGTGGCGGAGGTGTTTGTCACCGAAGCAAGTTAGGAAGTTGCATTTGGAGCATCTTGCGTTATGCCCTGATGTATACAGCCTTGTGAATACTGATGTAAATACATTGTTTACTAAAGGAAGCGTGGTTATCTTTGGCGGCGAATAAGATCAGCCACCTGCCAACACCTGTCGGTGGTATGGAAGAGCTTACCTAAGTCTTCGCACGCGTGGAAGACGTGAGCTTAAGAACCAAGTGTATATTTACTGTAGAGATTATATGTATTGTTACGCGACCGAAGGATCCATTATACTAAAATCCATTTCCAAGATATATTTATAAAACAACTGCAGCACTGACCAGTTCAACCGACAGCTCGAGCCCAAGGAGCAGTTTGTGTTCTTCGCCGGGGCGCCCGCACGCATCTTCCAAAAGAAACCCGCAACATTACCCAAATTGCATTATCCTCGGCAGCAGAAGCACCATTCCGGGTTATCTAAATATGGACGTTAACGGAAGAGTAATAAGGCTTAAAGCGTGCGACATGCAAAACGTCTGGAGACTGTGGTGCACATGAGACACTGATAATGATGGGACGGTTTCCTATGTAACAAGAGTCACGGCACGGCAGTACTCGGGATAGACCTGCGTACCGAATGTGACAGGAGTTGCTCTGATCGCACAACGTGACGAGCCAGGGACCACAGCAGCACCAGCTAGGGAAGAAGACGAAAAGTGCACGTCTGTGTGCTGTCGATGGTGCAAACGATTTTGGTTCTGTTGGGAGGTGGGAAGGCGAGAGCGGGTGATTTCAAGTGCTTGCGCTGCCCGGCTGATGGCGTCAAGTTTGTCCGCTGCCTCACGTGCCTTCCATCCGCCGCAGCATATTTGCTGGCATCTGCTGCGGCGGATGGAAGGGTTGTGTCCAGTGGCAATGTCGGTTCCTGAGCGAACAACAGAAAGAACAGGGAATAACTGGCAGTGTAGTGGCGCGAAGAAATGTATGCAAATGTGACAGAGGGTAGAGCAAGGTCGCGATTAGTATGGTTGGACAAAATATGTTTTGGAAGCATGTCTGTCAGGTTTAGATCTAGGCGCATGGTTAGCTTGTGCCTATTTGAGCAAGATGTCTGCGATGACCTTCGAAACAAATGTCTGGCCAATTGAGCAAGATGTCTGCGATGACCTTCGAAACAAATGTCTGGCCACGGTCTGTGAGGGTATGGTGTAAAATCGTGTAGCGTAGAAGAAAAATTGGCGAAGGCTTTGGCGCAGCTTTTTGAAAACGCACTGGTGATTGCGTAGCGTGCGGTTTAATCTATTTCCCCAGCGACATACTTGTTAACATATCTTGATAGAGGAAAAAGGCCCAGTAAGTTTAAGCGAACGCGAAAGAACGGCTGCAACAGGACGTCAAGCCGTTGAAGGCACCTGGCAAGGAACATCGATGACGTTTCTTCGGTGCTGGCATTTCTCACACGCCGCATTGTATTTTCGGACGGTGTTGGCAAGGCCTGGCCAATAGAAGGTCACATTCGTACTCTGGTCACAACCTTAACACGAACACCCGGTAAACAACCTGCTTCTTCACAATATCGCATAGTGCGCATTAGCCATTTATTGCCAACAAGAATTCGGTGCGCGTCTCTCATCGTAGTGCTACGCTGTGGCGCATTTCCGCAAGGTCAAGCACATCGTGCCTTGCGATTTAAAAGGTTTAATACTGACTAAAAGTACCACTGTCTCTATGACGTAAACACCGGGATTGAGGGGCACGTTTGTCACTTAAATTTGCAGTGCGTGTCTTGTCGCAATGCGCAAGTTATCGCTGAGAAAGGCCGAAGCTTCTCAAGGTACTGTATAAACTGACCCAGGTCGCTACTTCTCTGCAAGGTTCGTTCTACCAGGATTGTTGTTTCGTATGTGAATACAGGGGGGGGGGGGGAGCCTAATGTAGTATAGTGAAAGTAAGACGATGCGGGAAAGACGGTCAAGTGGGACAGCACAAGCGAGCTCAACTATAAATGCGTGAAATTAGTGTTTTAACAAGCTGTCGCGCGATTAGCATATGGGGGGATACTCTAGCGTCACGTTTTTATTAAAAAATTATATCGGCTAAGCTGCATAGTTATTAACTAACAGCATTCCTCTTCAGCCGCAGTCACCAGGGTGTGAGGTCATTTTCAACAAACTATGACAACTCGTCAAAACAAGAAGTTAAGCAGCAATTACGGTGCCACATACAAAGCACTACTAATCAAGTAGCCCCTCAGAAGAAACCTTCATGAAATACTCGCTGCGCTCGACCATTTTATAGTTGACATTTTAGTTTTATGGCAGACGACTGCTCCTGTTTAATAACCTTCGCAAAGTCATGCGGGCTTTTTTTCACCGCTGTTGCACGGCTTTCGCACTTTGGCACAATGAGCATGCGGATATTTATCACCCATTGATCGTTTGTCGCAATCGCGAAGAGGTCCGAAACAGTGTATGCCTTGCTAAAACCGGGAACTTCTAACCGCCTTACAGCTTCGGAGAAAATCCCCCCCCCCCCCCCCCAAGTGGCGCCAGCATATCTAAAAAGTCAGAAAAACTTGTGATTTCGTGTAGAATGTGATGAGCCTCCGTACCTTCAATTACCTCTAGTATTCTGTAAGACACCTCCAAAATGGGTAACGTCAGCCTATATTGCTATAACGAAATGCGTGAAGTAAGGCTATAAATACATATGTTAGTATGTTTTAGAAACCCCTACAAAGTAGGACGCCAAAAAGACAAATTTTTCTGCACTGATAGAATTGTCATCCTTGCAAATGTAATTCACCCCAAATTGAGCTGGAAATAAAGAGCGTTGCGCTTTTCATAAACAAGAACCTATTTCCAAATAATCATGCATATTTCTAAAAAGGTGTGAAACAAAGAGACTAATTTATCATTTTCGTGCGAGGTCTTCGATTAACTTAAGGTTTCGCAATTATGGAACTTTATTAGAAGCAAATATTCCACGACGTGACTTCATATGGCTCCTGCTATTAGTAGAAATTATTAACAGGATCAATAGAAATATTGTAAACAGCGTATCTTATGGAACACGTTTACACCTATACTCAAGAAATGTAATGTATGTTAGGAGTTGCAATGCAATATTTTCACTGGATCCAATTACTTTTGTCTTAGATATTTTTTTAGATGTGTCCCAGCAAAACCACGTCGAATTAACGGATCAATTATCAGTTAGAGCAATGGATTGTCGGGAACCGAGGGGTCGCAGCGGAGCGCCAGAACAAGGGGACCAGCTCAGCAGGCCGGCCCCAAAGCGCCGGCCTAGAACGCCGACCTTAGCGTCCCCTCATAGCAGCGTCGGTGGGCGCTTCAGGATCAAATGGATTAACCCTCACACATGTGTGTCGACCATTGTGCTCGGTGATTCGTACAGCAAGTATCTGATTCAACAATTTCACCGAAACCGTATGAAAACGTCAGCCTTCATCGATCAGTCTTGCACCGTCATAGCCGTTGTTGAACCTATTTATAAAGGAGCGCCAAGGACGCAAGCAGAGAAAAGAAAGAACAGGACGGTGCGCTGACTCTCAATTGCAGTTTATTCAATAAACGCGGAATCTAAACGTCTGAAAAACGCCACCAGAAAAGAGGAAAAGGAACAAAAAAATGGGGGGGGGGGCAATATAAATAGGAATTCATACGGTCCCGTGCACAACACGAATAGGAGGCGCGAGAATGTAGCAGATATTCATATTCATGGTGTTATAGATACCCATGGCTGGTTTATACAGTCATCTTGAAGTTGACAAATATGAAAAGCCTCTATGATTTCTATGAAAAGCCTCTATGAAGTGATGGCTGAATATGGCTGCGGCCGAGAACCATTCTGTTAGTCTAACTAGGCAAACAACCAGAGTTCTTGCAATGGTCTGCTAAGAGGGAATAAGGTGAACTGGGGCCGCTATAACGTAAAGCTATTCCAAACTGTTTTTATTCCAATCTCCTGACGTCAAATGTACGTAACTACCGACGCAAGCATCGGGCGCTGACCCGCAGTGTTGTCTGAACAACCCAATCAAACACTGTACTCGCTTATAGGAGGTCACCTTTGTTCGCTTTCAAAACGAATAACACTAGCTGCACTGAGAGGTGTTTGTTATCTAATTGGCTGACAAAAGGCGAGGAGCACGCTCTAGTGGAGAGAGATTTAATGGGGCCGAGACGGCACAGTGAAAATAGATAACCGCATGAAGAGGGTGGTGCCGGCTTCTCCGATTGGTCCGCTTCGCCTTACTTAGCTTGCGGTGGCTGGGCGAAAATCGCGGCGGCGGGCAACGGAAGGGTAAGAATGCCGTTAAAATGTATCCTCAGCGAGGAAGAGTTGGCAGAGCGATGTCGTATAGGTGCCGAAACGGCTCGATAATGTTTTACTGCCACACAAAAGGTTTATCATGCGCAAATAAATACATCCTCACCGGCAGGTGGGAGTAGCGAAGGCCTGAGCGATCGGCGGGCAGCTATCTTCTATTCCTTGCGGAACGGGGCAGTCTATGGCTATTCAGAAAAGTTTTTTGTTTTTGTTGGGCATATTAATGCATTTATTTTTCGCGTACACGTCAACTTGCCGCGCTGAGTTTTCGTGATTTGGTGAGGTCGCGTGACATAAATGCGAAGTGGGTGCCGCCCGAAAACATTGGACTAATACCAGAGGGCTAATGGCGAAAAGGCGTTGAATCAGGAATAATTATTTTTCTTTTGTGTGGTTCAATCATGCATAATCAGTGTGTACACGTTACATCAGATGGGGAGCTATCGCCGTTTTCGTGACGTCACGTGACAGACAGGCGAAGTTGGCCATGACGGTGACAGTGTGTTTGGTTTTGTGTGGTTTAATCATGCATAATCACTGTGTACACGTTACATCAGATGGGGAGCTATCGCGGTTTTCGTGACGTCGCGTGACAGACAGACGAAGTTGGGAGTGGCCCGAAAATGTTTTGACCAATCGTGGTGGGCTGATTGCAGAATTGGAATAGAAAAGTTTGGAATAGTCTTACGTTATAGCGCCCCTGGTCAGGGCGTGCTTGGGCGCATGCTGCGGTTGTTTCTTTTCTCTGTCTGCATCGCCGGCACTGTTTTATAATTATGTTGGCACACCAACTGGCCCAGCTGTCCCTACTTTGGATGAACCTACGTTACACTTTGTGCCTCATACTGCCACATCTCTAATTCAGTCATGTCGACATTAATTGCCTAACGTCTCCAAAATGTCTAGTTCTGCTGATCCGACTTTTGCAACATGCTGCCATCTCAGAAGCCTTATTACTAAGAACTACCAGTACGCTCAATGTACGTAATCCTCGTGCTTCCTATAACGTGGAATCGACGAAGAGCCAACCAGAACTACCACTCCGTGCACCGTTTGCATCAATAATGCTGTCAATTTACCATGCCTATGCTACAGTTGTGCATGCAGCTCCGCCTTGCGTGCTTCTTGGACTATGATTATGCGTATTCGACAGCAGCCTGTGTTCTCGCTGCTGATGCCATTTGTCCCCGTTTTGAGGGAGTGGCGCTACTGGCCAGCCACATCAATTGAACCCCCTTGCTTTAAAAGCCATTTTGGCATACCTACGTCTTGCAGGTCCGATTCTAAACCTTTCACTGGCTCATAGGGTGCTACAAATATTCCCGTCGCAAGAAAGAAATAATTAAAAATTACGACAGAACTAATGTCACGATGACTGTCGGTGGTAATGTGATTACCATTCGAACAATGTAGCGACACAGCGTATTCCTGAAGTCACCTTTGCATAAATATGTAGTCGTAATTCTGGGACGTCTGCTGCCTCGGAAATATGCGACATACACTGTTACCGGGATCGGCTCACTTTGGTGGGCATGAGCACAATGGGATGATGTTTCGAAGGTGATGACGATGGTAAAACGACAGCGTCATGACAGCTGCAAGAAGACAACGGTATGACGGCGACTGTGTAAAGAGTATTGCGTAACGACTACAGCATGACGAGAACTGCATGACGAAGTTAGAATGTCGACTGTGGAACGACCACGATGACATCACGAAGATGGTATGACAACGAACACAGGGTGGCACAATGGCGAGGATGGCATGATTGCAATAAGGCAATTGGGTGACGATGAGTGTATGATGACGATGAGGTGGATACCACTTAATCATGAAGCAACTTTGACGACGATGGTGGCACCAAGACGGCATGACAAGAGTCGGATGACGAAGCTGAAGTGATGGCCTGATAATTTTTTGACGGCCATAACGACATGACGACGACGGTATGGATGCATGTCTGGGACATTTTGATGTTGACGAAATGACAACGGTGGCGTGACAAGAGCGGCATAATCACCATTGCATGGAGACAGCATGACTACGGCGTAATTTCACTAGAATTATAGAGAAGGAATGACGCCCATGGAACCACGAAGGCAGTAAGATGACGATGACATGACGATAATGGGATGAGGTTTTTGAAGTGATTTGGGATGCGGCAGCGTCACAACGATCACATGACGAAAATGTTACGGCGCCGACTCTATGACGACGATGGTATGGTGAGAGTGACATGAGAATGTAAGATTGACGACAATGAATGGAACACGAAGGCATCACGATGACAGTACGACAGTGGTATGAGAAGGGTATTTTATTTGGATGATAGGATGAGAAGGAGTTTCACGACTGCCGTGACGACTACTGTATCCCAAAGGCTGTATGGCGACGACGGCATGAAGAGAGTCCGATTAGGAAGCTAGAATGACGGCGACAGAGCTTCCACGACGGCATCATGACGACAGTATGACAACTAATGCCTCATTGTCTGACGACAATGGGGCGGCATCACGACTTCGAGAACATAGTAGTGCTCCAAGCTGGCTTGACCATTGGGTGGGCGTAAGAGGCTAGATAGATAGGTAGATAGATAGATAGATAGATAGATAGATAGGCTGAGAACGCCTGAAGTTGGCAAAGAATGCTAATCGCATTAGAACTAGTAACGTCCACGCGGCTCGAGCTTTTTACCTCGCAGTCACAGAACTCGGCATTTTCCTACGGTGCCACGAATTACCAAAGGAAAGATGCGCTATTACGCAGGTTCTGTATAAGTTGTTGTTGTCCCGATACGATAGTGTTGCCACCATGCTGAGGAGCCCTGTCATTATATTAAATTCTTAATGAAATGTATTATCAACAATATTTACCATTATATGACGTACACACATTTAGCATAATTAAACGTCAGCAACTACATCAAAGGAGCTTCGCGGTCACCGATTCATGCGGAAAGTGGGCCCTGCATTATGTATCTATTCGTAATTTCCTCTTAGAACCGGGTTCCCTCAAGGAACACCGAAGACGACAACAACGAAGAACACAAGATGGATGGCCAGGACTCGGGGCTTTTCTCGCAGCGAGTTGGGTCACACTCGACGACACCGAACGCTTCGAGGTCGCCGGGCAGTAGCGTCCAGAGACCTAAGCGATCCAAGCGGCGGGCCACGCCGGCCGATGCAGCGGAGGACAAGTCCTTCCAGCTCACCGCACCTGGAGCCCCTGACGCAACACAAACTCCCGGCTCAACAAGCCCGAATATCACAAGTGGGCTTGACGTCAATACGAAAGCTGGACGTAGGCATGACGGGCATCGGAATAAGGAGCAGGAAAGATCTCAGTCTCCCGATAACCACGACAGGTCCCCTGGGACGGAACAGGTAAGCAAGACAGTAGGTAGGTATGAGTAACGGATGTGGGCCTAAGCAAGCAGAAGCAACACATTGCACTTGATTGGGGAACTGGAGGAGCCTGCATGAAGGTGTACATGTTGCTACTCAGAGAAACCGACATACTATAAGGCATCCGAAAGTTCTTTGCACTTTTTACTCTTTACTCAACCGAGGACTTGGTGGACAATTGAAATTAAGGAAATCACGTGCAGCGGATATTTTTCGTAGATTCCGGAAGGTGGTAACAATTTTTTGTATTTTCCTCTACAAGACAATGATGATAACTACATAATCGCCCCGCTTGCGCTGTAGTATACCTCTGAGCGAGGCTGCCGTGCATTCATACTTTGGTGGAATTATTCAAATGCACAATGACTAAGATGACGCTAAACACGCAGGAGACTACGCCCAAGGAGCCTGCCCAGCAGAAGGATGTGGTAGATAAAGGAAGCTCCCAAGACAAACCCACACTGCAAAGCAGTAACAGACAGTACAGCGAGAAGATGGCAGATGGCGGAGTAAGTGAAGATAATCTCAACAAAACAGAAAAGAGCGATCCCACGGAACGTAGCGAGAGGGTGACTAAGGTTCGCGGTAGTACAGATATGTGTAGTACGGAAGACTCTCAAGCAACGACGAGTCCATCCTCAAAGAGGCGGAAATCGGCGACTTTTGCTGACTTCGGGCCCCCGGTCGGTAAGGCGCTCTCATTGGAGTCTAGGTCGCCCGTTTGCCTGTTTCCTGACGATGAAATGGCAGCCAAAGTCCCTGGGGCTGCCAGTCAGTCCACGGCGAGCCTCTCCGCGTCCCAGTCTCCACTTTATTGCGCTTCAGTGTCATCACCGGCCGAACAGAGCCTCTACAGAAACCGGAGGAACAAAAGTGGCACGCATCGAAGCATGGGCAACACGTCGCCGGCCTTTCGAGGTCCCGCCACACCGCCGCGCCACCCGGTACGTCAGCGTAATTTTTGCTATTCAAGCGAGGCTTTCTTTGACTTCTCTCCCGGGCTTCGCGTGGCTGGATGGCTGCTAAGTGCTGCGCACTTGTGAGTCGGTCGCTGTCTAGGCGGATATATATATATATATATATATATATATATATAATCAATGATGTATCAAAATACCAATGAAGTGGCTTATACAAGTCTTCTTGCTGCCCAAGTATGTACAGCTGAGTTGTCCATAACAGAAATATTGCTTCCTGCATGCAACCTTAGCGTATAGTGTCGGTTTATATACATCCCTACTCCATATCCATCTGCTAATGTAGTGGCTATGATGTTCGGCTGCGAAACACGAGGTCGAGGGATCAAATCCCGTGCACCCGTGTGCTTAGTTTTAGGTGCACGTTAAAGAATCCCAGGTGTTCCAAATGATTCCGGAGTAGCCCACTACGGCGTGCCTCATAATCAGATCGTCGTTCTGGCGCGTAAAACCCCATAACTTAACCTGCTAAGGAAATAGGGAATTGTATTTCCCAAATTACATGATTTCCTTTCTTTCATTTAACAATTCTCATCATAACAATTCTCACCGGGGGTGGGCCGTTCGTGGCCAATCCTCCAGAACGGTCATTTCCCACTGTGGCATGAGAGGTACATGGTCCCTTAATTTCGCTCGGCTCATGTCGTATACACCTGTCATCACTATTATTCTCCACACATGCATCATAAATCGCATTCATTGCTCATGACATTGCTGCGTATTGTGAGGGGTGGCGAGGGCCGGCTGCTGGCCGAAACGCAATTAAGCCTCGAGAACGAATAATAATG
The DNA here is from genome assembly GCF_013339745.2 of Dermacentor silvarum. Classification (NCBI taxonomy): domain Eukaryota; kingdom Metazoa; phylum Arthropoda; class Arachnida; order Ixodida; family Ixodidae; genus Dermacentor; species Dermacentor silvarum. The sequence continues at coordinate 57,012,653 of NC_051155.1, forward strand.
AACTTTATTACAAGGCATGGCGCCTCCAAGAACGCGACTAGACGCGACCACGAAGCCGGTCGTGGACGCAACGAAAGCCAACTCGTGCACCGCATTCTCGCGCATACTTCTCACGCCTAGGCTTGGCTTCGGGGCTGGCTGTGTGCTGAGGCTGGTAGGTGGCGCTACTAGTCAGACTACTTACATCCGGCCGCTCTTTGTTTGACCAAGTCCCCTTGGTCTAGGAAAGGGCACTGCTTGATGTCTTCACTGTGAGAATAGTCCAAGCGTGGTGGGTGCTGAAAGCAGTTTTTGCTTGGTCTTCTTCACACACGCGAACCTGTAAGCAAACTTTAGGCCCAGGCAGGCAAAGTACCGTGAACCAGCAATATCATCCATGATGTCATATGCATGCAGAAGTGGCTGCACAACACTCAGTAATCTTATTTAGAGGCACATAGTTGACAAAGGCGCTTCTTACTGCCTCTGCTAACAACTACTCCGGGGAATGCACAAGATCCTAAGGCTGGAAGAATGATGCCTTGGCGAAGGAGTGGGCTTGTCTGGGCCTCAAAACAACGACGGTATGCAGTTGAGTACCGGTAGGGATATCGACTGTATGGCATGGCGTCAGGAAGAAGGTAAATTGCATGTGAGACACCTTCATACAAGCCCAAGTCATCCTCTCCATGAGCAAATACTTCCGCGTGTTTTGACAAAATGCTCGTAAGTTCCTGTTGATGACGCACTGGCAAGTGGCTACCTAGCTGCGCAGCAGGCAGGGATGGGTCAATGCGAACCTCAATTGTCGATGAAGGGGCTCGGTTGGACGCAGAAGAGAGGCTGTAGGTGTTTGAAGCATCATTGTGGCAAGATAGTGCCAACCACGGGGGCTCGTCTGGTCCTGGAATTGGCGACCGCTGTACGCCTGCTGAGCTGTGGGCTCCAGGCACACAGTGACTGAAAGATGACCCTTGGATTATAACAGCATTCGAAATTCGTGGCAGCAGTTGTTCATGGCATGGCACACTTGTGGCTGTTGGAGAATGGCGGATTTCAGTTGGCAGGGGTGGCTGAAACAGCAACTGTGCTTGGCTTGAGGAAAATTATCCTTCACCGAGTATAAGTGGCCCAGCATTATTATCGGGGGCGGCTGCTTCGACCAAACCGGTGATAGGTACAACAGAAATCTTCAAACAGATGGCACCAGCTAGAGGAGGTCTAGACTAGAGGAGGTCTAGTCCAAGGAAGGAGGGGTAAAGAGGTGACCAGGCGACGTGAAACAAGCGTCAATTTAGATCCACTGTCTGGAAATGCATCCACTTGGCCAATCCCAGCAATTGTGGCGTCGACAAGGGCACCTTGAACCAGTGATCTATCAAGGGTCTCGGAAGGGCTGCTGTGGAGAGCTGGCGAAAGATGTGTTGTAGACGTTGGAGCAGTAGATCCAGACGGGCACTTGGATGCAAGATGTTCCTTTTGACGGCACTGAAAACACACAGCTTCGGCCAAGTTCTGGCCAGAACGGTAGGCAGGAGCACCATGCTTAGCCGAGATAGTGAGGTATCGAGCTCTCGTTGGTCTGGTGGTAGGGCTGAAATGCGCTGTGGCCGGCCGGTTTCTTCTGACACAGCCTGGGGGTTTGTGTACTCTGTGCTACGTGGGCGTACCTGTGGGCTTGGCGTTGTTAATTTACCGCTTGGATACCCTGTGCCTGGGGCTCGAAGGAACGAATGGCTTAATGTTTGATCAAGCTGAGTTACAATGTCCATATACGCTGCGACTGTCTCTGGGCGCTGCGCTGCAATAGTAGTGGCCAGGTTCACGTCGGCGATGCCCTGAAGGGCGTACTCTATGCGCTGGTGATCGGTGAGGGTAACTGGGCATCCAGAGATTAGCTTAAACTTTTCCAGAGTGTAGCTGACAAGGTTTTCTCCGTGCGCCTGCACGCAACAAGTGACTGCTTGTTGCCACTGTAGCAAGGTTTGCTTGGCACTGAATTGATCTAGGAACGCTTGTCTGAAGGTTTCCCACGTTGTGCATTGACGGCCGAAGACGGCTTTCCAATCAACGGCTGCTCCACGAAGTTTTCCCAGGGCGACGGCGAGTAGGGTTGAAGGTTCCCACGAAGCCAAGTTTCGAGTTCGTTCCAACTCTTCAACCCAGTGGGACGCTGAAATGCTGCCGTCTACATTGTATGTAGGAAGCGATGCGGAGAGGTCTGGAAGAGTAGTGACTTGAACTGGGGCTGCAGCGCGTTGCGACACGTGAAGCAGCTGCTGAAGTAAGCCCGTTAGCAACTCGGTAGTTTGGGCTGCATCGAGGCTTGGCGGGAGCGGCGTAACGTTACAACGCTGGGTGCACGCGGCGGAGTCTGGGGAAGGTGGTGGGGGTGTTGGCAAAGGAGTCGTCGTTGGGCGGTTTTGGAGCCTCTGCGCCACCATCGAGAACCGCTCCAAGGGCCCCCTGGCCTGGCGCCTCCTAAAGTCCCTGACCGGCAGGAAGGTCAACCGCCACCCCGTCCTCGCGGTGGCTATCTCGCTGGGCATCAGCGAGGCGGCCCTGGCGGAGTTGCTAGCGGACCACTTCGCCCCCCCGGCTGCCCTCGCTGCGGCCATCCTGCCGGTCGGACTTCCCCCTGCCAACCCGCCTACCTGCCTGCTGGAGCTGCATCCGGAGTGGGCGACCAGCCAGATCGCGGCCATCTGCCAGGACCCACTGACTCTCCACGAGCTGCAGACGGCCCTGAGGAGGGGCAAGCGTCGCAGTGCACCGGGAGCAGACTGAGTGACACTCCAGATGCTCCGCAACCTGGCCACCAGTGAACAACGACGCCTGCTCGACTGCTACAACAACATCTGGTGGTCAGGACAGGTGCCGGAGGCCTGGAGCACAGCCATCGTGGCCCCCATTCTGAAGAGCAATAAGCCGGCTAACGAGCTGTCCTCATACCGACCGGTCTCTCTCACCTCCGCTGCCTGCAAGGTGATGGAGGCCATTGCTCTGGCACGGCTCGAATGGGTGGCCCGCGCCTGCGGGTTCCTCGCGGACCAGCAGACAGGCTTCCGGCGCCGAAGGTGCACTGCGGACTCCATCGCAGACGTCGTCTCCACCCTGGAGGACGCCAGGGCCAGCGGAGACCTCGCCATGCTCCTCCTCATCGACGTCAAGGGGGCGTTCGATGGCCTCCCACATGCGGTCGTCCAGCAGGCTCTGGACCTCCTGGGCATTGGCGGCAACCTGCGGCGGTTCCTGTCATCGTTCCTGGACGACCGCACCCTCAGGGTCCGCGTGGGCCATGCAAGGAGCACTCCCCGTCCGGTCGCAGCAGGCGTACCACAAGGGTCAGTGGTGAGCCCGTTTCTCTTCAACCTCGCCCTGGCCCGGTTGCCTGCTGCACTGCCGACCGACCCTCACTACAAGGTGGAGTGCTCCATCTACGCGGATGACATCGCCCTGTGGGTGCGGGGACCGCCGCAGTCAAGCCGCCACGTGTGCCTGGCCCTCCAGAGAGCCCTGGACACCACGGCCGCCTACCTGGGAAGCATCGGACTCTCGGTTTCGACGGGGAAGACGGTGGCCCTCCTCGTCCACCCGAGAGCAGCGGCACGGCGCTCAGCTCCCCGGCTGCAGGTGGAAGGCGTGCACATCCCATGGAGTACGACTGTGTCGTACCTTGGGCTGCGCATCGACCACCGGCTAACCTGGCGACCGGCAGTCGGGGCCATGCAGACCCAGACCATCAGGGTCCGCAAGGCCGTGTCGCAGCTCCTTGCTCATGGAGAGGGCTGCTCGGTGAAGTGGGCCCTGCGGCTCTACGAGGCGGCGGCCACATCACGCCTGCGGTACGCCCTCCCGCTGGTGGCGCTGCCGCCACGCCGCCTCGAAAAGTTGGAGCTGCAGCACCGGGCGGCCATCCGACTCTGCCTGGGCGTCCCCCGGAGCTCCCAGATTGCCGCTACCCTTGCGGAGGCTGGAGCATGGCCCCTGTCGCTCCTCTTCCTGCAGCAGGGGCTAAGGCACGTCGACCGCCTCCACCACGCTCCTGATGGCAGAGGCCTGCTGCGTCGCCTCCAGTCCCGGCCTTCCTCAAGGATGGGTCAGCTGTGCCGCCTCTACGAGGAGGTGGTTGGCAACCCACCGCCGAATGCGGTACAGCTGCCCCCACCGCAGAGGCCTCCTGTCCCCATCGCCACGCAGCTGCCCGGGATTTCGAAGAGGCGCTCGCCCGCTTGCGCCCTGCAGCAGACGGCCGCCTGCCTCCTGGACGAGACCCTCGGAGACCACCTCCTGGTGTACGTCGACGGTTCGGTGGTACCGGACACCGGCTCTGCCACGGCGGCCTGCACGGCACCAGCCCTGCAGAAGAGAAGGCAGTGTCGACTGCCCAGACACGCCAGCTCGACTGCAGCGGAGGTGGCAGGCCTCCACCTGGCCGTCGACCTACTCTCCGAGGAGCTTCCTGGGGTACCAGCGGCCATCCTCTGCGACTCCAAGGCAGCCCTCCTCGGCCTGCAGAGGCCAGAAAGCGCCAGCCTTGGAGTCGCACTGCTGTCTACCCGGCTGACAGCGCTGCAGGACGCAGGCCACCCGGTGTCCCTGCACTGGATCCCCGCCCACGTAGGGATCCCGGGCAACGAGGCAGCCGACACCCTGGCGAAGGACGCCCACCACACCACTGTGCCCCTCAGTCGGGCCGTGACGGAGGGCGACTTCACTGAACTGAGGCTGCGGCGACACCTGGCGACCCACCACCCAGACAAACGGGTGGCACTGGGATGCCCCCCACGACCACTCCCCCAGCGAGGCCTGGCTCGCAGGGAGACCTCGCTCCTTCTCCGGCTCCGCATCGGCTGCAGCTGGACGGCAGCACGCAGCTACCGACTGGGACGAGCGACGTCCCCGGCCTGCAGCTCCTGCGGGGAGCCGGAGACGATCGAACATCTCCTGCTGACCTGCCCGGCGTACCTCCAGCAGCGGGGCCCACTCCTGCAGGAGTTCCGCCGCCTGGGCCTCCCCTCTGGCAAGGAGGAAGATCTCCTCTTCCCCGGCCGACACCACCTTTCTGCACTTCGAGGCGTCGTGGAGTTCCTTGAGTCGTCAGGGCTCTCCGCACGCCTCTAAGGGCATTTCTACAAGCGGGAAGGCCTCACGGCCTCCCACCCCACCCCGGGCCTGACCGGCCTGGCACAACACCCCTGCAGACTCTGCAGCACACCAAGGCCTTCCATCTAGGCCTGATACGTGCCGCCTATGCCTGCCGGTTTTGCTTCGCCCAGCCATGGCGACTCCACTCTATCCCTTCTTTCGCTCCCACTTACCCCTCCCCGTTGGCGCTGAGCCGTGCTCCCTCAAGGGCTGCAGAAGATAGCGTCAACCTTTCCCTTTCCCTCAAGAACCACTTATCATCATCATCATGTCGGCGATAAGGCGACTTATTTCTTCCTTCGACCCGGTAGCGTCGAGGTTTCGGCGAGCCAACTCTTCACGGAGGTAATCCACTGTAAAGCCTGCGAGATCCGCCGGCGTCGCGTCACTCCAATTCACGAGCGGCATGGCGGTTGACAAAGCAGTACAAGAGTCACGAGAAACGATAAGGCGAGTAGGGCGAACCCTTTGGGCACTTCAGGCAAGCTACTTCATCGGGGCGGGCAGGCGTCAGCGTCAACACGACGGTCGGCGAAACACAAAGAGCGAAGGCGCGAAATGGCTAGGACGAAGCGGGCGAAAGGCTGCGTCCGGTGGCAGGAACTGCAAAAAGTGGTCGCAGTTTCACCTGAAAGGCGAAGCATCAATTGCGATAGCAAATTTGTAGAGAGCTATACGGAGTAATGATAGTGGCTTTATCAGCTGTATGAACTTGGACATGCAGCAGCACCGGCAACACGCAGAACTAATGTCGACGCCGTCGGCGTTTTGCCCGCGTTCGCACAAAATGCGTGCAGCGTTGCTGACTGTTGGCGGAGCCTCTGATATAAATAGGCACTTGGTGCCGCAGCTAAAAGTCACCTCCCTTCCCTACCCCCCCCCCCCCGCCTTTCGCGCGTCGGAAGAAGGCGCGTTTTCTCTACATATATGATGATTGTAAAGGAGGAAAAGTTGTCGCAGTTTCACCTCAAAGGCGAAGCATCAATTGCGATAACAAATTTGAAGAGAGCTATACGGAGTAATGATAGCAGCTTTATCAGCTGTATAAGCTTGGACATGCAACAGCACCGGCAACACGCAGAACTGTTGTCGACGCCGTCGGCGTTTTGCCCGCGTTCGCTCAAAATGCGTGCGGCGTTGGTGACTGTTGCCGGAGCCTCTGATATAAATAAGCACTTGGTGCCGCAGCTAAACGTCGCCTCCCTTCCCTCCCCCACAGCCTGTCGCGCGTCGGAAGAAGGCACGTTTGCTCTACATATATGCTGATTGTAGAGGAGGAAAGAGACGCCTACTTCTGCAGCCCTTAAGGGAGCACAGCGCAGAACGCGCGTTTGTTCTCCGCCGTGCGTTCACTCCCCGTGAAAGCGCGCGTCCCTCGCACCCTTTCACTCGCACATACAGCGTTCGGTCGCGAATTCCCTTCTTTCGCTCCCACTTACCCCTCCCCGTTGGCGCTGAGCCGTGCTCCCTCAAGGGCTGCAGAAGATAGCGCCAACCTTTCCCTTTCCCTCAAGAACCACTTATCATCATCATCATCATCGACGATTTCATCTCCATTGACGTCATACGGAACCTCACGGCGACGGCGACGGCGACACCGACGGCAGAAATCTGCTTTTGAGTGTCCATATAATTGCTATCGCAATAAAAGAGACGCCTACTTCTGCAGCCCTTAAGGAAGCACGGCGCAGAACGCGCGTTTGTTCTCCGCCGTGGGTTCACTCCCCGTGAAAGAGCGCGTCCCTCGAGCCCTTTCACTCGCACATACAGCGTTCGGCGCCGCGCGGCGACGATTTCATCTCCATTGACGTCATACGGAACCTCACGGCAACGACGACGGCGACGCCGACGGCAGAAATCTGCTTTGGAGTGTCCATATAATTGCTATCGCAATAAAAGGAAGGAGCGTTGGCTGACGAGTCACTTCACGAGGCGGGCGAGAGGCAACGTTTCAGGCATGGTTCGGGGTCGACTGCGCCAGTTGTGAGGGGGTGGCGAGAGCCGGCTGCTGGCCGAAACGTAATTAAGGCTCGAGAACAATAAATAACGAACTTCATTACAAGGCATGACACCTCCAAGAACGCGACTAGACGCGACCACGGAGCCGGTCGTGGACGCGACGAAAGCCAACTCGCGCACCGCACTCTCGCGCACACTTCTCACGCCTAGGCTTGGCTTCGGGGCTGGCTGTGTGCTGAGGCTGGTAGGTGGCGCTACTAGTCAGACTGCTTAACGCTTTGAATATGCCTGAATTGGAGTTTCCGTTTCGCCATAGCTTGTGAACCATGCAGTGCATAAACATCAAAATTTAATGTCAATAAATTTGTGACCTTTGCGATCCCCGCAGCATACCATGAAACTTGTCGTTCACCAGATGAAAATAACAAAATCGTACACATCGCTGGTAATTGTAAAGCCTTTATTTATCCAATTTATCAAAGCTTCGCTTCACGAAGGTCGAACGTGTGCGTTGAGTCTCTACTTTATTCGTTAGCAATTTTACAGCGAAAGCTGTATATGGCTAGGCGCAACGAAAAATCGTTCGTCCTATGTTTCGCTAAACGTCTCCATTGGCTGCGCCGTCAGTTACGTCGTTCTCTACGTCGCACCAAAGCGCGCGCGCCATTGGCAGCGCCGTTAGTGATGTCGTTACCGAACGCATACTCGCCAATGCCACGTGGAGGCTGCTCTGCTATAAACGTTGGTTCTGCCCGCAACGCCGTCTCTTCTGCTCGCCGTTGTCGCATGTGTTCAATATCTCGAGTTAGCTCGGCGTCGTGGTTAGCAGCATCGACCCGCCATTTGTGCTTGCGTTCCACTTCGCGATTTCAGCATGGACGTTTCGTCGCAGCCGAAGCCAAAGTGCCGCTCGAGAAACTCCCGCAGAAAGCGGGCGTTGGCCCCAGCGAATGCGTTCCCGCCATTGCCACGTTGACGCTGCTCTGAGCGCAACACCGCTTCCTCGACTCGCCGTTGTCGCATGCGTTCGATATCTCGAGCTAGCTCGGCGTCGTGGTTAGCAGCATCCACCTGCCATTGGCGCTTGTGTTCCACTAGAAACAGAAACATGTAACCAATAGTTGACAAACGCTTCAATACAGCGTCTGTATTAAGCCACTGCTAAACACCGGGGCCGCTCGTTTCAGCTTCGCTGGTTAACAACCTGTATGGAGTGCTTGGGTGGTGTTTCTTCTTTACCACATTTCAGTTTTTAGAGATGCCTGATGAGAGAAACAGGCATAGCCACAATGGAGAAAATGTGCTACATCATAATGCGCATCGCACACACACACACACACACACACACACACACACAAATATATATATATATATATATATATATATATATATATTTGGTGGAAGGTGTTGGGCTTTCTTCAAAACTGGAACTCCAAAGCCGGACGACCCCTGTCACAGCTCCCATATCTCAGGAGACTAGTCCTCCCAATCCACCCCAGGCAACGCCTTTGGTCGTCTGTCATGGCGCGCCACGCCAACGGGATCCTCCCATATTTAATGGCACTGACGATCATGACGTAGAGGACTGGCTATCACTGTACAACAGAGTGAGTGCCCACAACAAATGGACTGAAGCTGACAAGCTTGGTTACGTCCCATTCTACCTTTCCGGCGTAGCCCATCTTTGGTTCCGGAACCATGAGGCTGACTTTACCACCTAGACTGCTTTCCGAACGACACTTCAAGAGTTTGCGCACATCGCCCAGGTGTGCGCAAACTTCAAGCTGAACAACAGCTTCGCTGTCGTGCCCAACGAAAGGGCGAAACCTTTACCAGCTACATTGAAGATGTAGTTGCTATTTGCCGGCGTCTCAACCCCGATGTGACCGAAGATGACAAGATCAAGAACATCTTGAAAGGCATAGAAGATGACGCCTTCCAAATGCTCTTGGCGACGAATCCTCAGACGGTCAACGACCTCCTGACGCTTTTCCAGAGCTATGAAGAGCTGCGCAAACAACGGCTTTCTACCCGCCGAGCTCTCGCTCCGGACGTCGCGCTTTCAGCTCCGAGTGACGGTGTCAGAGCTACTTGCAGTTCAGAGATCTTAGACCAAATCAAGCAATTTGCATGGGAAGAAGTGGCCCGCCAACTCTCTCTTCTGCCAGCCACTCAAGCGTCAGAGTCGCCCTTGTCTCCCGATCTCCGTCAGGTGATACAGGAACAAGTCGCTAACGCCGTCCCACTTGCTCATCAACCGCCTCCAACGCCTGTTCCACTTACGTACGCCGCCGTTGTCGCGAATCCAAGGCCCCCGTCTGCAGCTATTCCATCGCGACCTACCAGCGCCTTACCCCGCACCTGCACCAAATGTCGCAAAGTACTTTGGAAGTAAGCGTTCGCGACTAGCACGATAGAGCAGCGAGAGGTAACGCAGGCGATCAAGCACAGAATCAAGGCTTATCTTCCTCCTCGTCGTTCTCCCTCTTTTAGCCACAGCCCCACTGCTCCTTATTTTACAGTACAATATATATAAATGGGTCCTTACATCATCAGTGCACTAGGCGCATTTCCGACCTCCGATGCGGCTGAAAAAAATCGCGCCATTTTATCTCAATCGGGGAAAGTAACTATTCCGGCCATTTTTTTTCTGGCAACCATTTTCTGATGTCGTGAGGCCACTTCGAAGGCGCTCCAATGCATACAACACTGTTTCTTAAAAGAAGTAACTGGAACGCCAACGCGTTTCGTCGCAAGCTATGTAAGTGAATATCGCAATACTGGTGCAGTCTCGAGCATTCCTTCCAAGTGGATACGTCTTGCGAACTCACCGGCTATAATTCGTAGAATAAAATGTGCTGTAGAGTAAATAACTAAAAAGTTTATTAACCTAAGTGTGTTAAACATTTAATGAAGCATTTTATTTGTCGTTGAAGTAATGGTCGACTCGCCGAGTAATTTACATCAAGGGTTAGAATTGTGCTAAGTGTCGTGGTCGCGCTATCGTCGTCCTTCCCACTTCGTCATCCGACTCTTCTCAGGCCATCGCCCTCGCTCCTGCTCCTCAGCAGTCGCTGCTATCCCACTGTGGACATGCCGTTATCATCGCACTGTTGTCGTTTCGCCGCCGCCGTTCTTACATCGACATCAGTCCTTCATAATTCCATCGTAAGCACGGTGTCCTTTGTAATCTCAATTAGGTAGATGCGGTCACGCCATGGTTTTCATTAAATCACCGTCGTACGATTTCGTCGCCATGCAGTCGTTGACATCTCGCCGTTGACATAGCGTCGCCGGGAAGCCGTTGTGGTCGTTTCATGGTCGTCACTCAAGTTCTGTCATCTCTTTCTCGTCATTAAAAAATCATGACGCCGTCGTTTTCATACTCTCGCCGCCATCCCATGTACTCATGTCATGGCCATTGCGCTTTCATCGCTATAGCATTGCCATGATTTTAGGATTGTTATCGCATTGCCATAATGCCGTCATAATTATACCACATTCTTCAGTCCACAGAACGTATTCCTTCGTCATTCCACCACAGTCATTGCATCGTGGTCACAGCCGTCGTCATGCGGCCATGGTGATCGCCGTGACCCTGGCGAGCGAGTGCCATAGCAAAATGCGCCATTCCCAGGTACATTGCATGTCGCATATAGCCGGAGCAAGTGTAAACATCACAATGACATGAGCACATTCTTAATTATTGTACCTTCAGAAATACAATATGTCTCTGGATTGCTTGAATGTTAACCACATTAACGTCGACAGTAATCTTGAGGTGAGATTTGCGAGAATTATTTAAGCATACTGTCGGTGTCCTACTTGTGAGAGCTTACCGTCTGGTAGTATACCAACCAGTCTTCGACGTCTTGGTCATCAATTCCATTGAATATCATTGGGTCACGCTGACGTAGTCCATTTAGACAGGCGATGGCCGGACGCCGCGAAACACCTTGACCGAAACACCTTGAGGTATCGTTGACGTTACAGGGTACGTGCGGCTTTGTAGTTGTAGGTTTGAAGTGGGCCCAGCAACGCCAACAAATTGAAAGTTGATTTATTTTGAAGGTGCGTCCTGGCCACAGGAAAACAGCAAGAGCTTAAAAACGTGATCACATGTCCCGCACCCGCCAGGCTGGTGGCGCAGGGCTGATTCATTTGACTTCTTCAGCAACAAAAGAATATTTTGTGTGTTCCTCGTTACGTTATATAAATTTCTGTAAAGATGCCTGGTTAACACTGGATGGGATACTCGGTTAGGAGGAGGGACAAATACAAACTCACTGCCGTCATAGAAATCATCGTAATTGCATTACTGTGTTCTCCCACCATGTGGCTGTTGCGGCAACCTTCACTAGTCAGTACTGACGCCGATGTCGCCATAAAGTGTATTAAAGGTTTGTGGTGACAGCCTTCCCAACTGTTCTCACGCAACTCTTGCGGATAGCGACATTTGTAGACCAAAGACAGAGAATCTCCTTGAGCTTTTCATTCATTCAATGAAAACCGACAAACGATACATTCAAATTGGTACAAACGGCATTTACGGAAGAAGTAGTGATTCGTACAAATCTTCAGTGCTTTTGTGGTTATAAGCGCAACAATTGACGGTAAACCATTCTAATTTTCATGAACCCTGAATATGCCGTTCCTACAAGATTATCTGCAAGGTTTGACAAATAAACCAACGACAGTGGTCGCTACACAACTGAGCAGATCTCATAAGCTGCTAGTAGCTGTTGTGAGTAGAACAGTAGAACAGGAGATGAATCCAGGCCAAGATGGCGATGCTATATCAATCGAGAACATGTTGTCTTCCTCCTCTTCAGTGCAGCCACATTGCGGCGGCTGTTCCGTATCTATATTGAGTCATTAGATGCGTTGCTACGATACATGTTCTCCGTGTATATACGAAGGGAAGAAAAGGCAAATAGACTCGAACATCGTTATAACGAAACGGGATATAACGAAAGAATTGTTATAACGAAGTAAATGAACTTCCACTAGAAATTCCCATACAGGCCTATGTATGTAAATCCTCGCTTCAACGAAGGGAAAAATTGTTCCCGGAAGTTGAAAAGTGCGGGCAAGCTGAGTGTGGTACACATTTACGCCGCTAGATGTAGCTAGCAGTATGCCTTGCGGATCATTGTGCTGAACGACTTGCATCTAAGAAGAAATATTGCTTTGTGAAGTGTTGTTTTGCAACGCAATGTTACACTGATTTGGCGAATTTCTTAGCAACCAATATGGGAGACTTCAAGGAGCAATGGACTTGCATCAAGTTTTGTTTTACACTTGGCAATACCGTGGCAGAAACGCATCTTATACTAGAGGACGCTTTTTAAGGTGACGCAATGAGCCAAATTAGGACATTTTTAGGGCATAAACACTTCAAAGAGGGTCGAATGTGTGTTGACGACAATGAACCTTCTGAACGCCCGTCAACGAGCACAAACCCCGAAGCGATAGCGGAAGTTCGTAAGGCTATCCTTAGAAATTGCAGGCTAACTATAAATAATGTGTGCGACATTATAAGAGAATCGTACGGCACAGTTCCGCAAATTTTGTCGGATGTGTTTATTCGGATAACCTTTTTTTATATAGGGCACTGACATTCAAAATACTGTCCTGGTGAAAGTACTCAAAGTTATGTTCGTACATCGGTAGGTTAGGCATAATACGAACACACTTTTTCTGCATTCGGAATAGAGTTTCCAACTTAGCTTTAGAAATGACGCCTCAGATAAGTAGACAACAGTGGAATCTAGAATGAATAGTAGAAAAGTACAGCTGACGCTCAAGTTTTAAAGGTAACAGCGCGCGATGCTTATTCGGCATACCGATCAATTATGCTATGCTACGTTTAATATAACTTACGTGATGCATCCACCGTAGATGCATCCACCAGTGGTTGCGATTGAAATATTAAAGAAGATGCGAGCTTAACTTGCTTTTTAATAGGAGTAAAAACAATATACTTAATTTTTTTTTTACATTTAGGCTCAGCTGATTAGCCGATGACTACATTGAAAGGGAATTTAGCCAGTTGTTAATAAGAGGAATTAGAATAGAGATGTTATCAGAGGAGAAAAAGAAACGTTTGTATCGTCGGAATATAATACAATATCGGGTGTTTCTAGTATTGCCACGATATAATTGATATATAGCAGGAAAATCGTAGGGCCTAAAATAGAACCATGCGGGACGCCATACCTAATATCTGCTAAATCTGATTTTACGCTGTTGATTTCCACAAATTGGAAGCGGTGTGAGAGATAGCTACAAAGTAAGTCTAGTGCAATGCCTCTGATTCCATAAAAGGGTAATTTAGAAAAAATATGTCATGTTTAATTCAATCAACTGCTTTATTAAGGTCTAAAAATATGCCTATTGTTGGTTTTCTATATTGGCAACAATTGTATCACATATTTAAAGTAACGCAAATTCAGTGCATTTGCCGCTTTGAAACCACACTGATTCGTGGATATAAGGTTATGCTTTTGCAGGTGTCCAGTTATTCCAGAATTTAAGGTTTTTCCAATAATTTAAAAAAAGTGGAAGTATGAATGTCGGCCGGTAATTAATGATACACAGTGACGCCACTTTTATGCAAGACGACGATCCTAGCAATTTTCATCTTATCCGGAAATGTGCCTGTAGAAAACAAGGTTTGCTATGTCACAAAGAACACTGCGTAATAAATCCGCGACTGCTTTAATTGGTGCTACTTTAATACCGCCATAACCACAAGAGGAGCTGTTCTTTATATTGCTAATGATGTCTGCTATTTCTGTAGGTGTAACAGGACGAAGATACATAGTATTCTGCAAACTGGAGTTAATATAGTCCTTAAAGTTGTTGCTAACTCCCGAGTAAAGGATCCAAAGCATGAGTACTGCTGATTGAATACTTCAGCGAGAGATTTACCCCGTAGCATTTTATTGCCGTACGTAAGTTCCTGGGGAATGTTGTTTTTTGTGTACCGCAATAGGTCTTTTAGAGAGCGCCAAGTTTTTTTTAGGGTCATAAAGAATGTCCGTAAAATTGGTAGTGTAGTAATCAACACGTGACTTTTTTATGTGGGCATTTAACTTGTTTCTGACTTTTTATATTGCTTAAATATCTTTGTGTCCTTACACTCGTATTTCAGAAAGTTTCCGAAGAGCTTATCTTGTGCCTTCATTCTTTTGACAAAGTTGTAGGTAATCCCGGGTTTTCTCGCTTTCGTAAGCTTTCTAACAGTTACCAAAGGAAATGAATATTCGTAAATTTCAATAATTTTCTCGAGAGAGAACTGTTGTATAAAAGGTTTGAATCCGATCTTTTTTTATCTAAAATTTCATTCCAGTTCACGGATGCGATATTCTGACGGAAGTTATCTATTGCGCGCTTTGTCATCACCCGCGTAGCTTTTGTCGAGTGTTCTGAGGTAACCTGTGGAAATGTGCGCTTAGGAATGAAACAGAGCAAAGGTAAATGATCCCTGACTGCACTTATAAGCACTCCCGCTTTCACTTCACTTTCATCACGGTTAGTCAGACACAAATCAATCGAAGTTTCACTGGATGCAGAGAGATATGAGTAGGCAGAGCAATATTGTTTGAAAAGCCATACATTTATAACAACAGGTCGACAAATTCAATAACTGATGTGTTACCAGGTTGCAACAAATGAATGTTAAAGTCACCCAAAATTACCACAGGTATTTTCAGTGACGATAGAGAATCAAGCAATGTTTCAAATCGACGGAAAAATTCAACGAACGACCCAGTGGGAGGCCTATAAACAGCGCCAATTACGAAACTTCTACAGCTGACAAAAAGAAGTTCGTGGTTGGATGACACGGCACAGTGTTCAGCCATTACGTCATAATGAACAGCGTTTTTTATGTATAAAGCAACCCCACCCTCTTTCTTACTACATCTGCTCAAGCATTCAGGTTTGTAACCATCGATTTGGATTACATCTTCAACGGTATTGTACGAAGTTTCCATAAAGGCCAGAACATCAAACTCGAAACTTAAGTACATAAAGAATGTGGTTAATTGGTCCTCTTTGTTCCGTAAACTTTGCGCGTTTAAATGATAAAAGGAAAAGAACTGCAAGCGCTTACTCTCCTCAGGAGCAAAATCACGAAAAGGAACGGCATCGAGATAAAAAAGACTTAAAGAATGAAACCGCCATGGGAAGGAATAAAGCTTATCAAAACAATACGTGTAGCGGTATCATTAAAGCATGTTCGCGAGATAACTTTCCAGGCAAATTAGAATCACACTGTCACCCCTATTCTTTCGTACAAGAACGTTGCGATTCTTTTGCCACACGAAGCAATATTTCATTTCTTTTCCCTTCGTTTGCGATAGCCATAAAAGCCTTTTGTTCATCGCAGTTAGGTAATCGAAAATGCGCAAGCCTCGTGCTTTTTTTCCGACGACGTGACTGACTTTGCATCCGCCGTTCTTTCAACATGACAGATCGGAAGCTAACTGAATTCCCGGAACTTATGGGTCGCACCTCGTAGTATCTTATTTTGCGAGCGTTTCAGCCGCGGTATGGCACGGTGTTGCTGTTAGCAACAGGCTGCGTCTAAAACATGGCGTATATGACGTGTTTCCGGTTTTCGAATACTAGACAGCGCATGCAGCTGTCACCGTGGCGCTAATTTATACGCCACCTAGGCGGCTGGAGCGGCGATTCTGCGTTTCATCGAAGGAGCTCGTGCAGGGTGCTCAGCAATATGGTCTAAGCAAGGCAGCGGGTACTAACTTACGACAATCAGATAAATCACGGTGGACGTCTTCGCTACGTGGTTTCAGTTTATTGCTGCACAATAGGTCTGCCCCTTGCTGTCAAATACTAAACGCTATGCCATGCCAGTCTGAATTTGCCTCTTCATGTCAACAAACATTACGGTTAAAGTAGTACGTACTTCACTCAATTACTATATCTTAATTCTATGACAGTTTTTAAAACCCTATATTAGGTGGCTTGTAAACAGCCTCTTAGATATTGCTTAACATGCGTAGGAGTGATAACAAAAGTTACATAGGTATACCTATCAGTGGCATCAGAGGATTTATCATTTGATAAGGGACAGCAGATATAACACACACGAACAAATGAGAAGGGGAAAATGAGAGTAATCAGCAGTTGTGTGTCGTGGTGGTGGCATCCGAAGCCCGAACAAATGTGGAGTCGTCCTATTCATCTTTTGTTTCGTGCCGTGTCTTGATATTTCCAGGGAAAATAATGCGTTCGTCAAATATGCATGCTTTGCTTAGTTTCTGTCGCTCATCTTTTGTTGTTGCGATACCAATTATGCGGACCTTAATGGCGAATTTCTGACTGCTTCGCCGTGGCGGTGATGCTCCGAATAAAGTCCAAGTACGCGGAGACCGCGAATTAGGTGCTCGCGCGGCCTATGCTAGGCGTGTGAGGGTCAGCGTGCGAGCCTGAGCCGAGAAAGAAATGGCTTCTTGCGCCCCCAATACAGAAGATGATGTGATCGAATGTGCACTTTGGTAGGAGAACTGTGCAAGAAGACTAATGGCGAGCCGAAAGGGCTGGCGGCTTCTTGTGTGCCTAGAGCGGCTAGCGTTGGAGGACTCGTAATTTGAGTTTTGCCACACGCGGCACAGTTTGAATCGTAAAGTAAGCGGCGGCATGAAGCGCTCACTCTGCGACAAGGACGCACGCTTCCCGTTGCCGGTGCTCCTCATCACGGCAACGTTGCAAGAGCGAGTGCTCGCGGTCGTTGAGTGAGCTCTGTTCATGTTTATCTGCGCATGCGTGATAGCACGCTTTTACGTGCAAACGTAAATGGCTACGCACACCGAGGGCCGTCGGTGCGCCAAGGGAAACTGGTGTCATCCTGGAAATTCATTTCAAGTGGATGCGTCTTGGAAACTCACCACTTTCATTTAATAAATTGCAATATGTGTCGTAAAGTAAGAAACTAAGAATTTCATAACTGAATTTTGTGGTAATTAGTTGAATATGTGTTTCGATTTTTCGTGCTACTAATGTCCGCCTCTTCGAATAACCCAGCTCAACGATAAGAATTATGCTACCTACCACATACAATTTTAAAAAATTCCGTAAAGCGTCATTTTGAACACCCAGTAGAACTGGAATGTGATTTTCGTTTGAGCTGCTACGTGCACATTTCCCGATATTTCAGCATGGCTGGAAAAGTGGGTGAATAGGTGAAGCATCAACGTATCCTGCCGTTCTCGCAGAGGTCGCAGCGTTCGGAGACGGAATCGAAGGGTGCCGGCCCTTCAGCCGACCAAGAGTGGCAGTGGCGGTCCAACCCTCTCCTGGCGCTCATCCATCGTGCCTCGCGCTACCGGAAGCTGTCCGTTTCCACCGCCAGCGGCGGAGGCGGCAGCGGTGCCGAGTCAGCGCAGAAGTCTCCGGCCCATGCGACGGGAACCTTCGAGGGGCCGGACGCCGTCATGAGTGTCTCGCCCGATGGTCCAGCCACCGGCGCCACTGCTACGCCGCTGGCCGGTGGGAGCAGGAACGCCGCCGACATAGGTCGTGCGATGCCGTCGCGCAGCTTTGCAAGGCGCGCCATCTTTGTGATGCCCCCGGATGAAGGCACCTCTGAGAAACACAGTAAGCGTAGAACGTAACGGAACGCAGTCCGGGAGGTACTAGAGAAGCACTCACCGTTTCGGTGGCTTGTGCCAGTAATTATTAATGTGCCGCAGTTGACGAATGTTACCAGTCCAAAGCTCTCACTTTATAACGAGGCCGAGGCTTGCGTGGCGTCGCTATGCTATAGTCCCATATCTCAACATTTGTGCGCATATCACTCATGTATTTCATCTCCGCGTTCGTCTTTGTTATGTGCTGTACGACACGTCTTCAAACGTTTGCTGCAGAAAAGTATGAAATGTATCCCAATGGAGCTTTCTACGAAACGAGAGGACCGTCTGTATGTAGCAGGGGACGTCTGAAATACTTAATGGCTGCACCGATAAAACTGGAGATAATTACCAAATCGTTATAATAGCATAGCCAGTGACTCCATATAGTGCAAAACTGGCTGCAAAATTCGGGGTCAGAAGTCTCTATTATCTGTCTATTAGACTACATGGCGCTGCTTTTATCGATGAGTGCCTCGGGGGCAGCAGTTATTGTTGTTTTCTAACTAGTGCAGTCAGCCTAGCTGCCACAGGGACCTACGTCGGGGCCTAGCAAGTTGTGTCGGGACAGGTTTCTAAATGATAACAGTGTACTACTCTACTTTCGTTTGGGCAGCTTCTCGTTTTCTCTATTTCTGATGACTAAGTCATTTTGCCAACGCTTTGTTGCCATGATCTATGTAAACGCATGGACAAATAAGTTTTGCTGAAATCGACTAGGTGGATGAAGCTTCTGGAAAATTCAAGATTGTCATTAGCCTAACAGTAGCACGAAACAACACGGCAGCCACCCCAGTCGGTTACAAAAAAAGTAACGTTAAATAAACAGCGTTTGCTGTTGAAGAAAAAGTATTTCTGGTAAGGAGATAAAAACCGGCACTCACGCCTTTAAACAACATCGCTTGCCTGCCCTGCGTATTACATGCCCTGCCCGACTCAATTTAGTCCTCTTAACTGCCATTATAATCTCGGCCACTCCCGTTTGCTCGCTAAGCGACACCGCTGTTCTTGTCTCTTAACGTTTCGCATAACGTGTTTTATTCTATCACTTGTTTCGCGGTTCCTAAATTCTCCTCAAACTTGATCGTTAACCTCCCACCTTTCCGCTGCACATACACGCACCGGTAAAATCTGATGCTTGCACACCTTTCCTTTCCAAGGATAGAGGTAAGCTGCCACTTATGACTTGGCTGCCGTATCTGCTCCAACTCATTTTATGTTCTGTAAGTTTCCTTCTCACGGCAGGGATCACCTGTGACTAGTTGGCCTGGGTAAACTTAGTTTTTGACTCATTCTAGAGGCATATGGAATATCGCACGTTGTCGTTATTTTGCTAGGATATTGAACATTACCTTATTCTACTGCGAAATAATGTTCCCACCTAATTTTACTTTCTCTGCAGAGGTTGTCAATGATTTGTTGCAAGTCATCTCCATTTTTGCTCAACAGGACGAGGATGACTTGCAGCTACTTGTGGTGATGGGCTGGAACAAAGGGAGACGTAACGGGTTTCTATACTTGAGATCCCAAATTCGAACCCACTTCCAGACCACTCACTATTTGAAAGCTTGAACTGGCGCCTTAACCTTCCCCACGGAAAGGGAAAAAGAAACAGAGACAATTGGTGGGCCTGTACTACTTAGGTAGAACCACATTTTCAAGACTCACTGAGCTTCAAAGGCCCTGCCTTGTCAGAAAAGGAATTCGCCTCCCTGGCACAGTATTTGGCCTCTACTACGCTCATGAATCTTGCAATTCACAAGATATGCATCACGCCTAATAAAAGGCCGCGCGTTCGGCGTCCTGCGAGAATTTTGTCGACGCGTGCAGGCGTGCTTCCACGTAAGTAGGAGAGGGTGAGCAAGGAGAATACAAGACAGACGACTATGAATTCCACACTCACTTCCGACTTATTCGGGTTCGCGCTCGGCAGATCACATTTAACGGTCGTGAACAACGAATCATTGAAATATGTGCCTATGCCAACGCGCGCATGCTTCCACATGCTGAGAAAGGTGCTAACGTTGCTATATCAGAATTTACAGAATAAACCAGCCTATTTTTGGCAATGGAAGGCGCAATTACGTGCACGATCCGCTACCTTACAATTATCTTCCCTTTTATTCCACGTTGTACAGTCTTCCTCTTTTATATTATCTGCTTTCACAAGCCACAATTAATGGCTGCCCCCAGCAAACAACGTTCATCAGCATCAATACATCAGCATCAATATTTCCCGCATTTGGGACCAAAAAACGGAGCTAGCGTTTTGGAGCTTCTTGGTTTCCACCTACTACAGCTTCTCAAATTTAAGTCTTCAAGTAAAGTAACCCTCTCGAGCACCATTACCAGTATCAAGGAATATGTGGTGAACACTCTCATGAAAAGGGAGTGTTGGTCGCACTTGCTGTTGGAGTAGTATTTTGTACCATATTTAACTCCACTTTTGACAGAAGTCGTACACCCCAACCGTGCAGGTTCACACTACTCGGACACACGCTGAGCGAACGTACTCCTTAGGAAGACTGAACGTACAGTCTGTTTCACACTTAGGGGAAATCTCGGAGCGCATTGCATCGCGATGCGGCGAGCGCTGGAGTCGGGTGCCGGAAGCAGCTGGCGCTGGCGCAGACGCGCGAGGCGCGTTATCTTGAACCGCGTCGACTCCTCGACGCGGCTGGCCGCCAACCGTGTCGACAGCTAGACACGGTTGGTCGCATCGTGATGCAATGCACTCCGAGATTTCCCCTAAGTGTGAAACAGACTGTACTTAGAGTATTGCGAAAACGCCCGCAATATGGGACAAATAATATACTCGAAAAGTGTGATCAGTGCGTTCTGCCTGGTGTGAATCTGCCACTTACTAGAGCAAGCTGACATATTGAAACAGAATACTAGGGGCGGGCTAATATTCCGATATACGAAGTAATACGGATTAACATAACGCGCCAACTATTAGTATTTGTATTCGTATTCGAAAAGAAACTTTTAGGCATATTCGAATAGTCGAAACGTAACCAATTATTTCCCAATAGCCGAGTGTTATGTCTGGTTACTGCTGTTCGTCTGCTAAACAAAGTATCGCAATTGTCAGAAGGCAGACAACGAAGAAAGGTTTTGAAGCAATCCAGAAACAAAGTGAGAAACGCAAACTTTTTTTCGGCTTCGAGGCAGAAGCCTACACGACCACTAGTGATTTTCGCTTGTAGTTTGTCATTTATAGATTTCGCAGTTTAGTTATGTAGCAGTTTTATCTTTTACTCACGCCACAGTTTGTGATGTTTCCTTAAATGGACGTTCTTGCACATGTCTATGGCACACAAGCGCCAGCACCTTTTTTTAACGAGTTCGGCTATTCTTTCGACGAACATTTATTTGGCGGTTTCAAAAACGCATTCACTCTACCGCCATTATTGCTTATAAAGTTTGTCTCTAACCACGCTCTAAAGTGATTGAGAGCAACTCGCCTAGTTTTCTTTCTTTTCAAATGACATTGAGGAATACTGCGTTTACAATTGACGCTTTATCACCGATTGTTAGCAGTGATTGCTTTCATTGCCCTACTCAGTAAAGGCATGGTACCTAATTACACCAAAATAAATATTCACGCTCTAAATATATGTACGTGCGTTCGATTATTCGATACCTAATATTCATATTTGATTCGCACTTAAAAAACTGATACTCGCTCATCATTACAGAATAGTGCAAAAAAAAATATTGTAAAAGTGTACAGCGGCGGCGACCAAATGTGTTATATGCAGTGTTCGCTTCTGGATTCGGCAAGCTGCTACAGCGAGCGTCCTCTTGGTACCCATATGTCTGTCTCGTCGGCCTGATTCTCGTTGTCGTCCCCGCTGTGATCCTTGTCACCAGTTTCCTGAAAACGAGGCGCGACACATCGCTGGCCAGATACGAAGAACCGTACGCGGATGCCCTGCGTCGTGTCTGCGTCAACGAGGCATGTCGGGCGGCCATAGATCGGCTTATGCTGTCGGCGGACACCGACGTGAGACCGTGCGATGATTTCTACCGGTATGCGTGCGGCCGCTGGGAAGAATCCAGGAGCATGCAGCACGAAGGTTTGAGCTACGAGAACGAGAATCTCATCAACCACACGCTCTTGCTTCACCGGGCGCTCTACATGCTGCCCGACAGTCCCGTGCTCCTGGATCACGAGGAGCACAACATGGCACGCTTCTATCGCAGCTGCCACGATTTTCTTGACCCCCGCCGAGCGGGTCAGACGAACGAGACAACCGTCGAAGCAATCTTGCTCGAGATGGGGATCAACGAGTCTTCGACGCGCGTGGACACTTTTCAAGACGTCTTCTCACTGGCCGTCGCCGAGAGTGTTGCCACGAGCTTGCCGTCGCTCGTAAGCGGCACTGTGAAGACGTCGTTCTCGAGCGGCGACGCGGTCTTCAGCATCGACGTCGGCGCGACCCTCGCGTCGACACTTCCGCAGGGCTACGTGGAAGGATTCCTGGACGACACCTTTTCGCGGTGGCACACAGGAGACGAGCGCCGCGTCGTGCTGTTGGGCCAAGTTGACGAGAGTCTCGAGAAGTTGCGAGCCCCGTGCAATGCCTCTGAAAGCTCGTTCATGATGATCAAAGATTTGAAGGCGCCATTCCCCGGAGGAGACTGGTTGGGGGCCTTGAAAAGTGCGAGTGCTGTGAAAACAGAGCCAGTTTATTCGCCCGAAACCAACGTCACCATTCGTGGCGAAACGTGCATAGACGCGATGCTGAGCCACTTGCACGGCGTGAGCATCGTGGACGCACGCATCTATTCCTTAGCCGTCATGTACGCCCAGGTGAAAAAATACGCCTATCTGGTGCGCCGTCAGTCACATAACCCCGTGCAAATGGTGACCGAGTGCTTGCGCGTCACGGAACGCCTGTTCTCGAAGCTGTTTATGGTCTGGGTGAAGACGAAGGTAATAGGCGCAGAGAGTGCTCGCGCTTTTGCCGTCATGGTGGACCACCTGAAGAAGGCTGCGGGCACTTTTCCCAGCTTAGCGGACCAACTGAACCTCACTACCCCAGACTATGAGCTTAGTCGACTTGAAATAAGCGCAACAGGTAAATTCTAGGTTTGTACTCGCTATAGTTTCGGAATACAAAAATCGTGCTGCTTTCTACAAAGCCGTATGCTGGTTACGCGCAGAAGTAAAATAAAAAACCCGAGCGTTTTACAAAAAGCAACTTTGTGCTACTTGGCGGAACAATTATGGATAGTTGTTTAGTTGCACGTCTGCAAAAAAAGAAATCAGGTAGGGAAACGACATCTTTGCTAACACATATAAAATTTGATGCTGTTACTTGAAAGGGGTCTGTTATTTTTGCGCATGAGGATGCCTATTTGAGGAAAACTTTCGTTCTGGTTAGGTGGTGCTACATAATGCTAACATTTTTCGCACGGAATAAAATGGACGACCAACCGCAATACGATAGGCACGAGGACTCTGTATTGTACCGATAGCCTCTGTGCCTGTCGTTATGCGTTTTGTCCCCTGTTCTGCTCTGGGGCGCTATAACGCAAAATGATTCCAAACTGTTTTGATTCCAAACTCCTGACGTCAAATTTACGTAACCACCAACGCAAGCATCGGGCGGTGACCCGCAGCGTTGTCTGAACAACCCAATCAAACAATTTCCTCGTTTATAGGAGGTCACCTTTGTTCGCTTTCAAAACCAATAACATTGTCTACACTCAGCGGTTTTTCTTATCTAATTGGCTGACAAGGGGCCAGGAGCACGCTCTAGTGAAGAGGGTCTTGATGTGGCCGAGCCAGCACAGTGAAAATAGATAACCGCATGAAGAGGGTGTTGCCGGCTTCTCCGATTGGTCCGCTTCGCCTTACATCCGCTTCGCCTTGCGGTGGCTGGTCGAAAATCGCGGCGGCGTGCAACGGAAGGATAAGAATGGCGCTAAAACAAATCCTCAGCAAGGAAGAGTTGGCAGAGCGATGTCGTATGCATGCCGAAAGGGCTCGATAACGTTTTACTGCCACGCAAAATACTTTATCATGCGCAAATGAATACATGCTCACCGGCAGGTGCGAGTAGTGAGGGCCTGAGCGATCGGCGGGCAGCCATCTTCTATTCCTTTCGGGACGGGTCAGTCTGTCGCTATTCAGAAAAATTTTCAGTTTTGTTCGGCATATTAATGCAGTTTTTTCGCGTACACGTCACTTTGAAGTGGTGAGTTTTCGCGGTTTTGTGACGTCGCGTGACAGACAGGCGAAGTGGGCGTAGCTAGAAAACATTGGACCAAAAGCAGAGGGCTAATGGAGAAAAGGCGTCGAATCAGGAATGATTATTTTTGCGGTTTAATCACGCATAATCAGTGTGTACACGTTATATCAGATGGGGAGCGATAACGGTTTTCGTGACGTCGCGTGACAGACAGGCGAAGTTGGGAGTGGCCCGAAAACGTTTTGACCAATCGAGGAGGCTGATTGCAGAAATTGGAATCAAAATAGTTTGGAATCATTTAACGTTATAGCGCCCCAGTACTAAAAGGCGAAGCACTATATTCAAGGTATTACCCGGCGTTGCTATACTCGTGGATAAATACTTTTAACTGGGGAAATTGATGTTTCTGCCTGAAGTATTCACACACTTTCTCACATGTACCTACGGCGGACCAATACTTAGGCGCTGTGGGTGCAACTAGGACAATGCTGATTCTAGCGATGGTCTAAACAATGCTGTTCTTTGTTGGTGAAAGCAAAATGTTGTATTGAAAGCTAAAAGCATGTAGGAGGTAAAAGCAGGAGAGCATGTTGATAAACTGTGGCCTTTGAATACTGGGAGGCACCTTAAACAAGTAGGAATCCAGTTAAAACATAAAGAAAGTGTATGTTCAGTTCAAGCGTCTATTATGGTGCAATATACCCCCGGAGACGCGTAAGTTCAGAAGCACCACAAATCTAGAAGGTATTCAATTTAATAGGTATGTAGTGCTAAGTTGCAATTCATACTTCGTATTCGAAGTACACTAACCGGATAGGAAAAGCCAGTGCCTTCGTTAACTGAGGATTAGTGAGTGTAGGACGATGATGTGCTTTGTCTCGGCTGGCACCATGCCAGCGGCTGTGTCACTGCTATGCGTGGTTAGTTCTCTGTGCGTACTTTAGTGTCTCAGCAACACAAAAAATCTGGCGTCCCGTTTGGCATCGCATGTAGTTGGCTCCTGCTTGCAAATGAACTGTTAACAATAGCACATACTACTGCGGCTCATGTCACTTTTTTTCCAGTGCGTTGTAAGTTACCTCATGTATGAGTATCACCCGCCGCGGTGGCTCATTCCCGATGGCGCTTTACTTTTCGCTGAGCTCGGGTTGGTGGGTTTGATTCGCGGCCGCTGCCGCTGCATATCGTTGGTTGCAAAAAAAAAAAAAAACAGGATTGAGAAAAAACCCGCCAGAAGTCAACTTACGATTAATGTCAATGCTAATGCGATGAGCATTGAAACAATGTATCGACACACCATATAGCCGCCGCAGAGACGCGTTATGTGTGAGGTACGTATGCAGGGGGCTGCTCTCTCGCCCTTCGATGAACATGATGGTGTTAACTGGCGTTCGCATACCTGCTTGATTTTTTCAAGTTTTATTAGTATTGTAGCGCCCACCGACGCTGCAACGCGGGGCGCTTTGGTCGGCGGTCCCAACCGGTGCCTTCGCACCGACTGTCAAGGAAGAAAACAATAAAGACGCGCAGCGCGTGCTCGAAGCGCAAGCTCGGCACGCGCAGTGTTGTTCCAGGAGCTTGAGACGCTGGTCGTGGCCGCCTCCGCTCGACTGGCCGCCTTCTTAGTAGGAACGACGGCACGGCTCGTTCGCCGCCGTCACGTTCTTCCTACAATGGTGACCCGGACGTGATCGGCCACGACGCGCACCGGCCACGGCGCTCACCAAGCCACGGCGCTCACCGGCAACGGCGCTCACCGGCCACGGCGCTAACCAGGCCACGGTACGAGCACGCCAGCCACGGTACGAGCACGCCGGCCACGGTACGAGCACGCCGGCCACGGTGCGAGCGCGCGGTCACGGTACGAACACGCCGGCCACGCGGAGCCGTGACACGTCAGCTACTCTCACTCCTCGGATCATGGCCCGGCGCCTAGCGCTGACTGGCCTGACCCTAGCCCTGATGGTTCGGGCGACTTCTACGAGGACCAGTTTCGGCTCGGGAACGCCAACAGCCTACGGCCCGCGGCCCCTTACGATTGCGGACCGTCAGCGGGCTCTGCTCGAGGGACCGTTCCATCGGGCGCCCGTGCAGCAGCTAAGCCTGACTTGTCCTACCAACGATCCAGCGCCGTGTTCGATATTGGAAAGCTGCAGCGCCGTAAGTCACCGCAGCCGTGTCCTCGTCGTTGAGTGTCCACCTCGGCTGCGGGAGTTCGCGGGTTCGAAACCAGGCGGCTGCCGGTTACCCACCGGAATACAAATCGAGCACAAGCGACCCCCGGCCAGACGCCCGGCTTTCTTCAGGGGTGCTCGCTTGGGAGAAGCTCCGCTAACCCCACTGTCCCCCTCGGGGGATTACTTTCGAACAACCCTTCAGCCTGCAAAGGTGGTTACAACCCGGCCTGCGCGGCTCAACCTCGAGTGATGCATCGATGCGCTGCCCACTGAGCGCGCATTCCCGCACACTGGTAACCC
Organism: Dermacentor silvarum; assembly: GCF_013339745.2. Taxonomy (NCBI): domain Eukaryota; kingdom Metazoa; phylum Arthropoda; class Arachnida; order Ixodida; family Ixodidae; genus Dermacentor; species Dermacentor silvarum. The sequence continues at coordinate 57,039,077 of NC_051155.1, forward strand.
CCCCCCCCCCCTACCCAGGGAGGGGCCCACAGCTCTCGCGCCCGTACAAGTACTACGCCACAATCACCTGGACCGTACACGACCGTCTCCTGGAGAACTTCATCAACCGCCCTACCCTAAGCACCGTGAAGAACGACGTCCCCGTTAAGGTCTCCAAGATCGCCATCAACCAACGGGAGAGGCTTCGCTCCGACAACGGCAAGTTTGTCTTTGAATGCACGGCCCTATCGACGCGCAGGTCACCAAGGCAACCATCGCGCTTGGTTCCATCTTCGAGGACACGTGCACGAGCAACGCCCAGCGCGAGCCTCGCGGGGCCTCGTGCAGCCAGGGCCGCTACCTCTTCATACCATCCGAGCGCGCGAGCCTCAAGTCCAAGCACCTGACCTGCCGCACCGCCGCCGGCCTCGGCTAGCTCTGCGACTGTGCTCTCGAGTTTGTCCGCTCGCTGGACGGCAAGACCTGCGACAAGCTACAGACCACCGATGGAAACGTATTGGACAGCCCCGCAAGTCCAACAGTGAATGCCACACAGCCGGAGCCGCTTGCCTCAAGGACGTCTGTGCGTGCGCCAGCCACAGGTGCACCTAAGATGCAGGCTGGAGTACAAAGATCCAACTTGGCTTCTCTCACTTCCTTCATCGACGTTCCGTCTGGGCGGGGAGCCCTGTAGCGCCCACCGACGCTGCAACGCGGGGCGCTTTGGTCGGTGGTCCCAACCGGTGCCTTCGCGCCGACTGTAAAGGAAGAAAACAATAAAGACGCGCAGCGCGTGCTCGAAGCGCAAGCTCGGCACGCGCAGTGTTGTTCCAGGAGCTTGAGACGCTGGTCGTGGCCGCCTCCGCTCGACTGGCCGCCTTCTTAGTAGGAACGACGGCACGGCTCGTTCGCCGCCGTCACGTTCTTCCTACAGTATCTTATTGCCTTCTGGCCTTTTGCCTATCTTATCTGGATCGTACCTTTAGTATTTAAAGGGGCCCTGAACCACCCCTCGGGCTTCATGAAATAATATAGTCCTCGGGTAGCATACGCTGCTGTTTTGCTGTCGTGCGCGGTGCGTGGAGCTCGCAAGCTGAGGGTCACCTTTCTCTCAAACGCCCTCGTTTCAACAGAGCCATGATTGTCACTCTGTTATTCGGCTGCTATTCGTCGCTGCGGTCGGTTACACCGCGGCCGCCGCGGGGTGCCGCCACGAGTCCACTGGCTAAGCGCACTGCTGCTCTCTGAGGACAACCGCGTTTCGCTTACGTTTAGCGCGGCGTAGGCACCAAAATCGGACATTTGAACAGCGCACCACGATGACGTTTTGAAGGCGGAGCGTTGTGGCCCCGCCCCACTCCGCCGTAGCCTTCGCAGTGCAAGGCATTGAAGAAGGAAGGCGGAGCACAGCGGAGGCTGCGGTTGATTGCGAATAGCTTCGCTTCTGCTGAACGCATTGAAGTACTCTTTGCGGCAAAGTATTTCTAAAATAGCCTATTTTCCCCTCAAATGTCCTTCGCCACTTCGACAAAAAGTGGTTCAGGGCCCCTTTAAGGCCTCTCTCAATATAGTCTACCTTTACCTACGCTTCTAACCACGTGTGCCCAGTGAGCATGTGGCACCATCTAGTGTTGCCACCGCAAATGTCCGTGCGTGGCACGTGTGTGAAAATATATTGAAGAGGTCAAGTATATGGACCGGGCTTAAATTCCGCCCAGCACCGCAGAAACGTTATTGCTTTAGCATTAGGAGTGTACATTTTGGAAAAAAGTGTATGCGTGTGAAGTGTGGGCAGCCGGTCACTTCGTAGAGGTAGAGAGGAGATGGGAGAGCTTAAAAGAACCTTCTATCTATGTATGTATGTATGTATGTATGTAAGTATGTATATATGTATGTATGTGTGTACGTACTACGTAGGTACGTACGTATGTATGTATGTACATAGGTATGTATGTATGTGTGTATGCATGTATGTATGTATGTATTTATGTGTGTACGTAGGTAGGTACGTATGCATGTATTAATTAAAATTAAATTATAGGGTTTTACGTGCCAAAACCAGTTCTGATTATGAGGCACGCAGTAGTGGGGGACTCCGGAAATTTGGACCACCTGGGGTTCTTTAACGTGCACCTAAATCTAAGTACACGGGTGTTTTCGCATTTCGCCCCCATCAAAATGCGGCCGCCGTGGCCGGGATTCGATCCCGCGACCTCGTGCTCAGCAGCCCAACACCATAGCCACTGAGCAACCACGGCGGGTACGTATGTATGTATGTATGTATGTATGTATGTATGTATGTGTGTGTACGTACGTACGTACGTATGTATGTATGTATGTATGTATGTATGTATGTATGTATGTATGTATGTATGTATGTATGTATGTATGTATGTATGTGTGTGTGTGTGTGCGTATGTATGTATGTATGTATGTGTGTACGTATGTACGTACGTACGTATGTATGTATGTATGCATGTGTGTATGTATGTGTGTATGTAGGTGTATTTATACAGCGTGTTTCAACAAACACTTTGGAAAAATTTTAAAGGTTGCCTACGGCAGATAGCACAATTGTAGTTTATGAACTGGTCTACTCGAAGAGGCGGGCATTACCTGCACAAAAAATTGAAATGAATATTTGACTGAGTAATAAAAATTCACTAGTAAAGTTTTAACTAGTTACCTTATGGCCAATATTGTAATTTACACTTTCTAGCCGTGGAGGGCGCAAGATGGATCCACTTGGAACGAATTCTCGGGATAGTATCAGTTTAGCGATAATAATTTCTGAACTTTGCGGGAAGACGCATCGGCGTTCCAGTTACTTTTGTGCTTCAACGCAAAAATGACGTTTTCTTAAGAAAGTAACTGGAACGCCAATGCACTTCTCCGCAAAGTTCAGGAATTAATACCTCGAAACTGGTGTCATCCTGAGAATCCCTTCCAAGTGGATCCGCCTTACGAACTCCGCGGCTAGAATTTGTAAATTGCAATATGGGCCATAACGTAAGTAGTAAAAAACAAAACTACGTTAGTGAGTTTTTGTTATTTAGTTGTTTAGAATTTCATTTTTTTGCAAGTAATGTCCGCCTCTTCGAGTAGATCAGCTCATGAACTAAAATTGTGCTATCTGCCACAGGCAACCTTTAAAATGTTTTCAGTGTTCCCTGAAACACCCGGTATGTATCGTCACTGGTTTTGCAATGGGCGAAGCATATCTGTTTGGCTCCCTGCTTCGTCCCTTCGGTTTTTTTTTAAATGCGTAAGCGTTTCTATGCCGACCCAATAAGAAAAACTGTCCGTCCACCACGTAAGGCGAATGGCTACGAAAAATTATGTGCGAAAAAATTCAAAACCAAGAACGTGAGTTTCGAATCTACGACCCCACGCTCAGGAGCAAGGTGTCTTACCCACTGGGCTAAACCAAGAAGGTTAAACACCCACGCTTACAGAAGCTGAATGTATCTGAACCATATGAAAGTGTTGTACCGGAGATACAAAACTAACAGTTTCTGTGAAGGCTTTCTTGAAAGATTTGGTGATGGTGGAATAAGAGCCATCTCGAGGACCACATGTAGAGCCAACTTGCAGCATCGTAGACATTAGGGAAATTCTGGTTTTGCGAAAATTTAGTGCCAAGCCCGCCACATCCCCGATGCGTTTCGGTGGTCGCGGGATGCGCTTTCCGTTGGGGCGTTCCATCAACGACCGAAATGCCAACGATCTTTGAGTGCTTATGCGCTTTGTGTCGTGCAACACAAACCGATAAGTAGTCATTGAGTTGACAAGGAGTGATGAGGGGCTATATGGGTCTCATCACGGTTGATACTGGATCGACGTGGATGCATAAGGTGCTAAAGAGCGATAAGGGCTCATAATGATCTGAACAAATCTGATTTGGTTGGTAAGGACCGATAAGGGTTGATAAGGGTAGGATCAAGTCCGATAAGGTTCATAAGAATATAAAAGGGCTGATAAAGGTGGGATTATGTCTAATAAAGTAAGGGTTTCATAAAGTTTGATAAGATTGGTAATGACACTGGGCTGCTTGGAGATGGAGAGCAGCAAGTGGCACAATGCTTACGTGTACTTATGCAACTCCAGTGGAGTTTGTGCTTATATTATTATTATTATTAGTATTATCAGAGCGATATCAATTACATGGGCACTCCTAGCGCATTTCTGCCGTCGCCGGAGGTTCCGTATAAAGTCCAACGGCGGTAAAATTCTCGCTGCGCGCCGTACGATGTGTGTGCGTGTGAAAGCGTACAAGGGTGAGCCGGCAGTAGCCGCTCACTGTAACGTACGCGAGCGAGGCAGGCAGGCCGGAAGCGCGCGGTCATCTTTCGCGCGCGCGAGGCAAGGAGGCGAGGCGACGGAGGGGGGGGGGGGTGCGTCGTGCTCCATCGGCTGCTGCTCGCAGGAGCTCGGGCGGCGTATCTTGAAAGCGATCAGCGATGCGGGCGAAGTGCGCGCCCACGCGGGCCTCATGTTCAAAGCGATCTGCGATGGGGACAAAGTGCATGCGCCGAGTGCCAGTAGCTTCGTATGCGCTGTGCTTTCGCGTTTCGTTCGCGTTCAAGCGAGACGAGAGACAACGCGAAGGCCAAGTAGCCCGCTGCTGCTGGAGCGCTTTCTCGCTCCGGTGTTTTCACAGCGAATTTCCGTGGTCATCAAGCGAGATGTGTTCATGTTTGCCTGTGCACGCGTGACATAGTGCTTGTCTGTTTAGTGAGTAAGCGAATGTTTACAATTTTATACGGCCAAATAAACTAGCATCCTTGCTTTACATAGCTCTCTACTAATTTGCTATCGCAATCGATGCTTCGCCCTTCGGGCGAAAGTGCGACAATTTTTCCCTACAAATATTCAGAGACTGCGTCACGGGAATTTACTGTAGCGCTTGACGAAAACGGTTGGGCATATAAACCAAACATAACCGCAAAGTCGTGCTCCTCATCTCTTATTTATACATACATACATACATACATACATACATACACACACATACATACATACATACATACATACACACATACATACATACATACATACATACATACATACATACATACATACATACATACATACATACATACATACATACATTCGGTTGCACTTCGCTCCTCGCATAGGCAGGACGTATGTCTAGTGAGCTCCTGACCTACACTTTGCAATGTGGTAAACGCGGTTGAAATCATGGATCCGAGACCTCAACGAGGTGCGACGTGATGCCTCACAATCCCCACTAAATTGCCTCTGAATTATTTTATGACTTTTTTTTCGCTGAAGAGAGTGGCACATACTGATTGACCAATGTTAATGTCAAAGAGGCTTAATGAAGAGCGACACATACCCAGTGGTCTTCTTCTTGTCCTTCATCAGCCTATATTTTATGTCCACTGCAGGACGAAGGCCTCTCCCTGCGATCTCCAATTACCCCTGTCCTGCGCTAGCGTATTCCAACTTGCGCCTGCAAATTTCCTAACTTCATCATCCCATCTGTTTTCTGCCGACCTCGACTGCGCTTCCCTTCTCTTGGTATCCATTCTGTAACCCTAATGGTCCACCGGTTATCCATCCTACGCATTACATGGCCGGCCCAGCTCCATTTATTCCGCTTAATGTCAACTAGAATATCGGCTATCCCCGTTTGTTCTCTGATCCACACCGCCCTCTTCCTGTCTCCTAACGTTAGTCCTAAGATTTTTCGTTCCATAGCTCTTTGTGCGGTCCTTAACTTGTTCTCGAGCTTCTTTGTTAACGTCCAAGTTTCTGCCCCATATGTTAGCACCGGTAGAATGCAATGATTATACACTTGACAATGATTGTAACGACAGTGGTAAGCTCCCAGCTAGGATTTGGCAATGCCTGCCGTGTATGCACTCCAACCCAATTTTATTCTTCTGTAAATTTCTTTCTCGTGATCAGGGTCCCCTGAGAGTAATTGACCTAGATAAACGTACTCCTTTAAAGACTCTAGAGGCTGACTGGTGATCCTGAATTCTTGTTCCTTTGCCAGGCTATTGAACATTATCTTTGTCTTCTGCACATTAATCTTCAACCCCACTCGTACACTTTCTCGGTTAAGGTCCTCAATCATTTGCTGTAATTCGTCTCCATTGTTGTTGAATAGGACAATGTCATCAGCAAATCGTAGGTTGCTGAGATATTCACCGTTGATCCTCACTCCTAAGCTTTTCTAGTCTAAGACCTTGAATACTTTTTCTAGGCATGCAGTGAATAGAATTGGAGAGATTGTGTCTCCTTGCCTGACCCCTTTCTTGATAGGTAACTTTCTACTTTTCTTGTGTAGAAACCAAGGTAGCTGTGGAATCCTTGTAGATGTTTGCTAAGATTTCACGTATGCCTCTTGTACTCCTTGATTACGCAATGCATCTATGACGGCTGGTATGTCTACTGAATCAAATGCCTTTTCATAATCTATGAAAGCCATATCGAGAGGTTGATTGTATTCCGCAGATTTCTCGATTACCTGATTGATGACGTGGATATGATCCATCGTAGAATATCCCTTCCTGAAGCCAGCCTGTTCTCTTGGTTGGCTGAAGTCAAGCGTTGCCCTGATTCTATTAGAAATTATCTTGGTGAATATTTTATACAGTACTGAAAGCAAGCTAATGGGTCTATAATTCTTCAATATTTAACGTCTCCCTTCTTATGGATTAGTATAATATTGGCGTTCTTCTAGCTCTCTGGTACACTTGAAGATGTGAGGCATTGCGTAGAAAGGGTCGCAATCTTTTCAATTATGATATCTCCTCCATCCATGATTAATCGACTGTTATTCCATCTTCTCCAGCAGCTTTTTCCCCTAGACTTGTGTTTCACAGCCCTCCTAACTTCATCGCGAGTTATAGAAGGAGCCTCTGTGTCCGGTTCATCACTATTTCGACTGAAAGTAGTTTGGCTGTTTTGGGTACTGTACAGGTCAGCATAGAATTCTTCCGCTGCTTTTACTATGTCATCGAAATTGTTGATTATGTTGCCATGCTTATCTTTCAGTGCATACATCTTGCCTTGTCCTATACTAAGCTTTCTTACTGATTTAATGCTGCGTTCGTATTTTACGGCTTCCTCAATCTTCCCCACGTTATAATTTCGAATATCCCTTACTTTCTTCTTGTTGATCTGTTTTGACAGTTCAGCGAATTCTGTGTGATCTCTTGAGTTGGACATTTTCATGTTTTGCCGTTCTTTATTAGGTCCTTGTTTCTTGGGAAAGCTTACCTGCTGGTTGCCTTGATGCCTTACCTCCCACTTCAATTGCTGCTTCTGAGATCAACCTAGTTACAGTTCCATTCATTACCTCTATGTTGTCTTTATCTTCCTGCTCTAAACTGCATATTGTTTGCGAGCACCAGCCTGAATTGGTCTGCTTTACCCTTACTGTCTCTAGGTTGGCCTGTTTCCTCTTGACTAATTTTACATTTCTCTCTTCAAATTGAGAGAAATCCTGGACCTCACTAACCTATGGTCAGTGCACTTTACCTTACCTAACACTTCTACATCCTGCACTATGCTTGGATCGGCAGAGAGTATGAAATCTGTTTCATTCCTTGTTTCTCCATTAGGGCTTTTCCAGGTCCACTTCCTGTTGCTGCGCTTCCTGAAGAAGGTATTCATTATTCGGAGCCTATTCTTTTCCGCGAATTCTACTAACACCTCTCTTGCATTCCTCTAGTCGATGCCGTAGTTGCCAATTGCTTGCTCACCAACCTGCTTTTCCCCCACTTTTGCATTGAAGTCACCCATGACTACAGTATACTGAGTTTGCACCTTTCTCATTGTTAATTAAACATCTTCATAAAACTGTTCTATTTCTTCATCATCGTGACTAGAGGTTGGGGCGTAGGCTTGTACTACCTTCATTTTGTACCTCCTATTCAGCTTTCCCTCTCATTAATGCTGTAGAATTCATCAATGTTGCCTGCTATGTTGTTATGGGCTAGAAATCCTACCCCGGATTCTCTCTTATCTGGAAGACCTCTGTAGCAGAGGATGTGGCCGTTAGTCAGCACTGTGTAAGCCTCACCAGTTCTTCTAACCTCACTAAGGCCAATAATATCCCAGGAAATGTCTGATCATTCTTCAAATAGTCCTGCTAAGCTAGCCTCACTCGATAGGGTGCGCGTGTTGAGCGTTGCCAGGTTCAGTTTCCATTGGCGGCCTGTCCGGACCCAGAGATTCTTAGCACCCTCTGCCGCGTAGCAGGTCTGACCGCCACCTTGGTCAGGTGCTCCGCAGCCACTGGGGACTGAGGGCCATGGGTTAATTGTCGGAGTCATGAGGGAGGTAGCGGCCGAATACTGCACCAGGGAGGCCAATTCCTGTTCTGATGAGGGAGTGACTTTTGATGAAGCTTAGTGGGCCTTCCTAGTTTGGTTGTACCTGAACTAGTATAACCCCACTAGCTCTCGGCAATTATTTTTTTCTTGCCGGTGTCAGGCACCACTCCACGTCTGAAAATGTAGTGGACTGAGTAGGATTCGAACTTACGACCTTCAGATTTGAGGCCGGGTATTCTACCTCTACTCCACGCCACCACCATACCCAGTGGTATGGCGCCGTAATAACCCAACGGCCCAGTAGCCCAAGTTCACGTAAAAGAGGCTGATTGAAGAGCGGCACACAGCCGGTGATGCAAACCCAGTAACCGAAGTTGGCGTGAAAGAGGTTCGTTGTAGAGCTGCTCATGTATACCCAGTGACACCCACACTATGAGCTAAGTTGGTCTTACGGTTAGTTTTGAAACCTGTTACCAGTGCGATTCGTGGCCGACCTCTCTACATTTTCCAATCATTAAACAACTTTTTCTGTTACCACTACACTATAGCCTAATGCTGTGCCCATTAGACCATGTACTACCCACTAACCCAAGTCGGTTGGAATATGGTTAGATAGACAGATAGTCCCCTGAAATTGTTCGTAGTTCCAGAGAATGCTAATCGCATTAAGACTCTCGTGTATACATTTAGTTTACCATCTTAAAAATCAACGCTATAAAAAACATCTAGGGATCTAAAATGCCACATCTCTCATAGCCGCAGTGTTTTCATTAGGCGTCAAACACCATGAATCGTTCAATTAAGTACGCACCGAGTTGCATGCTGCAGTCGCACCGTGCGGCGTTGCGTCGACTTGGTTAATTGTGCATTTTCTATGAATATATCTTGGCGATTGAAAGTATGTCCGCGTTTCTCATAGGTGAAGAAGACGCTCGAAAACAGAGCCGCCAGGCAGAGAACCCCAATGGACCTCGATATAGTGACAACTTTCTGCACAACGTCATCAAGGCACTAAAGGACGCAGCGCAAAGCAACATAAGCGGGGAGAACACCGACAATCCAACAGGAGGTGATGTCTCAGCGGCATCAGGAAGATTGCCGATGGCGGTAGTGGCAGACGCAGTTTTTTTTACCCCGGACCTGTTTCTCCCGGAGGTGTCGGAGCCGGTGTACGTGTGTATCAATCACTTAGTATTTTTTTGCTTCTTCCCATTTCGTCCAAGATTTTGCTAACAATCTCACCAGACACCGACAGGAAGGAAACGTGCATGCAGGAGGGCCCGACAGAATTAACTGAACGTTTTATTCAACAAACGTGAATGGCCAAAATATCGCAACCGTTTTACAGATTACGAAACCAAAAGCTCGCCTCAATAAACACATGCAGCAATGCGGAGGTGGGAATGGTCGTCTATTGTAAAAATTGCGACATCGAGGCAGGGAGAAAGCGATAGGTTGGTGCACTTTGGAATTATTTACAAGGATCTTTAAGCTGCCACCCTTCGATCTTTACACAAAAAGCGAAAAAACATGCAATTGTGGTAACGGCTCGTCTACGAGTAGTTTCCGAAATACGAGCTTGGACAATATTATGGATTACAAATGCCGGAGAAAATCCGAATAGCATGCGGCTACTCAAGATGCGCAGTTTCATTCATTACCACTCTTGATCTAGATTCGCATTCATCTTTCAGTGCTTCATAATCTGTTCTTACTCGACAATTCCAGCCTGACCGCATACCATCAGGCTGTCAAGGGACACTCCTCTTTGAGCTGGCGAGAGCCTACGTGGTTGGCCGAAGATGGCAGACCATTCTTACGTTAGGAAAGCGAAAGAGATACATGGCCAACGGCCACCATCGTAATAAATATGTAATTTCTCTAAGAAGTGTAAAGCACAGGATAATCTTGCTTAAGCAGTACATGTAGGGGAAAATACGTGGAAATGCCTAGTTCTAATGACTGCCCGTCTGTAATTAAATTAGCTCTGGGGAAATCCGAAGGTTGGAGGGAGTTTCATAAAAGAGAAAACTGTCATCCACCTAGAATTGGCATGAAGGTACAAAAGCGACACACAGTTGAACGCCTTTATAAAGAAGTGCTTGAGGAGTGAGTTTTTTTTTGTTACCCAAGGCCCTTCGTCGTATAGGTCGCGCACCGCACAGCTCTCAATAGTACCGTGCGAGAATTATTCCTCCGGCATACTGGTCGTTTCGCTCTAGAGGCGTTCGTTGTAGACGCGCTCGACTGAAGCTACCAAATAAACACATACGCATTTCCTTCTTAGCTTCATGCTCCATTCGGGTTATTGAGAAAATTTCCCTTTGTTGAAATTCATTCCCCATGTGCCACGTAACGCTTAAACTGTCGGCCTTGAACGAGACAGGTGCGGTGTCGCACTCGACAGTAGCATGATTCTTTTTTTTTTCTGTTCGATATGCAGAAAACTGCTCTAACTGTGTACGTCTTGCCTCACCGCGTGTCATACAGGCTTTCCTACGGCTCGTCCGGCGCTCTCCTGCTCCTTAAGTGGGCCACAGCTTCGGTCGAGCAGGATAGACATCTGCGAGAGGCCATCCAGCGGCACGAGCGGTGCCTGCAGGACGCTGCGTCCTCCTCGCTTGGTCGCAGCGCCACCGAGGAGGAAGAGCTGCTCGTGCCTGCGGTAGCCTGGGCGCTCAAGGTTGCCCACTGGGCCGCTGTCGCCCAGTGGTTGGCTGTGCCGGGAGCACCACCGGTACCCGTTTCCGCAATGTTGACCAGGAAGCCAAGCAGCTGACTGAGACGAGGAGCAGGCTGTTCTTCCACAGGTTCTGCGCCACGTCGTGCGGTGATGCGAGGGCGGCCAGGGCCTGCAAAATAGGCGTCCACTTCTCCAAAGAATTCAGCGCGGCGTTCGGTTGCCGGGCGCCCCCCGATTACTGGTGCCGAGGCGACAATAACTGATATAATTTGTATGATTCGGTCAGATTTCTTGTCCTCTTTCTTGGTTTTCGCGGAGGATTTGACATGCTTATGTAAATGCACGCTTGCGACTACAAGGGAACTTCATGGGCCTCTGATACGGCGGACATTCCACTTCATCGTTCCGGGAAGCGGAATATTTTGGTATGACCTGAATTAGTATATTATGGTTATGCAGACTCCACTGTCATGAACCCGACAGTATGCTTCCGGTAACATCGGTTCAGTGTGATTAATTTAAGCGTTGCAATATGTAGCACTATAGTTGGTCCAGCGACGACTTCTGCCTTGGATGAAATATTAGAACTCTAGTTCAATACAGGGCTATAATTCATGAACAATCTTCTCTTTGCTTCTGGTCTACCAACTACCGCCATCGCTTGAATATGTAATATGAAATATGGGGCTGGTACGCAGGATAACCTGCACCGGCATTTTCGAGTAGGCAAGGTGGGCGGCTGTGTTCGTGCTTTAGAATTTACTCGAGAGAGGAGTTCAGAGAGGAGCTGCGAGGATTATCTAGCATTTCTGGCTATGGAGTAGTGCGTTGCGAAGAGACCAATTATATTCGACGACTATAGCACACAGGGTGCTCATGTGATATACGCACAAGTAGCTCGGTAAAGCGCTAAGGGCAAGAAGCGATCTCGGAGGCATTCCAAAGCTAAAGCTCACCTGAGCAGGCTAGCTGAATATGATGACGGAGCGATCAATATTGGCGTAGCTCAATGTTGGCGCGCCAATAAAGATTCAAGAGTGGTATAGGAACGACAAAATAGAGGGGAAACGCCGCACACAAACGTGTCAAGGTCGTAGAATTGCCAAAGCTCAGATACGCAGAAGCCTGTGAAAAAAATCCGATTAAGCGCCATCGACGTAATGCTAAACGTTACGTTGATAATAGTACTTATGAATCGTATAAGCGAAGGGTTGATGCTTTTGCGATTTGTTAGGAACTGATGTGGAGTGCAGAGCAGTGCTGTTTTTCTGCAGCTTTTTTGATGCACAGTGACCGAAAATGTCCTAAAAAAGTTCATTGAAGAGCAACAAGTACTGAGTGGCTCATATTTAAGTTGGCATGGAAAAGGTTCATTGAAGAGCGGCCCACTAAAGCTACGAGGGAGTCGTTACTATGTTGAACTCGCGAAGGATGCTTCACACTAAAGGTGTCCTCGAAAAACTTTTTGAGTTGGTCTTCTCAATTGCAGGACACATTCAACTTTTTTCATAAAAGATGACGTACTGCTACATTTACGGAAAAGCGTCTAAAGCTCGTGTTTGCAGGTCTTTATGTTTGCAGGACCTAATGTCTGCTTCTTCATCGCTCGGCCCAGCTCACCCTGGCGGCCACGTGACTGTGTCAGCGCTAGCTGTCGTTGCAGACATAATGTCCTATCTTGTTTGAAATCGCGCTTATTTCAATGGCGTCTAGATTTTGAAAAACAGCCAGAAGTTGCAGATATTAAGGGGCCTGTTGAACTACACGAGTCTGGTTTATCGCCAAAAAAAGTCTGAATCAAGTGCGAGGAATGGATGCGCCTATTTCCTGTGTACCTCTTCATGGCCAAATCTTCGGTCATAATGGAATGTGCAGAAAAAGTGATGATGCCCACCTCTTCCGCAATTTCGCGGATAGTCGCATGACGGTCCCGCATCACCACAGCGTTCACTTCGCAATGACTTGGTCATTTCGGCATGTTGATGGCGGACCGTAGCATGGCTTGCTCTCCACCTATGTGCGGCCGTCTTTAAACTGGTTGTACCACTCCTTAATCTGTGTGCTGCTCATAGCATCGTCACCGAAAGCCGTCTGAATCTTCCGAATGGTTTCCACTTGGCTGTCGCCCAGTTTCTGGCAAAATTTGGTGCAGTAGCACTGCTCCCGTCGCTCAGCCATTTTGCCTTGCAATGAAAAAACCGACGAGAACACTGCGCACTATCTCACTCAAACTCTGCGTCCCAGCGACTGACGCTATCGGTAGGCGGGATAAAATTCGCGCATGCGCACGAAGGTTGAAGGTCAGCTGATGCAAGCGCGCTTGTTTCATATCCATCAGGTGTTCGCAAAAATATAAGGCTGGATACCTTTCCAACAGACCTCGTATATGCGAGATACGTCGTCGTCAGTCGTCGTAGTGTGAGTTGGGGCTGATGTTTGGGACGTGGATGAGATAGATAGAAGGACGGACGGGCTGCTACTCTTTATCAAGAACAGTGATAACCTACTCTGTGGAAGCTTTTTTATAAAGTTCAGTGCACAGTTATTGCTTTGAATTCCTTCATTAATTTTTTGGGACGTCATCACTATGCCACCGCGGGAAGTTTGAAATGTTAAGATGAATGCACCACGTTGTGGCACTCACGCGAACTAAAATTTGATGTACGGGAAAGCTGGATGCTGTAAATGGGCGATTCCGCGAAGTTTAATGGAGTGTGATACCATGATTTTCTGACACCATGCTTTTGGTGGTATAAGTGTGTCCACAATTACACTAATCCGAGGGAACCCAAGTGGATGTAAGTCCGTGAGTGAAAGTGGTGCCTACCTGAGTCTGATTCTGGGGCACTATAATGTAAAATGATTCCCAACTGCTTTGATTCGAATTTCTACAATCGGACTCCACGATTGGTGAAAACTTTTTCGGGCCACTCCCAACTTCGCCTGTTTGTCACGCGACGTCACGATAACCGTGATAGCTTCCCATCTGATATAACGTGTAAACACTCATTATGCATGATTAAACCGTTCAAAAGAAAAATAATCATTCCTGATTCGACGCCTTTTCACCGTTAGCCCTCTGCTATTGGTCCAATGTTTTCTGGCTACGCCCACTTCGCCTGTCTGTCACGCGACCTCAAAAAACCACGAAAACTCACACGTCAAAGTGACGTGTACGCGAAAAAAATACATTACTATGCCGAACAAAACTGACATATTTTCTGAATAGCCACAGACTGCCCCGTTACGAAAGGCGTAGAAAATGGCTCCCCGCCGATTGCTCAGGACCTCGCTACTCGCACCTGCCGTTTAAGCATGTATTTATTTGCGCATGATAAACCTTTCTGCGTAGCAGTAAAATGTTATCGAGTCCTTTAGGCATGCATACGACATTGCTGTGTGAACTCTTCCTTGATGAGGATTCCTTTTAGCGGCATTCTTATCCTTCCGTTGCACGCCGCCGCGATTTTCGACCAGCCACCGCAAGCTAAATAAGGCGAAGCGGACCAATTGGAGAAGCTGGCACCACCCTCTCATCGCGGTTATCTATTTTCACTGTGCTGGCTCGGCTCCATCGAAACCCTCTCCACTAGAGCGTGCTCCTCGCCTCTTGTCAGTCAATTAGATAAGAAAAACGGCCGAGTGTGGGCAATGGCATTGGTTTTGAAAGCGAACAAAGGTGACCTCCTATAAACGAGGAGAGCGTTTGATTGGGTTGTTAGACAATGCGGCGGGTCACCGCCCGATGCTTGCGTCGGTGGTTACGTAAATTTGACGTCAGGAGTTTGGAATCATTTTACGTTATAGCGCCCCTGGTAAGTCATAGTTCGAGGGAACCAGGCTTAGCCTGAACTTGGTTAGTCCGAGTGTTTTCAGCTTAGTAGAGGAATTTTGGTGAGTATCAGTCCGAGTGAGCCCGACTGAGTAGAATATTTGAGATACTGAGTTCGAGTGAGCCCGGCTTAGTGGAATTGGGGCGAATCTGAGTCCAATTGAGTCCGGCTGCGTAGTATTCAGGTGAGTCAGCGTCCGAGTGAT
The DNA here is from genome assembly GCF_013339745.2 of Dermacentor silvarum. Lineage (NCBI taxonomy): Eukaryota > Metazoa > Arthropoda > Arachnida > Ixodida > Ixodidae > Dermacentor > Dermacentor silvarum. Next base: position 57,054,089 of record NC_051155.1, read on the forward strand.
CTTGGCTAAGTAGAATTTTCATGAGTCTCAGCCGTAGTGGTACCAAGCAAAAAAAAAAATTATTTTGCCAAGGAGTCTCAGTGCGTTTCATTTATTTTGCCGACCTATGCACGCTACCCTCTCGTGCAAGTTTTGCAACTAAGCAAACTGAGCAGAGCAGCTGCAGTTTTGACTATGACGAGCCAATAAGCCTTCTTTTCTGTTCTGCGCTGTGTTGCTGAGTTCACGAAGGTGGTTGTTCAGATATCAGTCCGTCTGGCCTTTGTAAGTCGCACCGCAAAGAAGAATTCTGTAAACCACATGCGGTGTGCATTCCACGTATCGTCTCCAGAGCTTGACCTTGCCCTACCACCTGTGTTTTTGAAAGTGGTAGATGTTTGTCGTCACTTGAGAAAGTAGGTGCGGTGCTGTATATGTGACCTGTAAATCAACATTTTCCCCCCTATCTTTCCTAACCGACGTGATATTCGGGGATGCCGCTTAGTTACGCCAGTGGCGAGGGCCCTTACCTCTGCGTATGCGTTCGCACAGCAAGAAAGCTTTAGTCATTTTACTTCTACATTTTAATGCGGCCTATGATCTTCGCCTTCACAATAAACTACACTAGTTGGAAGTCAACGCTTCATCTCCCGACTTCATTCTGCGTTCTTCTATTTCTGTTTCTGTTAAGCTCAAGCACCCCCGTAACGAGAAAAATAATTTTCTCCCCCTACGACCAGGAAACAATACGGAGGAACACCGAACATTAACATCAAGGTGAACGGGGGCCCGATACCTATCGTAGACCAAATCAAAGTCCTAGGACTCCGGTTGCATGCGGAAGGCAGAAACCTCGGTAACATCAAGGCGCTAGAGAACAGCGCACAGCAAACACTAAGGCTAATCAAACGGACGGCCAATGGACATTACGGCATGATGGAGGGCAGCCTAATTCGTTTAGTGCAGGCCTTCGTCATATAAGCAGCGTCGTCTATGTGGTCCCGTACCTAACATTTGGTGTGGCAGAAGAAAAGATGGAATGCATCATCAGACAAGCTTTCAAACAGGCAATTGGCTTCCCAGTCACAACACCCAGCCACAAACTCTTAGATTTGGGGCTACACAACAAGCTTGAAGAACTAATCGAGGCGCACACTACCGCCCAATACGACAGACTCACACAAACGCCAACGGGCGACACACTCTACAGAAACTAAAAATTCGATATGAACTGCAAGACGGCACGAAACTAAGCATTCCACTAGAGGCGAGGAGATAATTAAAACTCCCCCACTGCCCAAGATCATGCACCCGGAGCACCACAACGAGCGACGAGAGTCAAGGGCGCGCCACATTGAGCGCAAATACCATGACGTAGACGTAGCCCACGTAGACTCCGCAGAATACAGAGAACGCAAAGGGATGTCCGTAGTAGCGGTAAACACGGACGGAGAACCCTTCGCGAGCGGCACCGTGAGAACGGACAACGCCGAAGTTGCGGTGGAAGCCGCCATAGCATTAGCGGTAGCCTCCACAAAGCGAGAGTTATCATAAGCGACTCAAAAATTGCACTTCATAATTCCGCGAAAACACGCATCTCACCAGAGGCGCTCAAAATTCTAAACAATAACAGCGACCGTCATCGCGGGACGATCGAAATTATTTGGGCACTCGTGCACTCCTGTCTCCCCAGCAACGAGGCGGCTCACAACATAGCTCGAGGACTTACTCGCCGAGCAAGTGAGCCGGCTCAGCCGGGAACGAGAGGAGACCGCATGGTCAGCTACAAAAAAATAACCGATTACTTTCGGCTGAGAAGGGCCTGGTACCCAGCAGCTCATCCCACGCTAACCAGGAAATAGGCGGTGGCCTGGCGCCTCCTGCAAACAAAGATGTATCCAAACCCGTGGGCCTGCAGCAGATTCTATTCAGTGCAATACAACGATCAATGCAAATTTTGTAAAGGTAGGGCGAATCTGCCACATATTCTATGGGCATGCTCGAAGGCGGCTCCTCTCGAGGGCCGCAAAATTCAAAACCGGCAGCAGTGAGAGACCCTGCTGTTCAGCTCAGACCAGCAAGACCAGGTCTGGGCCGTCCAGCTAGCTAGCCAAAGGCAGCCGCTGAGACTCAGGGGATCTCGGCCGTCTGCGAGGCGGAGGGAGGCTGCATCCGCCGTCGTGAATTGCTGGCACCAATAAAAGTTGAATCTCTCTCTCTCTCTTTTTCACCTTTTTTTCACCGCCATAGCCCCGAAGGAGTGGATACTCTATCCTTAACACCTTCGCAACGACCACAATCGGGTTGATCATCTTTGCGCATGCGCGGTGGCATGAGGGGGGACTTATGAAAAGGAGTAACGTCAGGGGCATGAACATAGCCAAGTAAAGGCGTAGACAGGCTAGAAGAGGGGGAACGACGTTTTGACCGCGATTCTTGCTCTTTTTGTATTTGATTGCGTGCCGCATACAATTTGTTGATTTTTTTCCTACATTGTTGCACTATCCTTCATAATGTCCCACCCGCTGAGTAATGTATGGGTAGGGGGGCCTCTGTCAGGCAGTTGCATCTGCCTTTAGCCCCTTCATCCCAGACAATGAATTGTCTAAATAAAGCATTACCAAAAAAAATTACTTAACAATCTGCATCACGCGTTTCAGCCCTTTCAGACGTCAATGAATTCTGTTGACTGAAAACTTACTTTCACCGCATTCATTTCATATTCAGAATCGTAAACAGCATATAGCTGCAGAATAGATCAAGAATTTTCAATTTTTTAGTGCGTTTTGTCAAGTTTACAAAACATGGACTCCATCCGAAAACTCACTACAGAACATAAACTGTTTATTGTCTAGCAAGCATGAGAAGCACCCATCCAGGCACTTAAAAATGATGCCTGTGGAAACACACTGTGCAAAATAATGAAAGGAGTACACTCACTTCATACGAGGACGTATTTATACCGAGCAAGTACACGCAGCCGTCTATCTTCCCACTCGTTTTACTAAAACATTTTGAACCAGTGATTCAAACTTGCAACACAGTTCCAATCGAAACAGTTTCAAGACGTATGCGACACATTTTCAGGACCTTTACTTTCATCAATTCTGTTGGTGTTGACGCACTTTCTTGGCGTACACTATTGTGTAGACAGCGTCCTAGAGGGTTAAGATGCGCAGCTGTTGCAATCAATGCTAGTATTTTGCTGCAACAGGATGTCAAAAGCTCAGAATGGTAGGCTGGGTGTAACAGTTCTCTTTTCTTCTGTTACTATGCCGTCATTGTCCAGGCCATTTCCTTGTCATCAGCTCATGCTCCTGCATCAGTTTGGAACTGGGAGCTGGACGCGCTGATAAATGACCTATTGTGCCACATTCGCCATTGGCTATTTGTGAGCAGTAATGTTTGCCACGTCGACTCGGACAGTTGTGGCGTCGGAAGGCAGAGGCCCACTATGGTTGTGCCAACCACGACATTGTTTTGCTGTCTTTCTGAAAGTCAACCCTGAGCTCGAGGAATACCTCATGTATGCTAGTACTTTTTTCTTTATATAATGGCTATGTATTCTTATAAAAGTCACAACGTGACCTCGAATTCGTCCGTGTAATCCATGTGTCCCACTGCGGTCCTAGATTACTGCGCACGCGTTCAGTTATTGTGGAAATATCTATTGCTTAGAAGCTGGATGACAGAACACTGTGGGCTGCGATGAATGACAATTCACTCATATGAGTAGTGATGTTGTTTTCGACAGAACTTGTCAAAAGTTTACGCTCAGTTATGCTTTTCGTTTTATTGGGCCCGAACAGAGGAACGGAAGCGGGTCTAAGGCCTACATTTTCTGCACATTATATATTACGTGGGTTGCGCTTTTTCTTGCTATACTGTTATTCAAGCAAAAGCTATGGGTGCACCGACAAGACAGTGTTGTAGAGAATTTAAAAGGCGACACTTATTTGCTTTGTAGCTGAAAACAATGCAAAAATAGCTCGTGTTTTGAAAGTAAGCTGCCTCTAAATCTGCGTGACAAAACTATTCAGTTAGCTATTATTTCTCGCATAGCGACATCTTTACTTAAACATACTAAACATGTGCCTCACAAGTTCTGCGAAGCTCAAGGATTTTCGTTGAGCTCGCAAGTAATTTTCACTTTTGGAATCTAGCATTTCGTTCTTCCACTGACCTGGTACAAGGGCTAGATTGGTTTGAGGTGATTCAGAACAATAATTATTTCTTCGAGAATAATAGTATGGTTCACAGGAATTAAGCCTTGTTAAGTTAACGATAGAAAGAATGAGGCATCTCTCTTATTTACCTTCGTTTTTCTCAAAATTATGCCTACCATTGTGGTTTGCTTTTTTTGTTCCGTCACAATATTTTACATCTTTCAGTGGATGTAGTTTTCCAGGTGAATATTCACGGGCATATAAAAAAATATTTTTCGCATGAAGCATAGCAGTTTGCGTTGTAATACTTTTGTTGACGCGGAGACAGTCCGCAGAACAGCAGATCTTGTTCTTACAATGTTAGTTTTATCCAATACACATCATAAAAAGCCTTGAGAAGTAGTCTGGCAAGGGCACAATACTTTAAGGCGTGTGACTACGCAGAAGTCAAGATTGAGTTCATTTCAGATTCCAACTCAAATTCAGTGAGGCTTTTTTTAGTAAGATTATGTGAATACAGAGCTTCAGCAAATGTTACGAAAACAAATCTGTAATTTGATGTTGACCCCCGTTACCATCAGGGAACTGGCCTAGTTCAACTGGGCAAGAATCCTGGCTAGTGCAAAACCCACTCACGCCTTTGCGTACCACCTTTACCCGCTTCTTATTTTCTTCGCAGACGTGAGCTACGTGACCCTCACAAAGCCTGGCTTGTTGTATCAGAGCGCATGCAGGCTCGCGCGCGTGCTCCCAATTGCAGTATTAGTTGACTGGTATAGTTGCTAGCACTTAGCTATAATATTATTAGACATAACTAGACGAACATAGACAATACAAAGTAACAAGCACAAGAAAAAAAGAACCAAGAAATACACATTCACGAGCTAAACTAGAATCGATATGGCTGTACATGAACGTAATATACATTTATGTAATAGTGACACATACCAAATGGCTATATCAAAGCAAAGCAAGTAACTGAATAAAATCCAATGAATCAAGTGCGCTAAAGAACATGAGCACGAAACGCGCGGAGCAATACATTTTGATGACTTAACCCATAAGCTACGTTACATACCGCTCCAAGCTAAGTGTCAAACCTAGTTCTGCTCCTTATGACGATTGGCAGGTGCGTCAGTTGCATAACACTTGCTCTTGCAAGTGTGCACGCGCGAGTTTCTATAAGTTTATGTATGCAACGATGAAACGCGAGAGTAACAGCCAACATTACCACTTTCTTTTGCGTGCGTCCCATCGCATAGCAACACGTTGCTTATGAAAATGAGGGCCAGTCAGTTTCTTGCCTTCTTCCCACATGTCAGAAAGCTTTTTGAGACGCTGTGTTAGACTGCACAGCTATCGGGATTGGCCCAGGTGGTAAGTGAAGAGGTTGCAACATTTCCTTGTCGTAGGACATTAAATCAATCTCCAGCGTGGTCGTCGCACTATCACACGCATCTGCTCTCATTAAAGAAACACATTGGTCTATCTTGTACCTTGTAAAGCCTTGCAAAAATTCAAACAGTGCTGCACATTCAGCTGCCTTAAAAATACTTCATAACATCGATTCCCACATAGCGTTGAATCTGCTTCAATCTTTTTCCGCAGAGCTAGGCTTGTGTTAGTGGTGTAATAGAAAGCCCACGCAATAGTGAATGAGAGCTATCTCAAAAAAAGAACAATCGGATATGCGATACCACAAGATATTTTGGTGCCTTTCAATTTGCTTTCTGGGCCTGGTTTATGGAAGTACACGCCTATTTTATTTCTGAGTTTTATTTTAGTATTCGTGTTTTGTAAAGCGTATTTGTACTCTGAGTTGCAAAAAACTCTTTATGGATATTTAATATCATTGCTTTCCATCCCAGCCGTCTTATCGCTCAATAGACATCAGAGTATCAAGGCATGATGTTGGCACCATAGTTTACAAAAATCCAGTATCCTGTTCCACAAAAGCTATCTCTGGCAATTTGGGCACTGAAATCTTTCCAGATCGGCAATACCTTCAGAAAAAGGACAATTGAGCTTCATACAATCTCTGTGTAGCGTCATAAACATACCCATCCTTCAGCATCATGTGACATAGCCATCAACCCAGAATTCATAGCTGGGCTTGCGAGCCGCAAGCAAGGGGAACTTACAGTCAACCTCGAAATATTACGGACCATGAAATCTGACAAAAAGCTAAATATCCCCACAGTCTCACAACGCAGCCTGGTATTTCCTTTTTTGGTGTCGGCTAGAATATGATAACATTGTCGTTTAAATTTTCACTGGGTACTGCTATAGGCTGATAGGGAACTGAACATTGTTCTGAGATCCCGTGGTCCGTAAAATTTTCTGGTTCAGTTTACTATCACTCTTGGCCGGGTAGTTAGCCGCAACCGCCACTAAGCTCAACAATCGGTCAATCCGAATTTCATTTCATTTCATTTTTCATTTTATTTCTTTAAAGACCCCGTAGTAGGGGTATTACATAAGGGGTGGGAATACAACAATACAAACAAGTGTTACAATGCTTCTAATTTGTTAGATAAGAACGTTGTTACATCTTGAATAAATTGTGATGAACAGGTGACCGCAGCGACTTGATGAGGAAGGGCATTCCAGTCTTTAGATGCTCGGTAGAAAAACGAGGCTGAAAATGTATTTGTGCGTGAGTTTGGTTGTGCTACCTGCAGGGGATGGCCAATGCGTTGTGACCGGCGTGATGGGGGAAAATTCCCCCATCACGCCGGTCAAACTATCCAGCCGCCATTTGCAGGAATTGAATCTAAGAAAATTAGGGATTATAATAAAGCCAACTACCATGCCATTAACACGGAACTTACTTCCTTTTCTGACAACGTGTTACTACCTTCTTTTTACAGTCGCTCAGTAGAAGAAAACTGGGTTCTTTTCAAAAATAAGATTTTGGCACTAATAGGAAAACACGTGCCTTTGATAACGATTACTAACGATAAACGAATCCATGGTTCAACAAGTCTCTGCGCAGACTCAGAAACAGAAAGAAGCGGCTCTATAGGTCAGCGAAAAATTCATGTTCACAGTCTTCTTGGGAAACGTATGAGGAATGCCTAAAAACATATTGCCACGAAATTGCAACTGCCAAAAATAAATACTATTCCCAGGACTTACCATCACTCCTTAAATCTAATCCGAAGAAGTTCTGGAAAGTAATAAGCCCTGATTACGACGATAACTTCATTTCCTTGCATGATGAAAATAACACTCCTTTTGCCGACACTGATTGTCCATATGTTTTTAACTCATTCTTTTCATCTGTCTTTACTAGTGAAAACGACCATCTTCCCGAAATTCTCGAACGAGATTACTCATACATGGCACCCATCGATATCACAATTGAAGGCATTTCTAAAATAATACAAAAATCTGAAAATGTCTGCGTCTTCTGGTATTGACGATATAAATTCTAAAATTTTAAAGAACACTATATCTGCCTCTAGTAAAATCCTATTCCACATTTTTCGGCAGTCACTAAATACGGGATTGTTGCCTACTGACTGGAAGATAGCGAAAGTAGTGCCAGTCCATAAAAGTGGGAATAAAAGTTCACCTGGGAATTATCGCCCCATTTCCTTAACATGCATCTCTTGTAAGATGCTTGAGCATATCTTAGCTTCTAACATTTACACTCATTTAGAATCTTACAAATTCTTCTTTTCTAACCAGTATGGGTTTCGAAAGGGTCTTTCTTGTGAGACTCAACTTTTCGAATTTACTACCGACTTGCATTCTAACATGAATAGTAATCTACAGACAGACTGCATATTCCTTGACTTTGCAAAGGCCTTCGATCGTGTTGCTCACTGCCACTTGATTTTAAAACTATCATCGCTAAAACTAGATTCGCTTACGCTAACATGGCTTCGTAACTTCCTAACGAACCGGCAGCAATTTACTATCGCAAACAATTACTCTTCATCACTTTGTTATGTTTCCTCTGGTGTTCCGCAAGGAAGTGTTCTCGGCCCCTTACTTTTCCTCATCTACATTAATGACCTGCCGACAATTTATCATCTTGTATGCGCATATTCGCTGATGACAGCATTATTTACCGTCCCATCCGCAGCAGTACTGATCATCTTGCCCTTCAACAAGACCTAGAGCGTATTGGTGAGTGGTGCGATACCTGGCAGATGACATTAAACGTTTCCAAGTGCAAACTAATCACTTTTAGTCGAAAACATCATAACTTTAGTGGCCTATACAAAATTGGTAACAGAATTGTGGAACGCGCTCAGCATTATAAGTACCTAGGCATAAACCTAACTCCTAATCTTTCCTGGTCCACACATATCACTTCTATCTGTGCTAACGCATCAAAATCATTAGGTTTTCTACGCCGTAATTTATACAATTCTCCTTCCGATGTACGTAAACTCGCGTATCTTGCTTTAATCCGTCCGCAACTCGAGTTCGCCCCCTCCATTTGGTCACCGCACCAAAAATACCTAATTAACAAGTTAGAATCTATCCAGAACAGAGCCAGTCGATTCATTACGCGTAATTACAGCTACCCATCTAGCATAACACAGATTAAACAAGGCCTTGCACTCGAGCCACTAAAAATTCGCCGTGACATTTCCCTTTTATCACTTTTCCACAAACTCATCCACACCAGCATGATGCCATCTGTTCACCTTAATCTAGCTCATCGAACTTCACGCCGACTAAATAACAACTTTAGCTTATCACGCATGTACGGTGAAACCGACGCTTTCAACCTTTCGGCCCTTCCACGAGCGATTCATTTGTGGAATGACCTACTAGATGATCTCGCATCAGAGCGGGATCACGCAAAGTTCTTAAGCAACCTAAAAAAATATTTATGCACCGAAATTTGATGTATGGCGTTTTCGCGTTCACCCGTGCCTACAATGCTGTTACCGGTATGCTTTTTTTTGCTTTTATAGTTTTGAAGATGCTTTTTTCACCTGTTTTTATTTTATCGTCTGTGTACAGTTATTTGCGTAATACTTTTTCGGCAGTTATCATATCTTGTTAAACTGTTGGTGTTTAAATAGTTGCTTTATATTATCTTTTGTGTAACGCCTTCAGACACTACACTTTGCTGTTTTAGTATATTTTGCGTTTCTCTGCTCGTGTGTTCACTTACATTTGTAATATTCAATATTTCACCTATGTGTATTTCTCTATTATGTACATGCTGTATTGCCCCCCTTACACAATGTCCCACGAGGGCGCTGTATGGTACTCATAAATAAATAAATAAATAATGTATGGTGGACGATTAAGCGTCGAATAGTAGAACCTATGGAAGAGGGAGAGGGTGGCAACGCGGCGACGAAAGGATAGAAGCGATAAGGAAGATTCTTTTTTCAAGTATGAAATGCTGACGTCGTAGGAGTATGTAGAATGAATATACCTGGTGGCGCGATTTTGAACTGCCTCAAGGGCTTTGGCGAGATATGCTTGATGCGGATCCCACATGGAAGATGCGTATTCAAGTTTCGTTCTTACTAAAGATTTATAGGCTAACAGCTTTACATGCAATGGAGCGAAGCGAAGGTGGCGTTTTAGAAATCCCAATGTTTTGTTAGCCGATGAAATTACATTAGTAACATGCACATTCCAGGTTAGGTCATTAGCCAAGGTGACACCTAAGTATTTGTAAGATTCTACTAATTCAACAGAGACGTTACTAATCCGATAAGAAAAGCGAAGGGGGTGATGACGTCGCGTAAATGAAATAAGTTTGCATTTATTAGAGTTGAGTGTCATCAGCCAATGACCACACCATTCTTGTACGTGGTTAAGGTCAATTTGAAGAGCTGTTTGGTCAGTGGTGTTATTGACTGCGCGGTAAATGACGCAGTCATCGGCAAACATACGGATCTGGCAGGATACGTGCAAGGGTAAGTCGTTAATATAGATCAAGAAAAGAAGGGGGCCAAGGACGGATCCCTGTGGTACGCCTGACGTGACGGAGGCAACGTTAGAAGCGTGGTTGTTAACTTAGACATATTGGACCGGTTTGTTAAAATTGTTCGAGCCATTTTAGGATATCAGGATGCAGATGCAAATGTGAAAGTTTTAGTAATAGGCGCCGATGTGATATTTTGTCAAACGCTTTCGCGTAATCCAAAAAAATGGCGTCTGTTTGAATGTTCTTGTCAAGATTAGTATGAATGTCATGAAGAAAGAGTGCAAGCTGGGTCTCGCAGGACAGGCCCCTGCGGAACCCGTGCTGCGAAGTATGAAAGAAGTTGTTAGCGTCTAGAAAGTTCATAATATGAGAGTAGATTACATGCTCCATGATCTTGCAGGGAACACTTGTCAATGAGATGGGGCGGTAATTTGGTGGAGAATTTTTGTTACCTGATTTGAAGACTGGAATAACCTTCCCCATCTTCCACTCATCTGGTATGGTGCCTGTGGAAAGCGACTGCGAAAATAACAAACACAGAATCGCTGCAGAAATGTGTTTCGTGTTTTTTAGTAGTTTAGAGTTGATGTCATCAATGCCAGCTGATGAAGACAACTTAATATTTTCTATTACAGATGAAAGCCCAACTGCTGTGAATGTGATGGCTGTCATGTTGTACTGTATATTTGTGGTTGACGGAGCAGGAAGTGTCCCCATTTCACTTGTGAAAACTGATGAAAACGCGTTGTTGAACATGTTAGCGCAGCTTACATCCGTAACCGGTTCACCCAAATCGTTAGTAAGAGTATTCACGTGCGCTAGTTCAGGGTTTATCACCTGCCAGAATTTTCTGGGATTAGTAACTAAAATCTTTGGCAGGTCATAGTGAAAAAAAGTTCGCTTCGCATCGCGAATTCCTATCAAGTAAGCACTTTCAGCAGTGTAATATTTGTCCCACGCGACTGAGCTCGACTTGATTTTAGCGGCACGATAGAGGCGCTTTTTTATTTTCTAATCGTTTTATAGATCTCGTGAACCATTGTTTTTGTTGATTGGAGCGAATGGTTATCCTGGGAATAAATTGATTCTTTAGTTCACATATTTTGTTTTTAAACATTAGCCAGTTATCATAAAGCGAGTGGGTATGAAATTCCTCAGCAAAGGTAGAAAAAATGCGTTTAATTCATTATTTATAGCCTCATAGTTACCTTTGTCATATAAACAAATTGTCTTCTTGTGCATGTCACGTGGTGGGGGAGTGAAACTGAAAACACCGTGAATAACTTTGTGATCACTGATCTCACGAAGATATGTAAGGGATGATAAGCTTTCAGGATGATTGGTTAGTATGAGATCTAAAATATTGGCAGAAGTCTCCGAGATACGAGTCGGCTCCAGTACTAGTTGTGTTAAATTGTAATTTAAACACACTTCTATGAAGTCGCTCGCTTCAGATTGATTTGTTAGTGAAGTAGTTCCATCGCGCCAGTTAATGCCGGGAAAGTTCAAGTCCCCAAAAAGAATAATAATAGCATTGGGGGGGATTGAAGTTTTTTCATTTAAAATGTTGTTTAAGAGATTAGAAAACTCTGGTTGACGGTGAGGGGGTCTGTAACAAACACCCAGCAGCACTGTTTGCGGAGAACACTGACATTTTAACCACAATATTTCCAGTTCACTGTCCGTGTTAACACGTGTGCACGGCAATTGTTGGTTCACGGCAATCAGAACTCCTCCGCCACGTGCGTCTCTCCGATCGCATCGATAAACGTCGAAGTTGGGAAGATCGGCCAGAACTTCTGCGTCACTGATTTCACTTGTAAGCCACGTTTCTGTTAGTACCAGTAAGTTACTGGCGGATGATGACATAAGGTATGATACGTGTTCACGTTTTCGTAGAAAGCTACGTATGTTAGAAAAACTTACTAAAAAACACAGACTATTACGCGGGGTGGCAGGGGGAGTTCTGTTTAGATTCGTAGGGTAATGCGATTGCTATGCTATTTCTTTGACGGTCTGTGATGGCTCGTCAAATATGTAGCGTTTAGTACCTATGTGCAATGTTTTATAACGCAATGAAAAGCGAGCAGATTTCCCTTTTGCAAAAGCGACAAGGTGCCTGCGGGCGTTCTGCACAGTCTTAGAAAAATCTTCACCGACACTGTGTTCTGTGCCTTTAAACTTGCGGCCATTTGATAAGATGGTCTCTTTTGTCTTGAAGTATGCAAATTTGACAATTATAGGGCGGCGGCGCCCAGCGGTGTGCCTCCCAAGGCGATGTGCTCGTTCAATTTCTTTTGTGTCTATGTTAATGCTAAGGTGCTGAGAGCACAGCTGGGTTGCGATTTCTTCAGACTGGGCAAATGTCTCAGAGGGATTAGTATCAGGAACGCCATAAAAGATTAAGTTGTTCCTACGGGATTGGTTTTCGGCGTCATCCATACGCCGTTCCAAGCAAGCGGCTAGGTCAGTAATTTTAGTAGTTTCTGTTTTTACGGCTTCGATTTCAGTTCGTAAAGGGATGGGAAGGGCCCGGTACCCACCAGCTCATCCCGCGCTAACCAGGAAACAGGCGGTGGCCTGGCGCCTCCTGCAAACAAACATGTACCCAAACCCGGTGGCCTGCAGCAGATTCTATCCAGGGCAATTCAACGATCAATGCAAATTATGTAAATGTAGGGCGGATCTGCCACATATTCTATGGGCATGCTCGAAGGTGGCTCCTTTCGAGGGCCGCAAAATTCAAAACCGGCAGCAGTGGGAGACCCAGCTGCTCAGCTCAGACCAGCAAGACCAGGTCTGGGCCGTCCAGTTAGCCGAGGCAGCCGCTGAGACCCAGGGGATCTCGGCCGTCTGCTAGGCAGAGGGAGGCTGCGTCCGCCCTCCTGGCACCATTAAAGTTGTATCTCTCTCTCTCTCTCTCGTAAAGGGATGATGCTTTGGCAAAGATTTTCGACGACTGTCATTCGGGAATTCAAGTCCGACACCAACTTGTTCGTCGCCAGTAGTTGGCTCTTAATCTCTTTCATTTCTGTAATTATTTCCTTTTGGCCGGCTGTTAGTTTCTGCAGTTCTATTAGTACAAGGTCAGCACTATCGGGACCCAGGTTTGATTCGATGTCTCCTGATAAGAGAAGCAAAGAGCGAACTGCAAGAACACATTCAATAGCAATAGCGACACTGCACCGAGGGCTCGGCAGCTGCACCAGAAGGTAATTGCTAGATCTTTTTGCAAAAAGAGAATACTTGTTACCAACCTGCGTAGCGAAGAGCAACGGGTTAGTTGTCTGCATTGTGGTACAGCAACCGAGTAGTAGGAATGGCGGTACGCCACGTCGACCTTTGTCACATCGTCTTCACGCTAATCATCTTTGTAATAGGCCTGAAACTATTGAACAGTTTTTCAATAACTGCGAAATGTCATTTTAGCCGAGGTCGTTTTCATGAATGCTTCCAAACGAGCTTTTCAGAATGTCGCAATATCACATATCTGGCTGCACAGTTTGGGATAATATCATTTGACATAGTTTTCACTCAGGTGGCAGCTTAGCTTGTGGAATATGAGTGTGCAAGACCGAGTTGCACAAATAATAGCTTCCTCAAAAATAAATGTTAGGCAAATATCCCTTTCAGACGCCAATTAGTTGTGTTAATTGGAAACTTACATTCAGCACATTTGTTCCATCTTCAGAATAATAAAAAGCTTACAGCTGTAGAATAGATTCAGAGTTTTCAGTTCTTTCATAAGTTTTGTCAAGTTTACAGAACTCCAGCGAAAACTCACTGCAGGAACATCAGATATGCGAACATCAACTATTTCATGCCTACCAGGCTTGAAAAGCGCCTATCCAGCCACTCGAAAATTATGACTGGCGCAACAGATTGTGAAAAACAATCAAAGTGAGCCTGCTACATACAATTATATATACGACCAAGCAAAATACACATCTACCTTCATACACGTTTTACCAAAACAATTTGTCCGTGTTTTCACACTTGCATCACTATTTCAATCAGAATCATTTCAAGATGTACGTTTTTAATCAATGCTTTTGCTGCTGATGCATTATATTGGTGTACACAATTGTTTACATAGCATTAGAAAGGAATATGCACCTGAGCTGCATTTATAATCAAGATGATTGTGTGCCAGTTTTGTATTTGCTTTACGTTAGGTGTTCAACTTTATGTTCTTTCTGGCTTTGATTGTAATGAGTGGTTGATTTGTAGGATTGCACTCTTTTTGCGCTTGCGTTCCTCTAATTGGATATGGCCATCTGGTGCTAGTGCACGTTCCAAAGGACCTCAATAAAGTTTTTCCATTCCATTCCAACTAGTGTTCCAAATACTTAAGCAGTTCCTGCACACGCAGAACGTTTTGTCATCATAATAGTAAATGACTTGAACAAAAAAAATGAACGAAAACAAAAGAAAACCTTCTTTGGTTTGTACTTGTAGGGCATCGGGCTGCACTGGCGCAGCTGGGTTCGAAACACATCAGCACACTAGTATATTTTTTCCTCAATACTGAGTCTGAAAATGAGGCTACCATGCCAGACGTACCAAGATACCTGGCGATTGATTATAATAATGCTACTGATTGAATTCATCAGCCAAACAAGTGTTCCCTAAATCACATCGTAATTACATTGCTCTCAGTGAGGCGTCGCCTATGATTCTTTGGTCGTATTTACTAGCGAAGCATGGAGTCGCATTACGCGCGCACTGAACTTTATTTGCATTATCCAGGCAATATAATCGAACGCATACCTATATCAAATATAAATTTCTCATTGTAATTTGATTTCTCACAGATTTCAGCAGATGTACTTCAAAATATCTGTGTTCCCTGTGCTTTAATTAAATTATTGGTTTATGCGCTTTATAACAGCCGCTGAAGAATCTTTTCGTGAACATGATATGATGTTATTGCCTGTACAGTGTTTAATGTCGACTGCTTACATTAGTCAGAATGGAAAGTGCAGGTGAGCTGTTGGTAATGCAAAACTAGAAAATGTGGAAGTGCGGTGCTTCTTGACATATGCTATCGCTTCGTTCTTCTCCGCCGCCTCACGGTCCCTAATTAGAGGGAGAGGAGCCGTTGCAGAAAGTAGGTGCAAAATGAAACGCCAACAATGATCTGGTTGAAATAATTTTCTACGGAATTAAGCAGCGAGATAATTTCAAGAAAGTCTCTAAGAGAGCAGCATGTCTCCAGAATTACGCAACAGGCGCGCTGTTCTTTCAGAGTCACCTGGTGCCTTCCAGGATATGTGTGTCGTGGCAGTCGGCAACTTAGTGCTCTAGTTAGCCATACGCCGATGCAGACGAGGCGACGTCTCAGTGCCCCGTAGCCAAAATCGCCGAGCAGCACACGTGCCACGAAAGAGAAAAGCATCTGCAATGTTGATGGTATCCAGTAACAGAGGCGCTCACACCTTACGCGTCGTGGTGTATAATTCCCAGAATCTGGCACGAACGAAACGGACGACGAAAGCGGCAGTGCTTCATCGCATTCTCTTGTAGCAGGGCTGCTTCACACCCGTATGTTGGAGGAGCGTCTCTGTCATGCCATTCTCCCGTCGACAATCCCCATCTCAGCGCGTGTCTGCGCCACCAGCTTTCAGACGCAAATTCCCGGCGGAACGAATTGGAACAAGCTCTGAACTCTCCTTAGGCGAACTAGACAGCTAAGGAGGGGGCTCTCTCTCTCTCGCGCGGCGAACACCGCGCCGTATGGCTCAAAAGAGCTTCGAAATGAGTCGTTGACGGAGAAGAAGAGAAACGGGCATTGGTGCGTGCGGCCCAGCGTCCCACATAGCCCCGTGTTTGCATTGCGGGGTCCGGATCTCGGCTGCGCATCAGCCTCCGTCGCACGCCGTTGTCGTCGCCCATGCCATTGACATCGCCTTGCCGAGACGCGCTGGCGTTCCTCGCTCTGTTGGGCCGTTCCGTGCCAGCAGAGCACACGCCAGCGGTAGTCGCGCCGCCGTGGATGTATCGGCACAAGAGCCATGGGCGTCGTTCATATGGGACGCGCGCAAACAAGCGCAATCTACCCTCGCCCATCGATCCCGCCCACTCCCCTTTCCCTTCGTGGTATAAGAACTACGGGAGGCCAGCGGATCACCGATGAGAGAACGTGTGCGGGCATTTCGGTCAGACGTGCATCCAGAGTGAAGCCAGAAGGACTAAGCGGTACCTGGACTATAAGCGTTTCCACTTTCTCGTCTTCTCGCTGATTGCCCTTGGAGGAAGACGGCCTTGAGGTAACGTGGGAGTGCTTGCCACGTAGACGACTGGCGTATGAGAACGGAGGGGGCTGCTAGCCTTATGGCTTATCACAGAGCAATCAATTTGGACTGATGAATGTGTTTAGGCTGAGCTAATTTTAGATAAGCGTACCCGTGAATAATTCACGAAGCAATCGTTTTCCGTAAGAATTGTCAGCCATCCGGGTTGATCTTACCTGAAATTCACTGCGTGAACCCGCGGTCGCGTACGCCGCAGTGACTTTGGCGTTTCACTGATAAGCCGGGGCCACGGGGACCGCATGTCGACGGGGGCGAAATGCAAAAACTCCATGTACCGCACGTTAAGGAACCACATGTGGTAAAAATTAATCCTCAGTACCCCAATATGGCGTGGGTGATAATCGTATCGTTGTTGTGGTACGTAAAACCTTACAATCTAAGGTAGTCACGACGCGGGAAGCGGAATCTGATGTTTTATGAAGTGCGTCTCTCCGATTGTACGTCTACGAAATCTAAGAAGTTCCTGCTTCCAAATGAATGAAAAGTGAATATGCTGTAAATGTTTGAAAAGCGAATATGCTATTTAATTTCTCCAACGAGAAAGGACTCTGAGTCAGAAGCGAAAATGTCACTCACTTCCCGTACACTGACATATGCGTGTAGAAATACACGCGCGTGTCTCATAAATGTACTTTAATTACCGAGATATGGGCGCGCAAGTATTTTAGTTCGAAATCATAGACCCGAAAAATGCTTAATTGGCCTAAATAGTATTTTGCTCTTTAGCTTTAAAAAATTATATACTGGCGTTTATCGAGAAGAACGACTGAGTAGTTTATTAGTGCGGCAATTGGCTATGCAAGTACGCAATATATGCTTTCCAACCTGTTCAAACCATTAAAGAGTCCTATAGCTTCACCACCGCGGCGGATAAAAAGCGCCAAGATGATGTAAAATGAAATACTGAGCGAACATCTGCTCACTTGACATCTCTCACACCTGATCAGGTTGTTACCTTACAGAGTCTGAAATATGTGCTCTAGACAGTTTGCCTGGGGGTGCTCATGCACTATGATTGTGGGTATATCTACACAGCATCACGCTTCTTGAGCATGTTTGAAAATTATCTGCACCACATAGCCTGAATGGGCGTGAAGGTAAAATTAGGGGCAAGTAAAAAGTAAGTAGACCATTTCCACTCTTCTGCATTGCAAACCGTGTCAACGCAGTACGCTTTACCAGTCGGCTTTTTAAATGCGTATGCAACAATGCAATGAGCAGAAAAATTGCACGGGTAACCACTGAGAGAAACTGTTCTAATCTTGCCAGGAAACAAAATCATAAAAAGCAAAGAGGTCGACGACTGTATTCAGCCAGGAGCAATACGCTCGAAAGTTACAGCGGATTTATATTGTCCACACGAAATTGAGGTGGCGTAAAAACAGGCATCAGCAAACAGGCAAACACAGGCTGTTATACGCAGTTGCATAGTTTTGGGGCAAGGAATACCACTGGTTCCGCTCAGTATGCCTAATGGAACCTTCTTCGTCCACGTGAGTGTTGACTTTGAATTACAGTTAATGTCTTCATCGCTTCGCCGTCCATAGTGATTTCGGCGCATCAAATTATGTGAAAGCAACAGCTTCTATTTTGCTTTATGTGTAGTAAAATTCGTGTAATGGCAAAGTCAGGCACTATCTTTGAAGCAAAAAGCATGTCATGGGCACTTCTAAATGCCCTGCGAATAGCCGGCGCTGGTGAGCATGATGTCGAATGCACGTGCATCTCCTGAATCTTAAGTGGCAGTATGGTATATTTTAATTGCGCTAACCCACACGGACAAGGACGAGGCAGACAAGACATGCGCGGACTCGCTACTGAATGTTTAATGGGTGAAAATAACATATATACAGAGGAAAAATGAATACATCTGATTGGCCATCCAACCATGGATAAGTTGACGTCACACAGTAGCATCTAAAAACCCCAACCCGCAATCAGCTAATGACACGAAGGTTCCCGACAGTACTGGGCACAGGGACAAAAAGTGGCAGTACCCGACATTCTACATTTCCTATTTCTCGTTCGCTCGTTAAAGTACGAATTCCAATGCCCGTCTCTTTTAAGAAAGTGATTTCTCAGGAAAAGAATAATTGACATATGCTGCCTTACTTGCAGACCAAAAAAAAACAATGCAGAAAAGTTGCTGGGCTCAGGTTACGCTCCACCATTGATAGGTATAAGTGTACGAAGCACAGATAATGAAATATTTGAGACTATTAGAAGAAGCGAGAAGAAGATATTTAATAAAACGTACAGAATTCAGTAGACGTAGGCGCCAACATGCTACGCGCTATAAAGAACGGGAACAGGGACAAAAAAGACACCGCAGAATGAGGGAACATAAAAAGCAAGAAAGTACATGACCGAAGTGAAGGTTGACGTAATAAGCTAGACCTTGTCGACCAAGTTATTGTTTAAAATATATGAGAAAGAAATGTAAATGCTGATGACCACACTTTATTGTGATACGGGTTGTGCATTAGAAACAGTGGCACACACAACGGTGGCAATGCCCAAATTGGAAAGACGAAAGGACATGTTATCATTGAATGGGCTCTGCTTTCCAAGAACCACCATATCTAGAAAGCAGATGTCGATAAGCTTCTACTGAATGCCTCGATCTTACCTAGCTAAAAAATATATTTCAAGCGCACATTCATGGCGATGTCAGTCATGAAGCATTTGTTTGGTATGAGGTAGAGTGATCTGCAGGTCAAGTTACTGTGTTTTGAAACGTTAGCGACACTAAGGGAAACCACATCCAGGTGCAGCGAATGATCAGGGTGACTTGCAACATATCAGCTGAAAGAAACTAACGTGAAAAAAATAAAGGATGCAAGCAACGCCTGACATAAATAAAAAAATCATGGGGCCACAACATTCATATGGGGACGGATTACCAGCGACCCTGTTTAGGTTAAAAGTGAAGATTTATTTAAAACCCTGCACATCCTCAACGCTTACGATTTGACAACATACAGTCTCGCCTGCGTCATGCATCAAATAGTTCATGAAAAACTCGCCTTGACAACATTAATGCTTTACACTGTTGGGAACGCATCGAGCTGTCATTTTTTTAGTTCCTAGGTTTCGCAAATCCTATGCACAAGCCCGCCTGTAGATAATCTCTGTCTATTTATTTTCCAATTAGGTCCGCAAATCTTGAGACAGCAGTTTTTGCGGGAAGATGGGGCCGAGAAGGAATGTAGAGTTTGTCCAATAGTCATTAGGGCGCCTCGCGAATATCTTTTCATGTATTTTGCTGAAGAACGGTAGCACCAAAATTATACGATAGTTTCTACACTGTGCTTGTTCTTTGACTTACAAAGTGGCAACATCCTTTGCATTTTTTCATTCGTGCTGGAAACACACCCATGACAAATATAATATTGACGATATGCGCGAGAACTTGTGAAACGAAATCTGTGACAAGCTTAACGATATGCGCCGAGACCGTGTCAATGCTAGAGGCTGTGTTTCGCAAACTCGAAATAACTGAAGCCACATAACGCAAATTTGCAGGGTAACGGTAAAAAGAAGCATTTGTACGGGTAATGTGCGTTGCATTAAAATCTTTATCCGGGGGACAAAAAAGAGGTACTAAATGCATTAGAGAGAGCTTCGGGTGTGGTGTACGCCGCGTCTCTCTAAATTATTTTTTTTCTGAGGTATGTTGCTTTATGGCTCGCCCAAAAATTGAGTGAGAAGGCTGCAGTTTTTCATTTTTCGAATCGTTCCCGTTCTGTTGAATGCGACTGCTGAAATAAAGTTTGTTCACTGCATAAAGTGTTCTATTTAGAGTTTGCGAATACCTAAAGTATCTTTCCTTCAAGAAAGTGTTATAAGGTTGCATTTTCAATTTTCTGTGCATATTATATGTTGTATTATTAGAACGCAAGAGCGTACCCGTTACCCAAGGATCTCGCGGGATTTTGTCTACTGTGCATACAATGAGTGGTGGAGGCAGTGGCCATCACCTCAGTGGACTTGTCTACAAATATATTATAGCTTTTGTTAGAACAGTTCAAATCGTATACACATGATCAATAAATTGCGCATACATTATTTACCAATCATAGTACTTCTTTCATTCAATACAGTGAGGTTATATAAAAAGTAGGACGGAATTCACAATAACGTTCTTTGGCTAAACTGTTCGTAAAACCAGGCATTCAGCCAATCATGGTGTTGGATATATCATTACCGAAGGCGGTTGGCCAATGTTAAGCAGCACTTTTTAAGGAAAAGCTTTGTGAATTCGGCCCCAGTTTCGCACGATTGCGGTCAAAAATCAGCCACTGCAAAAAAGTATCTCTATAGACTCCCCAGCGTTGCAGCTGATGTCTCAAACGAAGTATAGTCGTCCTTGGCGGGTGCGCGCCGTGGTCACGCTAGGACGGCAGCAATCCAATGTTATTGGAGATCGCGAGCAGCGCTTCGCTTTTCATAGAGGCCTGTTTTATCTCCAAAGCACTATTAGTCTACCAACGTACATTTTGCCTCTGCCTGTGTACCGCCTCTTCATACATTTCGTGTGCACAGCCTCTTCTTCTTTTCACACATACGCCCGCGTGCATATGTGTGAAATAAATATGGAAAGTGAACCGGCATCGTCGTTCGAATTGTGTAAAGAACAGCGGATTGATTTACGAAGGTTTTTATTCGTAACTGCTTTTTGCCATTGTCCAGACTCCTTAGATAATAATGTCTTCCATCCGGATTGGCTAAAATTCTTTCTTACGAAGAATTCTGGCGTAAGAAGTTTTTGTGAATTCCGGCCCACATCGGTGCGCCAACAACAACGAGCTCGGCGACAGAAGCAGCTGGAGTCGGCTGACGAAGAAGGTGTGGCCAAGCGGTTGCGACTGCCGCTACAAAGGATACAATTCATGGCGTTGAAACGTGTCATCGAAACTGTAATCGAAACTGACAAAAGCGATTGGAGAACGACAAATAGCACAAGCGTGCCAAGCGCGCTGGCGAAACGGATCAACAGCGACAAGCCCGACTAGCTGCGGACGTCGCATACCAGCATCGCAAGGCCGAGGAACGTCTGTCTTTGGGAACGGCTGCGACGGCCATCTTCAAGCGGGACTTATCGACAACCCGTTTGGCTGTGCGTCTTCTTTGCGTGACAGACTGGGGCACAACAAGTACTTGGACTGCGTGACGACCCCTATGTACGCTTCCTTGGCTTTGGTATTTCCCGACGTCACGAAAATGTCAACAAAGTGTAATTGCGCACGATAACCCGTCGTTGGCGAAACCCAATCGTCTCTAATTTCTTTTTTTTTGACTGAGCACGGCACTGATTGTTTTTTTAGAGCTGAAAATAAGACAAAAGGCAAATTCTTCTACGAAGCAGACCATGTCCTCGACGTGAAAGAGGTGCTATCGATGACTGGCGTCGAGGTTTCAGACCACTACGCTTTCAAGCATGGATAAACGCGCCATCTAACTCCATGACCGTATCATAAGGGCAACCATGGAACCCTTCCTTGAGCAAGTTCTTCCTTTTAAACAGCCGTGTTATGGAGGGGGGGGGGGGGGGGGCTGCCATTAAGCATTATAAATATTAGAATATATCAAGCGACACATACGTGGCTCGCATTACTATTCATACCGTTCATGGGAGCCGCTTCACGACTTCTTGTACACTTCCTGGAAAATATGGGTTGTAAGCAGGATCGCGCCTCTTCATTGAGTTTAACGTTGTCGGCAAAGTCTTACTGCAGAATTTTGAATTCTTTGAAGACAACCAAACTTCCTGCCAATTGTGAAAAAAAAACACGAAAACAACGTAAGGAGCAGTACGAATCAATCATCATTCAAACAATGCTCGTAATTCATTGATTAGCTGCGCCGCATTTTAATTGAAGAGTAGCGCGACTACAAACGCGCAAAAATTTTGCAGTGCCCGAACTACATGCTCAGGCATACGTTTCAAGATGTCAAGATCAAGCGGACCTATTATTTCCCCTGAACCACTTATTTTGGCCACCAAGTGATCGTTAACGTGCCCCCAATGCACCGGACACGGGCGTTTGTGGATATCGCCCCCATCAAAACGCGGCCGCCGTGGCCAGGATTTGATCACGCGACCTGGTGCTTCGCAGCGCCACAGCCCAGCCGCTAAGCCACCGCGGGTGGTCCATAAAACTTTCTCCCGGTCTAGTTGCCCTAAGTACTCGTGCATCCCAGTCATCATCCGCGACATTGCAAGCGAGGAATTTTTGTCGGGCAAGCGAAACGAATCAGAAGAATCTGTAGCGACGACAACGATTATATCCACCGCCTAAATGACCTTAAAGTAACGCTGTCGGAATGAAACCATCCACAAATTCCTCTCGACCAGGCTTCTTACGTCGCGTCAAGATTAGAGAGGCAGTCGGGATTAGCTCAGAAACAATCTATACCAAAATATGATAGACCACCAGCCTTTATAACAAAATATTCTAACGCCCTCCCAAACATAAACAACACATCCTACGAAAATACCTCCCAATATTATCAAGTAACGAGCGTCTGAGAAAAGCGTTCCCGGATGTACCAAGGGTTACCTATCGCCGCAACAGAAACATTAAAGACGTGTTAGTGCATGCAAGATCAGCCAACATCATTCCCCGTTATAAAAGCATGTTCACGCCCCAGGTGCAAAACCTGCAAGCACCTTCAAAGTGACCTTAAAATTAAAAGTACCACAAATGGCTACGCAAACGAAGTGAAAACTAGCTTTACTTGCACTATCTCCGATGTAATTTATATGCTTGAGTGTTCCTTCTGTAAGAAGCAATATACCGGTGAAACGGGACAATCAATGAACATCAGGCTACCGGACATCGCGCGGACACAGCTAAAAAGGTTCCCAAAGCCGTCGCCGAGCATTTCAACCAATCAGGTCATAACTTTCATGAGCTTAAACTCGGCATACGATAGTGAAATTTTCGTTCTGCGCGAGACAGAAAATATAGAGAATTGTACCTCATTCATAAGGTCAATACATTGCAACCAATGGGCATGAACGTTTCAACGGAAGCTTTAGAATCTATTGGCTATGCTAAATTGAAAAGCACAGGCAACAACACTTAGTTATTATTCATTGAGTTGCGTAGCTGGTCTTTTTTTTTCGATAGTCAATAATATTCAAACCTCCCTTTGCTTTCACTCCATCCTTTCGTCCTTTTATCTCTATATCTACGCCCCCCCCCCCCCCCCCGCTTTACCTTCTTTTGGGGGGCACCTGAACACCATTTTTCCTCCGCTACTTGTATTCTCCCTATCAGACACGATAGTTCACTGACCTCCAGCGGAGCAGACCCCCTCCCTCCCTAGTCCACCCCTTGCATGAAAAGAGGAACCTGCCATGACACATCAACATGCTAACACACGGCGCTGCCTCAAATTCCTCCACCGACTATCAGTAGAGCATTATATTTCTTTTCAATTCTACACCCTCGCCGCTAACACACTCTTGCTCGTTGCCTCACCCACCCGCCTTACCTTCTCTCCCCTTTAGAAGAACCCTACCTATACATACTGTGCCGAGGAGAGCATGTTTGGCGCTGAGCCGTGCTTCCTCAAGGGCTACAGAAAATAGCGCCAACCTTTCCTTTTCCACACGAACCACTTACTAGGAGAGCATATGTCGCCTTGAAGAAGACAAGTCCACTTGTCGAAACGTTGGCTCCTGTTCTCACCTTGTTCTCGTGTTACTCATCCCAAATACAGCAGTATTTGGGATGCACATACTAGACACTGTATAAAATACCTCTGCCCCCCCTCCCTCCTCCACCCCAGACACATGCCAGCACTTAAAAATAAAGCGAACCTTCTAAATGCGTTGCGCGCTGCTGTTCACACTTCACCGCGCGAGCGCTGTCAGTGCTACCAGAGCGACTGCATCCCCGATGTGGACGTGCTCTCCGCCGCTTGAGGCGTTTACGGCGACGCAGAATTGGATGTGCGGGGATGCCTATATAACCGCCGCCAGAGCGCTGTCTCTGCTGCGCAGCTGCGGTCACCTAGAGTGCTGTGTAGCACCAAGATGTCGCCACCGCGTATTTGCCGACTTCGAACAGCCTCTGAGGAGCTCCAGAGCAACGCTCTATACTTGTTATCGCTATCAATACTTCGCGCTTCGGGCAAAACTGGCCATTCTTTTGCAGAAATTCACAATGCAGAAATGCCTCACTACGGAATATTTTCGTCGGTTATTTAAATGCCTTATTATTGGTCTTCATTTTATTGGGTGTACTTACTTTTGGGTGAAGTACAATTTTGGATAGGCTTGGTATGTTTATAGTAAATTTAGCTTAATTGAGGTTGGTAGGCGTACACATAATTAATTTGGTAAAGAGGATTCGGCATAGAACAATAACAATAGTTGGCAGAAACATTTAGGTGTTTATTCCCAGTGTTGTATTCGACCTAATTTCACCAATGATATGGACTCTGATGGGAGGGCACGTAAGAACTTCTTTCTAGCAACCTAATCAAAGTATGTATATGTATATGTTTCTTTTTCACCTAGTACAGAGAAAAATTTTCGCAGATGGGTGTCTTCACTGCCCGGTGGTTAATGCGCCATGCATGTGCCCAGAAGTGTACGCCTTGGTCGGGCGATAAATTTCTGTGGCAGCATCGGCAGTTAAAAAAAAAATAGCGCTGCAACAGCTCTGAAGAATACCGGGCCTGCCACTTAGTTTTGGTATTTTAAACAACGAGCGGTGCACCAGAGCTGTATATACATCTGTCATCCCCGTAGTCGGGCATTGACGTGCCAGGTTCGCATGGCTGGCGTCCACGCAGCCGCAGGTTCTGCAGGTTCGACAAGCGCCACCCTGTGCGCAAACGCCATTTCAGACGCGGCTATCATCGCACGGTGCGTACTCGAAGCCAGTCGCGTGTCCGCAAATTGGGGCACGCGCGGCATTGACCTTGATCAGCAGTGAAACGGCGACCCAGTATCGGCACTTGCGGCAGCGGGTGGGTCGCGCTCCAGGGGTCACCCATCTGCATGACAATGGTGCCGCCGCCACCCACTCGTGAGCTTCGTCGCATCTCGCGCCATAATCTTATGCTGGCGCACCGCGTAACAGACAGTGACTTGACTATGTCGTACGCAAGCGGCGGAGAGAGTGTGACTGTTCCTTTGTTTGTTTATTTGGTACATCGAAATACGCGTACGTACTTCGAGAAGGCGGGTGCACCGGCAAAGCCACCACGTGAGCGCGACCTGAGCGCAACGCGTGACGGGGGATTTCCGCTCGAGTGAACAGCCTGCGAGTCTGCGCCGCTCACTTGAGTATGTTGCGTCTGTCGCTTGCTCGTGTTTAGAGGACTTGTCTACAGCGCTTTCTCTCGACGGTATCACTCTGCTGTGATGTGGCGTAGACGTAAAACTGCCGGAATAAAACGCGCAATCATGTCGGATTTAAACGACGACAGAAAGAAACAAAGCGCTATTTACATTCAATTACCTCAAATAGCGATGCGCCAATTACATGAACTGCGTGACAGGGCACCTATATAATGCATATTCTTTAAACGGAGCAAATGAATCTCACAATACCTTTCACGCGCGTGAAGGTGGAAATTCAAATGCTCCTTAAAATTTATTTTCCTGCGTTCTCGTTTTATTTAGCGCTGTAGTATTCGCCTCTATACGAAGGAAAAATCCAATATGAGCCCGTAGCATTGGGGACATTCTACACTCCGGGTAGAAAGCTGGAAACGTTCACTCTCACAGCTATAGTATAGAGTCAAACGTTTATGTGCGAGTTTCGAAATTGCATAATTCCCTTAAGCTCCTCAGTAACGTCTGCTGCATGCATTTATATAATTCCACATCTCATGAAGGCACTTTAGAAACCCTTCGAGCGTTTTCTTAACCCCGAGGAAACCTATGTCCTAATTCGAACACGTAATGAAGTAGTGATATTTTACTCCTACTGCTCAAGAGATCTGGCCTGCTATTTATTTTAGGTATGGTTTCACATCGCCGCCGCTATACAAAGCTAAAAACAGGGGCAGCTCCAAGCCATCTCTTAGGAATATCATAGCTGCTCATTGACACAAACTTCTAAATGCCAACAATAAATGAATGTTGGCCTTTTTACAATGTTTTGCAGCCGTAGTGTTTTGACTGGGGGTCATAAATTTATATTAGACATTTCTATGCAATTGCGCGTGATGGCACGTTTAAAACCCCGAAAAAGAACAAGGTCTACAAAATTCCCTGCTAATTCGGGACGTTCTTGAGCCCTCGCAAGAAGTCAGCTCTTCGAGTGCAACGCTGCCTGAAATTACTAATGTCACGTCAATCACCATTGTCACAGAACGCCTCCTTTCTTGTCGTGCAGGATGACGGCGCACAGTTCCCGGACATGGCACGGCCTCCAGCTGGCCGCTTCACTCGCAGTGGCCACTTTAACGATGGCGCTGGTCTTCACCGATTCCGCGAGCGCTGGACGGCCGGTGCATCCTTACCCACATCTTTCCCGAAGAGGTCGTGAGCTGGAGTACTTTCCCGGCGTGGGCCTGGTGGAACCGCTGGGCCTCCTGGCAGTGGCCTCCCTGCCGCTGTTCGTGCTCTTTTCGGTCATGTGGCTCGTGTTCCCACTGTGGTTCAAGTTCCATCACTTCGGACTCTACGGGCACGGTCTGGTGCCTGGGATTCTGCCAGGAGCCGCGGCCGCCGGGGTGCCGGCGGCCGGAAGGCGCAGGAGGAGGGACCTGCTTGAGCGGAAGAGTGGCGGCGAGAGTCTCACCGAGGTGGCCGCACGCGTAGTCAAGGCGCTGCGCGACGGACTCGACAAGTACACGTAACCCCGAATAACCGGGAAGCGGTGATTTGAGCCTGGAGATTGATTCGCTTTAGTGGTTCTGGGAAGGTTCTGTGGTACTCATCATTTCGATGAGTACCAAGAACGACGCTTTCTTCGCCGCAGCGCACGCGGCCAGCATTTGCCGAAGCACTTGTTCTGAATAGCGTTAAGGCCAGAGGGGTGACCAGAGATGAAAGGAAGCACACATTTTTCCATCTCGGCAAAGCCCATAACAGAAATTCAGTTTTACCAATATTTTTCAGAAACAACACTAATGCGGCTGGCGCTCATGCAGATTTAAAAGCCAGAGTGGCGCGAAGCATTAAATATTAGATATGAAAAAAAAATTACGCTCGCGCTCTCGCGCACACGGAAGAATAAGGTGCAGTAGCAGGCACCACGAGCGCTCGATATCAACGTGCAGAACGAAAACGCCGGGACTGGTCTCCATGGAAAAATCGGTAAATGAGGACGCGCAATGAGAGTACGCCAAATGTGGCTGTAAGTTACCATTTACGGTCGCACGATGAGCGATATTAACTCTGTGACAAGCGTTGGGCTCCAACAAATTCTCTAGGCTGTTCTGTGGTCTTTTATGCTCCATGCTTACGCTGCGCTTCTTCAATGTTACACCCTGATTCAGCAGTGACAGCTTCCAAGTATGCTGCAGACAATTCTTTCGTGTTACGATGCAACTTTGGAGGAGATGTATAATCTGTTATTTTACAAACTGCCTTGGTGTAGTGGTTAGGAGACCTGACTTGCAAGTGGAAATATATATGCATCTTCCATTGCAGTTGTACTCGATTGAGCACAAAAGTGAAGTCGATAACAAGAATGTGTATCGCACAGCAACACTCTACTTCCTGATAAATGACTTCGCCTAAAGAAAGTAACGTTCGAGGTTTGCGAGAAATTGCTCTTCTTGCCGTACATTTTACACCCAACAACGCTTACAAACAACTTGCTATTCTGCTTGCGAAACCGATCATTTGCTTATTCTTTCCTTTGGAGTTTTGTTCGTGTAAGATATGTTCTTTGACAGCATATTTTTCGAGAGCTGTACTAGCAACATACAAAGGAAATATTTAAATGAAGCAAGAACTGTAAACATAGGTGCTAAAGCTGCGTGTGTTGAATAAACACTAGTCATAGAAATACGAAACAATTATAGACTCTAATTATCTTCTTGCAATTATTATTAGAACAACAAAAAGTAGCACTTCACTTAAGTAATATCATGCATCAGAAAAAAGTGTAGGTTTGGTTCGAACAGGCAATGACGGCTCATGCGATAAAGGCAAGAAAAATTAGAAAGACACAACAGACACCGGAAAGCAGCGGTCTTTCTATCTAAGTTGCACAAAGCCGCATGCATACTCACTTGTTTTGTATATAATTATCTGCCTGGAATAGTCATCCTATGAAGGGTGAACTCTTACGGCCTGATTCTTTACGACACTGGAGACGCCTTCACGGAAATCACACCTGTGCCAGCCCAATGTTACCCACTTGTCAGAAATAGTTTAAGACACAGCATGCATCACGTAAGACTAATGGACATTACTTGAAAGGAAAACGTGCGATAAGGATTTCTTGTTCTAAGGCTTTTGGTAACACGGTAGCAAGAGTAATTAAATTCAAGGCGAGCTTGCCCGCATCCATTACTTTCGACGTGATTTCGCGAAAATTATACTTCGGATACTTTAGCGCTCCTTTAGGATACTACGGACTGAAAGACCTCACGGCGGTGTGTTTTGTGAGTTGTGAGGCTGCGTTACGACAGGATGCCTTGAAAAGGATTGTTTCAATAAACTCCACATTGAACTCAACTAGTCTACTCTTTTTTCCTAAGCTGATGCGAGAATGTGGTACAGAGTCAGGGCTGGCGCAATGGCCCAGGCTGTACGAGTGAATGAAGATATGATTTCTATAAATGAAATCCTGAATCGTGTGCTCTTAGAAGTCACCTATGTCGTCACAATTGGATGTAGTTAATGGACGTCTACAGGTGTTGTCATTTCCAGGTGCTGAGAAAGACAGCCTGTGAGATAGTGGTGCGAGGAATGCAGCGCCACGCTTGAACACATGTACCTCACGGGAAAAAATATTGATACAGGTCTTCTTGTAATTTTCCTCCTGACATAAAGGAAAAAAAAAAACATGCAGAGCAACTCAACAATAAGAAGTGCTTATTACCGCGTAATGCAATTTAGGCGACCGTAGTAGATACTGATTAATAGAAGTGTGTGACACCAACGAGCGTACTTGCAAAAGTATTTAGTGTATAATGTCTTCGGCGCAGTCGTAGTGGATAATACAAACGCATACTCACCTTGGAACACTCGTCACGTCCGCCATCTTGGCTAATGCGCAGTAGCGAGGCCATCTGCATTTTGTGTGGTGCGCCGATTGTCACTGTGCAGCTCAACAAGAGTAAAATTCAACAATTACCTTGATCGCCCTGCGAATAATGGGCAATGAACTTCAGTCTGCTGCCATGAATTAACGAAGCCAAATTAGCAAGCAAGTTTTGGACTCGATATTTTCCATTACGCATTCACAAGATCCCCCTACCTCCCCTGTACTGCTTTGTAAACGAAAGATCAGCCAAGGCACTTTGTTTTTCTTTTATTGACGGCGGTGCGCACTTCAAACCTGAGCTATATGACCTGAAAGATCGCTTTAATTCGCTTTCTAATTTTTGCGTCAACCTCTCAAACTAAATTGCATTGTAGTACATTTTCCCAGATTTGTTGCATTTGCAAAAAAAACATAAAGACGGGGACGTCAGATGTGAGCAATCAAAGCCCCGATGGTGTTATTTGTGAAAGCTCTATTCAAGCATTTAATGAGAAATGCGGTTGCTCTGTTTGCGGTAGATTCTCGGAATGAAATTCTGTGAGTCAGGTAGCATGCCTGCCCTGTGAAAACGGAGGAGTAACATGATTGGTAAGTTTAAAAGCCACTGTGAATAATGACTTTACTAGTTGTAGTAAACGCACCACAGAAACAAACGTGAGGTTAATGCTACTGTTACGTGCTAACAGCGGCACGTAGTCTTCCACTTCATAAGCGCTGACCTCTGTTTACCATGCATATTCGATTTTATTTGAGCATTTTGATGTTTTCACTCCTGGCAAAAAAGCCAGCGTTGCCACAGGTCCCTTGTTTCGCTCATAACGAACGGCAGTGGTATGACACAACGGAACAAGGGTGAAAGCAGCAGCTATGCGTGTAGCTATGCGTGTAGTTATGCGTGTAGTTATGCGTGTAGGTTTGCGTGTGTTATAGGGCGAGAAGTTTCGTTTTGTCATACCTTAAATGGGAACAAAGGAAAACTATTGAGTTCTGCTAGATTGAAATATTAGGCTACTGTAACATCATATCCATCATTCGTTGCGGAAACAAAGCTGTTGTGAGCGAGAAAATGACGCAAATGAGAATTTGGAGAACGCCATATGTTGTGGACTATCATGTACCCCGCTTGCGACGTCATCACTGGCTTATTGGCAGAGAGCGACATAGAGTGAGGTCACGTACCGATGACGTCAACCCGTCCGTACTGACTCGGGTGGTTAAAATTGAGGAACAAGTGCGTCACCTTCTGCGGCAATATTACACGCAATGAAGGCAAATATCGTTACATAGAAAACAATGATAAATGTCTAGGACGATGACCTATCGATCGATCTTGACTTGACATTTTCCTTAATTGTTACTTTCAACAAGCTGGCTGATAACGGTTTGCGGCATGTTGACAGATACTGCTTGGCATTTTGAATATTCCTTATAATGTTACAGTTGCCTTTACGAAAACGCTTTCAAAACCAGTTGGAATGCCTGACAGTCCTGCATGTGATATTTGCGGCTGCGGGGAGAACATTGACCACTTATTGTGCCACTGGCCTCAATTGGAAATACAAAATCAGTCTACGTCACATGCATTGAAGCGACTAATTAATGTTCCACAGGCGAGCAGACACTACTAGAACACCGTTCCCACCATCATAGGTCCTGAAGACAGGGAAGGAACTTTTGTGCTGAATTAGTGAAAACTAGTGGCTTTTGCGAGCGCCTTTGACTGCATAGTGCTGTCCGTGCACATGCGCACGTTCACCGCATGCCTCTCTCTCTCTCCCTTCTTTGTATTCTCCTTTTTCCGTCCGGTAGAGCTGGGTAGCCAATGAGATATTTTGCTTGTGAACATCCCCGCATTCCCCGCCTTTTTTTCGCTCTTTCTCTGATCGATATGTCATGGAAAGAAAATTCCAGAAGAAACCACCAACATGGTCGTGCCACCAATAACATTTGTCATAGGCAGTGGCAGCATACGTTAAATATGCCGGAATTCCGCTGAGCGGCATTTTACTGTATAAGAGAGAGAGAGAGAGAGGTTTATTTGAAGAAAGGCAGAGAGGTCGGCTTGAGCGTTAGTTTGCTCTGGCCTGCTACTCTACACTGGGGAAGGGGGGAGGGGATAAAAAGAGCGATGAGTGATGATGATAAGATTAGGAGGAGCGTATGTACATGTCCATCCCGTTGAGGTCATACTATAGTCGTGCATGGAGTCCAGTGGCTTGAAGGAAGGCTACCGTCGCTTCGATGACCACAGCTGCGCTGTTGTTGTCAGGCCAAGGACCTAAGACAATCTCGTCCGACATTGGTCTTTTAGTTACTCGCTTAATAGTTGAAATGAGGCTCTGCCGTTCTCGCGCGCACGCTGGGCATGAGCAAAATATGTGCTCAAGTGTTTCTGGCACTGGGCAGTGATCGCAGTTGGGACCAGTGTCACTGCAGCCGATGATATGTGTATAACGCCTCGTGAGTGCAACACCAAGACGAATCCGGTGTAGCAGACTTGTTATGCTCCTCTTCAGTTTATGAGGCATGCGGAACTTCATTTCTGGGTCCCATTTGTGCAGTCTCTTGTGTCGTCGATCAGGATTGGTCCAGTACTCAAGTGTAGAGTTCCGCATAACGCACCGAAGCAGGGCATTCGTGTCTGTTCATGAGAACGCGATGCTTGCTTCTGGCGCATTATTTACAGCTATTTTAGCTTCAGCGTCTGCTTGTTCATTTCCTATCACGCCACAGTGTGCAGGTATCCACTGAAAGGTGACGTGGTGGCCGCATTTGGTCGCAATGTCGAGAAGCTCTGCAATTTCTAGAGCTAAAATATAATAAGGGCCTTGTCTCATAACGCACTCAATGGCTTCAAGAGCGGGTTTGGCGTCGCAAAATAAGGTCCATATGCGAGGAGGCTCTCTTGCAAGGAATCGTATTGCCTCGCGGATAGCAACAAGTTCTGCAGCAGTTGAAGTGGACTTGTGGTCTAATTTAAACCGTCGAGCGATGGACATTTGCGGGATGACAAAGGCTGCGGCGGAGGCACATGGGGTAACAGAGCCATCGGTATACACGTGTGAAGTACCACTGTATGCTGTAAAAATGTGCGATAGGGTAAGTTGCTTAAGGCCAATGGATGAAACACAGGACTTCCTCGTAATCTCAGGGATTTGAAGTTTAACAAGCGGTGTAGGTAGGACCCACGGAGGTGCACTAGGAATGCATGGGGAAGAGAATCTAAACAGCAGAATGTTCTCATGACGCAATATAGTTCTTGAAAAACTGCAGTTTGGGTGTGTGGCAGGGAGTGCTGATAGGGGATGTTGCCTATGTCGGGTCAACAAGCGTAGGTGCACTCGAAGAGGTTCGCAGAGCATATATACGTTGATGGGACAAGCCCGAGCTTCCGCAATGGTTCCATTCGTTGAGGTGCAGCGTGGTACGCCAACCTTGAGCTTGTATGCTCTCTAACGTCCGCACACAGCTGGGTCTCATGTTCGAGAGCACCGGCATGCTGTATCTTATATAGCCTACGAACAGGGCTTGGTACAATTGAAGAAGAGATGATTCTGACGGGCCCCATCTTGCTCCTGCCACCACCCGAAGCACAAGGACAAAACTCTTCAGTTTTGACTTCAGTGCAGTGACGTGCCTTGACCAGGATAGTTCACGGTCGATGGTTACACCAAGGAACTTGTGGTGTGTTACGTAAGGTATCGATGTTCCTTTAACGACTATCGGATATTTAGTCATTTGTTTGCGCGTGAAGGCAAGCACTGCACATTTTTCAGTTGAAAGTGTGAGGCCTTGAAGTCGTAAGTACGTGGCTGTAATAGTCACTGCACGTTGCAAACGCGCACGCAGTTGCGGACGCGTAGCTCCAGATGCCCATATGCATATGTCGTCGGCATACGCGCTAATCTTTACTGTGTTGGGAAGCTCAGACGCAAGTCCAATCAATGTCACATTGAAGAGAGTCGGACTGAGAACTCCTCCTTGGGGAACACCGCGGTGAACATTATAGTGACCGGTGTCTCCATCGCTTGTCGACATTATACGGTACGGTCATTGAGATAACTAACGATCCAATTATATAGTCGGCCACCAATGCCTAAATCGTCAAGCGCATCAAGGATCGCGTAATGCAGAACATTGTCATATGCGCCCTTAATGTCAAGGAATACTGCCCCGACAAATCTGCGTCGACTTCTTTCTTGTTCAACATCGGAGATCAAGTTGACCACACCGTCAATGGCAGATCGGCCTCTTCTGAACCCATGCATAAATTGGGGAAAGCAGTTATTGCTTTCTAAGAACCACTCTAATCTAGACAGTACCATCCTTTCCATTAATTTGCCGACGCAGCTGGCTAAGGCGATCGGCCTGTAGGATGAAAGTTCATTAGGGCACTTCCCTGGTTTGAGCAGTGCAATAATGCGGCTGCATTTCCAATTGGCAGGAACATTTCCTGATTCCCACGAGATGTTATAATAGGACAACAGGATTTGTCGTGCTTCTGTGCCAAGATGACGGAGTGCAGCGTACGTGATTCCGTCTGGACCTGGAGCCGATGAGCGTCGGGAGACTGAAATTGCAGCGTCAAGTTCTTGCATCGTAAAAGGCACCTCGAGACGCTCATCAGGTGACGGGGGCGCTATGGTGGTAAGAGCTTCAATTTCGGTATTAGAGGTAGCCACCACAAGTTTACAGTAGTCATTGGCCACCTCCAGTTCGCTTCGGCCTTCATGTAGAGCCACGGCACGAAATGGGTGGCTTTGTTGTGGACTCGTCTGCAGACTTCGTACTACCCGCCAGATCTTAGATAAAGGCTGTCTTGGGTCCAGAGAGCCGCAGAACGTCCGCCACCGCTGCCTGTCAAGCTTGTCGAGATGTCTAAGAACGTGTCGTTGCGCTCGGAGACTGGCTGAAAGGTCTGACGGAGACTTCGTTCTTCTGTATCGTCGTTCTGCGCGGCGGCGGATTGCACGAAGAGCCTCGTATTGTGAATCGATCGCTGATCTGCGCATTGGTAGGTTAACTTGTTTCGTTGTGTCACGCAGAGAAGTAGAAATGATGTCCTCAACGTCGGATGGTGTAGGCGGGCACTGACATCTGGTTTTGATAGATGCCTTAAATAAAGTCCAGTCTGTTTGGTGTATGCATCGTGAGGCTGATCGGCGGAACCAGCTAAATTGAACGTATGTTGGGAGGTGGTCACTTCCATGAGTTTCTACATCCGTGGACCAACATGCAGTTGACAGAAGGCTTCTGGACACAAAAGTAAGGTCGAGGCAGCTGCTGTAAGAAGTTCCACGAATGAATGTAGGTGACCCGTCGTTGAGCACACTGAGTCCCTGATTACACATGAAGTCGGCCAAATCTCTGCCACGACAGTTCACTGCAGCGCTACCCCACAGGGGATGATGTGCATTAAAGTCACCAATCACAACGTGCGGACCTCGTGCGGTTTGCAGCACAGACGTCAGGTAGGAGCAGTGAATCTTCGCTCTTGGATGAATGTATCCACCAATTACAGAGAACGTTCGCCTTTTGTGTGTTACAGTCAGGCATACGTAATCATTGGTAGCATGCGGCATGATGTCATGTCTAAAGTACGTCAGATCGTGGCGTATACAAACTAGTACTTTGCTTGCACGTTGGTCGCTGCGAGACCATTCCTGGATATACCCAGAGATACGGAACGTGGAATCCATGTTTGGCTCACATATAACAATAACTGGAAATTGGTATTTAAACAAACGCTGTCTGAAATCCGGCAGACGACCACGTAGACCTCTGGCGTTCCATTGCATAACACGCGACTGACGTATGCGTTCCTCAAACATCAATGCCATATTCGCTTATTGAAGAACCACTAGAAGTGGCTCCAACACCTCAAGTAGCTGTACAGCAGCCTTAGCAGCCGGGCTGTTGAGGTTGCCAAGGATCTTGCGCATTGAACCGATCAAATTTTTTAACATAGCCTTGACGTCAACTTCATCCGTCTTTCGATTCTCTTCATTGCAAGCAGCAGCACTGTGCGACGGAGGCGTACACGTGGGTCTCGATGGTAACGATGGCCATTCTGCCTCCGATGTATTCGGGGCGATGTATTAATGACTGGTGACCTTGCACTTTCGCGTTCTGTAAGGGCATTGAAGTACGCGTTTCTTCATTTCTGGCCGGCAAGATCGGGCGAGGAGGTGATGAAGACTGTACTTTGGGTTTGGTTTGTCTACTTGATGAGCATTGCTGCTTCGTCGTCGTCGTCGGTGTCGTGAACGACGCCTACTGCGCTGGACAGCCCTTGCAGCTTCTCTGTGTGTGGAACGGTCTCTAACCATCTTCTTCATGATACTTATTTCGTTCCTCATCTTGGGACATTCCTTTGATGTAGCATCATGGGCGCCCGAACAGTTTGGACATTTTGCAGCAACGCTGCAGTTATCTTCGTGAGATCCACCGCATCGTTTGCATGTTACCACACCTTTGCAAACTGCACTTACATGCCCAAATTTTAAGCATTTATGACATTGTAGAGGCCTCGGTACGTAAGGACGTACCGAATGCCTCACGTATCCAACCTTGACGTGTGTAGGCAAGGTCTCCGACTGAAACACTACTTTCACACATCGGGACCGTCCAAAGCGGTGAAAGCCAAGTACAGGAGCCGACGATGAGAGCAATTTTTCAAGGCTGGAGTCAGTAATGTCTTCGTCCACATCGTAGATGACGCCTGTTGTAGTTTCCTTGTCATACGCGGAGAATGCGCGGACCGGAATGTTGCCCAACTGACCAATTGCTTTTAGTGTGTCCAGTATGGTCTTTGTATTGACTTCCACAGACAGGATGTTCTTTTGAGCATTTATACGTATCTCTTCAACTTGGCCAGGGGCGACAAGTTCAAAATACTCCGTCAAGCTCTGCCTATTCAGAGAGTTCAAGATGTCTGTCATCGTTGTTGGTACATACGAGATTGTGTATGACCGCATGCCACTCGCCTTTTTCGGTGGCTGCCGACCGGTCGGTGATGTCCTTCTGATCTTCCTCTTCAAACGGCGGCTTGAGACAACGGTGAAGTCGATATCCGAGGCCATATCTTCTGTGGAATAGCCATCGGAAGTATCAATGTCGACGACGCTGGGGCCGAAGTGGTCACTCACATCGGAGGCACAAGGATGTGGTCGTCCAGGGCCCCATTGCTGGGAGGGGGTTTTATCCCCCATCCTAAGGGAAAACGTCCCCCAGTGTTCTTGTCTCTGATTGCAGAGATCACGAGAAAATCACAGGGATACACTGAGAGATCGGAGCTCAGGCAGATCGCTACGATCACTTCTTCTTCCTCTCCTCTTTACTGTATAAGCTATAGGTGGCTTTACTGTATAAGCCACCTATAGAAGGAAGCGAGGACCAGCACATGACTCATCCGGGAAGATGGTGGCGCGATACGCAGTGCCTCACGCATTGACGTGAGAGGAAATGAGTTGGCACCGGCGCTCCTCAGCGATCGCATGCCTCTCCGTCCGTCCATCCGTCCGTCCGTCCGTCCGTCCGTCCGTCCGTCCGTCCGTCCGTCCGTCTGTCTGTCTGTCTGTCTGTCTGTCTGTCTGTTAAAGTAGCATCTTACGCTGACCCAGTGAGCCGTTCTTTGCCTGCTTTAATTACTAGGCATGTGCTTCCGGTCATGGATACGGTCGTTGTCGTTCCACTGACGTCATTCCAATGCCGTCGTTGTCATGCCTTCTACCTTCACCCAGTGGCTGAAGTGCTCTAACAGCCTGGTCCACTAGCTCTGGGTTCGTGGTTAGGATGCCGTCGGGGACATTGTGTCACCGTCATTCCAGCTTTGTCCGACGACACTCGTCATGTTGTCATCGTCACACCATCGGCGTCATACAGTCATCATGCATTCGTTGTCGCACCACCGTAGTTATACCGTCGTGGTCAGTATATCGTCGTAATTCAATATTCATCGTAATTCGATTTACCCACACAGGCCCTCCGCGTGGCGCATAGGTGTTACTGAACTAATCGAATTTCTGAAAGTCAAATGCGTCAGAAAATTCATAATGTACGACTTACGCACAACCTACAGACAATGTAGCGTCGGCTTGTAATTGGAATATACGAGAAAACATAATTCTGTTACGCGGGAACTCAAGCACAAACCCCTTTTCCAGCTGCCGTATGAGGTCTGTCTTAGTGGAAGCGGCGCGCCACCCTCGGTTCCTTACAAGACCATCCAGATGGCGCTCGCATCCGCGCAACGCCGGCAGCGGCGGGGCGCGCCGTGCGGGAAAAAAAATTCAGAACCCTTCCCTTGCCGAGAAAATAGGGGTAAGTGAAGCTTGTGGCAAGACGATGTGGTCGCAGGCATTCCGCTTCGTTTGCCCTAAACTCCAGGTCGGCGGCTATTCACCTACGTTTGACCTGAACATCGCACTCCCGCCACTCGGGGTCTGTGGCTCTTCGCTCACGTTTCACGCGGGCTTCAGAAGCCCTCACGCTAGAATCAGACGACAAACTTTGCTTACCCCCCCTCCCCTTCTTCGACAGGGGAAGAGCTGCTGATTTTGTCTGTTTGGGTCCCACGTGTGACAAGGGTATAGTTCAAGGACGCGTTACAGGTCCCCGAGCACACAGGGATATGCGCCAATGAGCTCGGACCCTTACTGCACTATCACCAGGACCGGCCCACTTTTCAGAGTGACACCGCCACCACCACCATCAACCCCACTACCGCCGACACTTGTGAGTCTATAAAGCTTCGCTTAAAAAAACACCGCCCAAGCACTCCGTACAGATGGTTAACCAGCGAAGTTGCAACGTGCGGCCCCGGTGTTTAGCAGTGGGTAATACCGACGCTGTATTGAAGCATTGCTCGATTATTGGTTACATGTTTGTGTTTCTAGTGGAACACCAGCGCCAATGGCGGGCGGATGCTGCTAACCACGACGCCGAGCAAACTCTAGATAACGAACGCATGCGACAACGGCGAGCCGAGGAGGCGGCGTTGCGGGCAGAGCAGCGTCAGCCTGGCAATGGCGGGAACGCGTTCGCCGGGACGAACGCCCACTTTCGGCGGGAGTTTTTCGAGCGGCACTTTGGCTTCGGCTGCGACGAAACGTCCACGTTGAAGTCGCGAAGTGGAGCGCAAGCGCCAATGCTAACCACGACGCCGAGCTTACTCGAGATATCGAACGCATGCGACAGCGGCGAGCCGAGGCGCCGGCATTACAGGCAGAGCAGGTACGATGCAGAGAACGACGCCACTAACGGCGCTGCAAATGGCACGCGCGCTTGGGTGCGAAGTTGAGAATGACGTAACTGACGGCGCAGCCAATGGAGACGTTTAAAGAAACATGGGACGAGCGGTTTTTCGTTTCGCCTAGCCATATACAGCTTTCGCTGTAAAGAGAACAAGAAATCTCGCTTTCGTGCGTAGCGTTCGTCGCCAGCGCTTGCACGTAAACATTACAGTTACACAAGCTGCAGTTGCCTGGATGCGTGAGAAGCACTCAGGGATCATCGAATGCTATCGCGTTCCACGCTTAAAGGCGAAGCTTAGGCGTCCTCCAAATTTTTATTTGTTTGCTTTCGCGTGCTTGTAGCGATAGCGGTGCAATGATGTAGCCTGGTGTTTCCTGGCTTTTTTTCCCTTGGGTTTCATACATGATTTCTCTAAAGAGCGTGATCTTGCACAGATACTGGGTTGACGAGCTCACAACTGATTCCCACAGCAAGATGACATAAACGTGACAACTTTGTGAAACCACTATGATCGAAATGACTCAGCGCTTATCACTATTTGTCAGCCTGAGGTTTGGGAACTCATAACAACAAGAAAGGTGTGTTTAATGTGACATTAAAGAAAGGGCAGTATGGAGCGATTTCGTGAAAAAGCCTTCAAAGAAACATTTAGTTGACTGGTAAACGGCATATGCGAGCTCCTGTCGTCCCCTCTGCACTGTACATACATGGGTTGTACAGGACGAAGTGAGACGTTGCTCACGTTTGCCAGCATGTCAGTAATTTTCCAGGCATCTCGAGGGGTGAGGGACTTGATCTCTCAGTTAACGGATTATCAAAACCGAAGTGCCTTAGTGTTTCACTTGGAATTTTCTTCCCGACTTTCTCGTCTCTCAGTGTCTGATTTTATGCGGAACGAAATATATCAGGTCAGTTAAAATTAGCGTTCAACTTCAATGTCCCCGTAAAGACCACTGAATTATCATAACTGTGCTTCGGCGCTGAGCAAGTCATGGTTAGTGAAAATGCCGTGAATGAACGGTGCTGCATGCCGCTTCAATGCACCGGTTTCATAACCTTGTCTGACCTTTCAGGCAACACATGGGAGATATGCTCACTGTGGCAGTGGCTTAAGTTCTTACGCGCCACATGTCAAGGATTTTATTTTGTTTTAGGTTTTGGCCCCATCGGGAAGGTAGGTTGGCGGCATGACGAGACTGCGTGGGCCGTGTCGTTGAGGAACAGTTGAAGGAACAGGCAAAGGAAGCAAAACTTCCCAGCTGTTAACTACTCTCGTCGAAAAATATCGCAAAATCTGGTGTAGTGAAAGCGATAACAAGTAAGAACTGATGAAAACTGTGAACATTCAACGCGGAGTGCATGTAATGTTATGATAGAGATTCGGTCTCGTAAGCAGTGTGTAGAAGTCACAGGGAGAAACACACTCTAGCATTCAACGATGACCATGAAATTGATATGATTTCCTCGGCACTGGGCACATCAGGGGCTGTACCAAATCACTCTTATTTCTTCGAACAAAATGCAATATTGTTTGATTCATATGTCCTGTTTATTTGCGACGATTCCTTTTTAATAATGCCGTGATGGCAATAGATGATTTCAAGCAACCTTATTTTGTGGATATGTTCTTGCAGCTACTGACACGAACAAAATAGCTTCTAGCAATTTTCGCTCGTAGAAGACAAGGCACCGTGGACTCGATTCAACCGCACGGCTGCAACCCCAACGAACAGGCTCACCGGCTGGCGCGCGATTTCACGACCCGCGCAGCCGTCAACGGCCCTCCTCGTTACGAGGCTTGCATCCTGAAAGACCCATTGTGCACCTTTCACGAAATCGTCTCACACTACCGCTTGGAAAGGAGGTGGTTCTCTCCTCCTCACCCAAAACTAAATAAACCACAAGCTAGAACGCTCAGAATGTTACAAACCCGCACGTACCCCACTCCGCGGTCCCTTAGCAGGATAGACCCACACTTCCCGAAGTCCTGCTCCAAATGCGGAGCCCATTCATGCTCTTTCGATCATATGCTCTGGCTGTGCCCAGCCATAGAAAACTCTATACTTGCCAGAAAGGAACAGTGGGAGGAGTTCCTAAGAAGTGAGCACCACCACATCCAACTCCAGGCAGTCCAGAAGGCCCACGACATCGCAACGGGATTTGGCCTCCCGGTGCTATCGTGGGCGGAGCGACAGACTTGACCTCAGGGAGCCTTCGGCTCCCCTGGCCAGTTTCTCAGGACCAATAAAAGTTCTTATCACCGTCACCATCACTACCACAAGAATGTGCTCAATGTTAGAGTAGGACTAGGATT
Organism: Dermacentor silvarum; assembly: GCF_013339745.2. Taxonomy (NCBI): domain Eukaryota; kingdom Metazoa; phylum Arthropoda; class Arachnida; order Ixodida; family Ixodidae; genus Dermacentor; species Dermacentor silvarum. The sequence continues at coordinate 57,095,221 of NC_051155.1, forward strand.
ATGTTGTTGCCTGATGGTGGATCTAGCTATTCGGCAATTACCAGCAACTCCTCTGCTTCAATGGATGCTTTCAGGGGAGTTAAAAAAATTGCGTAGCTTGCACTGGAGCCGCAATGCTAAAGAGACAGCGGAGCTGATGGGCACCTAGCTAGTCCTGGCTTTTGTGCTTGGCTAAGCACTACCAAGTAATCCTAACATTTCCCGGAATTTTTCGATTATTAATCAAGTATCGATTAGGTGTTGATTGGCTATTTATTGGTATCGCAAAGTATTCGCCACGTATTCGGTCTGGGATAAGCACTTCGAAGTCATCCCCAGCATTTTTCGCAATTTATTCAATAATAATCGGTTATCGATTAGCTGTTCATTGGCTATCAATTGCCTATCGATGACTGACTAAGCTTAAGCATAGTCCCAACCATGCTTAGCTAGACTTAGCCAGGCTCAGCTTCGCTAGTTCACAGGGGTATGTGCCATTGCGCTTGGACCCTTTCTGCAGGGCCGCCAGCATCAGTCAACATTTTCGGATTCAGCAGACACATTACGCCCGCGTTAAACAGCTCCGCTTTTAAAAGTAAAATTCCATTAGTATGTGGTTCAGTGCTTCATTATGAAAAGCTCAGCGCCCAGAGTTGCGTAACAGGGCGCAAGTCCGTAGCTTGTGAGCCATCCTATGCACGATTCCCCCCCCCCCCCTCTTTTCTTACACAACGCTGTAAAATGAGTCTACTAAATCTTGTCAATAAAATTAGTTTCATTACAATGAAGAGGCGGCTAGACCAGTTAGAAATCTAGGTTCAACGTCGTCATGTGTGAAGCGTTGACGATGCTGCAATTGTTGTTGGTGATCACCTCCTTCCTCCGAATCCCCTCTTGGACAAAAAGCAGCCATCCTGGAGATTCAAATGGTAATGAGACCGAGCGGCTCACAGTAATGGTTCTACGATGTACGTGGACTGTGCCATGTCTACGACGACGGAGGTCAGAAGGGGCCGTCACTGGTTTTATAAGATTATTCATCTAAAACGTACGCTGGACAATACGATAAGGCCCATCGATCCGAGGATGAAATTTTAGAGAGGCTAGCAGAGGGGTTAGGTGCTGACAGTCACACTAGATCGCCAGGAGAGAAAAGCGGTTGTACACCCTGAGCGTTATGGGGATGTTTTATTGCGATAGCAATTACATGGACACTTCAACCGGATTTCTGCCGTCGCCGTCGTCGTCGCCGTGAGGTTCCGTATAGATAAAATCGTCGCCGCGCGCCGTATGCCCGAGCGGAAGCGTGCGGGGCACGCGCGCTATCACGGAGAGCGAACGCACGGCGGAAAGCAAACGCGTCCGTCGCGCTAGAAGCCCTGGGGGTATGGGAGGGAGGGAGGGAGGCAGGGCGACGCTGTGCTCCGGCATCAAAGGCTTATCTTGCAACCGGGCGCAAGGGGAACTTGCCACTCATTCTCCCACGTGAAAACAAGGAGGGAAGGCAGCGCGGGAGGAAGCGGGGGTGGGGGGGGGGGTGAGGAGGTGCTTCAGGAGAGGAGGCGGCGGAGGAAAGTGTAGATGGCGGTACTTTTCTTCTATAGGGACTTTAGGCGGATGCGCTTGGTGCCAGCGTTTTGACAGTCGTCGTCTGCAGTCATTCAGTGCGATCTATTCATGTTTGCTTGTGGGCGCTGACACCACGCTTGTTCATTCAGTTAGTAATCGTCGGGCCACATTTTCCAACGCACGCTACACATGCAATGCTGCCCGGATCGGCATTGCAGCACTACAGGTGTGTCCCTTCGCACGCGCTGCCCACGGGAAGCGCTTCTCATCAACACCACCGTTTCACACGGGCCTTGTCGTGGTCATAGAGTCTCTCTTCATGTCGGTCTACTTACGCCGCAGCACACCTGCTTACTTAATATGCTCATGTTTACTACAATTCATATTGCTACCAAAGCCGCTCACCTTACTTCGTATGACGTACATTGCTCTGTTGCTATCGCATTCATTGCTTTGCCCTTAGGGCGAAACTGTGACATTTTTAGTTTTTTGAGCACTCTTGCTCAGCGTTGGGGAAATGACGCGATAACTTTCAGCACTCCACGGCATGGCGTCCTGCAGTAGAAACGAGCACACACTCTGAAGCATCGTGGCGAAAGATTAGCAGGGCGGTGGTTTTATGGTACGGGTCATAGACGTAGAGCAAGAAGTTAGCAGAAAAGCCCGTGGTTACCTTTATGACAATGCTGTAGGCGAGTGTAAGAAATGGCAGAATCAGGTTCTAGTCTGTGTGATCAGATGCGATCTACACGGCTAGCATGTCGCCAAGGGTCCGGTTCAAACGTTCGCTGGGCTCATTGGTGTCGGAGTAGTGGGCGGTGTTGCTTCGATGAATTATGTGGCACTGAGCGAGAAAAACTTCAGCAGTTTCAGGCAAAAAGACACAAGCTCTCTCTGAGGAGTTCACAAAGTGCGCCGTGTGACGGCGGATGAAACAGCGGAGCAGGCATTGATATGTTGTAAGGTAGATAGAGAAGCTTTCAGGAAGAGAAAAAAAATTAAAGAGAAGTATACAAGAATGCCAGAATGAAAAGCATGTGTAGCATACCTGATAAGCTCAAGTATTTTGGGTGACTATTTGTCAAAGGGGATGTCAATTAATGATTATCGTCACCATTATTATCATTACAATGTGCCTTGAGAGCAACCCTTACGACAGGTACAACCACTCCTTGCTGATGTTGGCAAAGATAGAGAATGATTCTATTTCCAAGGCCACCTTTCTGCTCTGTGTTAAGAACCTAAACGCAAATTTACAAGTTCACAAGACTTTCGCGCCAGCCATGTCAGATTAGCTTATACCTGTGAGGCACTTTTTTTAACAAATTCAAGGATTTTAACACTACCTGTAACGTGACGGCGTGCGTTAATGTCAAGTTGTAGGTAGAGAGGGCTGAGCTATTGGAAAACATCTTGAGGCTGTAAAAGCTTGCCGCCTGCGTTCACAGCAACGCAAGCACGCATCCCTTTGCTGAACCATTCCACAGTTCATAGCAGGACCGCAACACGCAGCCTATCCAGCAGAGGAAGCAGAATTAGAGGGGCACGATTAAGAATTGATATGTCAACTGCGTTTACTTGTGAGTAGGTAAGAGTGCCCGAGATCAGCAAATGATTAGTTACGCTGGCCGTGCTGCGCTAAGGCATGGTAGCACCGTATGGCCTTCAAACGCGGCTAATCTCGGAATTTAGCACGTGGTGAAGCATGGGTGCGTATCTTTGTTTTCGAATGTATAATTTTATTCGCAGCCCCTGTGGCTGGTGTTCATGATACTGGTGAGATAAATAAAAGACTCGCAGCGCCACCTTGCCGATGCTTGGAGCTGTCAGGTGCATGGTACTGCACGCAGCTGTCACTTATACTTAAGACATCTGCAGCACTGATAGTGTTCCTAAACTTCAATGGGCCAGGAATTCATGATGTTTTCTGTTAGCGCACATTTCTTGTGCTATTTCGTGAATACATTCGTAGAAAAGTAGCCGCATTCTGCGACGTGGTGTGAGAAACCACACTTCATTTCCTTTGTGTACCTGCATTAGAGACACATTTATCTCTAATTGAGGGAGCTCGCACAGACAATGATGTAACTTTATCGTTATAATTTAAGATGGCATTAGATGTTTTGCATGTAAGAAGTTGCAATTTGCTCACAATTTTCACCAAAGTACGGTAGACTGTTAAATATAACACACTGCAAAACGCGTTGTAGTTTGTAGGTGCAGCATGTTATGGCAACCGGTGTTAGAGAGGTTAGCCCTGCGCATCTTAAATAGCACACCGTATAGGTGAGTTCCGGAGTTGCCACAGAGAAAAATTCACATATTCCTATCTATCTCTGAGTGCGTGTTTACTGTTATGGTGGAGTGCACTGTAGATGACTCAATACTTGACTAGCGTTACTGTGCTAATCTTAGGCTTAGGAAAGCGCAAATGTAGGATATAGGCGCACTTGATTGAAGCCCGGCAGAAAAGACTCCTTAAGAATTTCTATAACAGAAAGCAACACAAAGGCCAAGAAAAAGACTTGCATGATCGAGAACGGAACCTAAAACAACCGACTACTTGCTTTTCAGGACACCCGTCATACAGAGTTAAGTATTATATTTTATTAGATCGGAGCCCAACGGCGAATTGAGCGACAACAGTAATTGCTGGAACCTTAATTCCCAAAATGATTTTTGTGGTTGACCGTCGACTCCGTTTGCATGGTTGGAAATATTTAGGACTTTTATTTTACGAATGTTAATTGACATTTTATGACACCTAAATGTTGTGCCAGTGGTTTCAAGGCGTGCAATCATGGTTTTCGCAAATTGGCAATAAAACGGAAGCGCTTCCTTCGTAGAACCCGACATATAGGAATCAAAAGCGTATGAGAGGGATAGAGTGAATGTTTGCAATAAAAAAAAATCCTGCAGAACCCATCTCAAGATTAATGTGGACGTTATTACGCTGAGCATTAAAACAATGTAGTGACTCACATGGTATCACCGGTCAAAGGCGTCATGTATACGTCGTGTATGAAGCTTGGCTCCTATCTCGCGCTTCTTCTGTAGACAGGTTGCCCCATCTGGCGACACCACCAACGTGTATTTCGATAGGATTGGCTGTTATAACATGACGTGGATTTGTTTCCACCCAACACCGGAGACACTTTTAGATTGTTTTGTCATTGATGAATAGTACATACCCATCGGCGCATACCCAGTAACCGAAGTTCGCGTCGAAAAGGTTCCGTGAATAGCGGTACATACCATTCAGGTCTAGAATAGCATATCGTGTTGCACTTACCGAGTGAACCAAATTACAATCAAAAGGATCATTGAAGCGTGACACATACCTTGTTTCATATATCTAATCATCCATGTTGGGTCGCACGAGGTTTATTGAAGAGTGTCACATAAGCAGTGACGCATACCCACTAGAGCACTGCACGGGCCTGATTTTTCGGTCCGAGCCCGGCCCGGGCCCACTTTACGAGGCCCGAGCCCGGCCCGGGCCCGTAATACAAAGCCCGAGCCCGGCCCGGGCCCGGGCGTACATTACCAAGACCAGCCCGGGCCCGGCCCGGGCCCGTGGTTCCAAGCCCGGGCCCTACCCGGGCCCGTGTTACTGAGCCCGGGCCCGGCCCGGGCCCGGGCGTTCATTACTAAGCTTAGCTAGGGCCCGCGTGTGCATGACCAGGCCCGGCCTGTAAGAAAAAAAATTCTTTTTTTTACTTAAAGATTGTGCCGTATCTGTCAGCCTCACCTTCTAGAGGTTTAATAAGCTGCAGTATATAAGCAATAAAAGGCCGAAATCTTTGCTTCTCCAACGGGAACATCAGTAATCCGGCCCATTGCCTGTGCTACTATTTTTCTGGTGGTGCGCATGCACTTACCTTGATTTGTACGATATAGTTCTATGATGTCATTTAGCATGCAAATATACAGGGCGTTTCATTTTAGCTGAACCAAATTTTTAAAGATTGCCTGTGGCAGATAGCGCAATTATAATCCTTGATCTAAACTACTCGATGAGGTGACCATTATTTCCACGAGAAATCAAAACGCCTAATTGAAGAATTAACATTATTATGCTATTTACGTTTTAAATAATTATTTTATGGCACATCTTTCAATCGACGAATTATAGCCGCCGAGTTCGCAAGGCATATCCACCTGGAACGAATTCTCAGGACTAAACCAGTTTCGAGATAATAATTTTCAAAGTGTCCGACGAAATCAATCGAATCAAATCAATTTATTGTCCAGTTTACATGCTGGACGGTCATTTTGGACTAAAAGCTACATATGTAGCTTGACATATGTAGCTGGGCACGCCATGTAATGCGTAGGATGGATAACCGGTGGACCATTAGGGTTACAGAATGGATACCTAGAGAAGGAAAGCGCAGTCGAGGTCGGCAGAAAACCAGATGGGATGATGAAGTTAGGAAATTTGCAGGCGCAAGTTGAAAACAGCTAGCGGAAGACAGGGGTAAGTGGAGATCACAGGGAGAGGCCTTCGTCCTGCAGTGGACATGAATAGGCTGATGATGATGATGATGATGTAGCTTGACGTGACCCAAAAGACCAGGCAAGGCAATAGTAAAGCAAACAGTGTGCACACATGCACAATAATTCACATATATTTCCAGCTATCGCTGGAATTCCTCATAGACGAAATAGCTATGAACGGAAAGACAAAGAATATTTGCATCACGGCGATTAAGAGAATTGGAAAAACTTCTAACAGAATGCATTTTAAACAACACTATACAATAACAATACTAGCTATACAAAACAACGCAACACCACCTATACAACATAGCATGAGACTGAATTTTACAAGATCAACATTTGCTAAGAAAACGAAACAGGATTTACATTATATACTCAGAACCATACACAAAGGAAGAATAATAATCACATCAGATACACTACAAGCGACCAAAGTGTCAGCTGAGTTCTTTCTTACTGAAATTACCGCCATTTTTGTATCTGTTCAAAGTGAATGGTAGGTAATGCATTAACGACTGAAGCTTATAGAGTGTTCTGAAGTATGGAATGGACCATATCTCAGGATTTCTTGTGTTCGCATTAATGCGACGACGCTCTAAGGATGCTAATTGTTTTAGGAGCGAAGCTCCTTATAGCGGCACCCGTTCCGTCCCGTCGTAGTAGAAGTGTGTAACCAGTCTGAGAAAAATGAGAAAAAAAATTCCGAAGTTGTGTCCGTAGCGCGGAATCGAACCAGGGACCGCTCGCTTCCGAGCGCGCGGCGTTAGCCCACTACGCAACGAAGCTTTTTTTTTTTCTTTATTGCCGGTCTTTGGCACACACAGAAATACATAAATTCACAGAGAATCACAAAACAGAATCACAATCACAATATTCGTTAAATACGACCGCTCAACTTGTGCGGACGCGTACACGCTAAAATTGTCTCATCGTCAGTAATAATTCCACCCGAGGCAACCATTCTGGGATACATTCTAGCAACTTTTGTTCTTCGACAAAGTTCCTTATGCTTTCTTTAAAATACGGGCGAGCCGCTCTTTCGTCGAGATCAGCGTGTCTTACTGCCATTCTGCATTTACAAATGCTATGCAGGGCCATGAGCATTACCATATCGAATGGGGTGCCGTCATCACTTTCTATTGGCAAGTAGCGAATGCCATACGCATCGAGGGGGAATTCTTTTTAACACGAAAGTGTTTTATGCCGGGGTCCACCAAGACTTCACTGACGTATTTCCGTCACGGAAATACGTCATAGAACATAATACAAAGAAAGAAACCAGAAGAAAAAGTTCCACAAACATGCAAAATTTGGATATCGAACCCACGACCTCTCGGTCCGCGACGATAGATCGCCGAGCGTTTAACCCATTGCGCCACAAACGCATTTGCAGAGAGCTACACAGACGCGCCTTATATATCTAACACTCCTCCGTGTACCCGCGCTCTTGCTCGGGGCGGTGCCGCCGCCTACGAGCAGAAAAGAGAAGTACTGCATTATGACACTAACGCGCACCGACAGTGAACGCTTCGGTGGTCTCAGCACTACGACGCCTCGATGCCAGCATTCGAAGGGACGCTGGCATCGATGATGATGATGATGATGATGATGTATTGGCATCCCCTTTGAAACGGGGCGGCGACAAATAGTCACCTAGCCTGCTTGATTTAATCAGGTATACCATACATGTTCTTTATCTTGCATTTTTGTATACCTATCATTATTTTTCTTTTTCAAAAATTTACCTTGTACCGCTGCCTATGATTTTAAGAGATCAGGTCGCATCCATCTTTTCCCTACTTTTTTTCCACCAGTACTCTAATCGTCTCTTGCTGATCTCTACGGCTGATCTGTTTATGTTTCCTTCCACTTTAAACCCAAGCGCTTCTGGGAGTTGCACGTTACCTACGGTTCTCGCTGGGTGGATCCCGTCGCATTCCATTAGGATGTGCTGAGTGGTCTCTGGATCTTTACTGCAGCATACACATGTCTCATCTAATTCCGAATATTTGTTCCGATATGTTTTCGTCCTTAGGCAACCGGCTCGAGCCTCAAATAGCAAGGCACTGCCCTTTGTGTTATCGTACAGATTTTCCCTTCTAATTTCTTTCTTCTCATTCTTGTAAATCTCCATTGTCCTTTTCGTTTCCATTCTTTGCATCCAATTCACGGTCTCTATTTCTCTCACTTTCTTTCTGATGACCCCTGGTTGTCTATTTACAGTTTCGATTATCCTGTACTTGGTTGCCAACTTCCTTGACCTCTTCCTCCATTCTGTGTCCACGCTTTTCATGTAGAGATACTTGTGCACTTTAGCCGCCCATTTATTTTCATCCATGTTCCTGAGCCTTTCTTCAAAACTAATTTTGCTTTGTGCTTCTCTGACTTCAAAAGAGGCCCAACCCATGTCTCCATGCACTGCCTCATTTGTCGTATTACCGTGTGCTCCCAAAGCCAACCGGCCTACTGATCTTTGGTTAACTTCCAAACCCGCCAATATATCCGATTTTAAGCATATAATGGCATTTGCGAATGTTAGCGCTGGCACCATTACTCCTTTCCAGATTCCACGCACCACCTCATACTTATTGTGGCCCCACAGTGCTCTGTGTTTCATTAATGCTGCATTCCGCTTCCCCTTTATTTTCAGATTATCTTGGTGGTTGCTTGAGTAATTCTTTCCTTCGTTTATGTGTACGCCGAGGTACTTATATTGCTTCACTATGGGTATTACTTGCTGTTGAATTGACACCACGAAGTTACTCGTGTGTTCATTAAAGATCATAATCCCTGATTTCTCTGTGCTAAACTTAAGGCCTAGATTTGTCGCTGCGTTCCCACAGATATTCGCAAGTATATGTAAATCTTTTTTATTGTCCGCTAGTAGCACAATGTCGTCTGCGTACATCAGTCCAGGGATCTTCTGTTGCACCATTTGTCCATTACGCATGTAGGATAAATCAAAACCTAATTCGCTGTTTTCCAGTCGTCTTTCTATGCCCTTGACGTAAAGCGTGAACAACAATGGTGACAGAGGGCATCCTTGCTTCAATCCTTGGTGAATTTCCACCATTTCATTTCCTTTTCGGCCTTCCCATGCCACTTGTACTTGGTTGTCTCGATATATCTCCCTCAGCAGCTCCACGAAATCGTCATCTATGCCTTCGTATTGAAGAATATCCCACAACAATTCCCTGTCTACGTTGTCATAAGCTCCTTTAATATCTAGAAATGCTATCCATAAAGGTCTTTTCTGAGCCACTGAAATCTCTATGCACTGAGTTAGTACAAACATATTGTCTTCTAAGCGTCTGCCTGGCTTGAACCCATTCTGTAGTTCCCCCAATACACCGTTTTCTTCCACCCACTTCGACAGTTCTAATTTTATGGCTTGCATTGCCATTCTATATATCACCGACGTTACTGTAACTGGCCTGTACGAGCTCGTCTTATCCTTATCTCCTTTGCCTTTGTAGATAAGATTCATCTTGCTTTCACGCCATCCAACGGGAATATTCTTTGTTCTAATCACTTGCTCTATGGCATTAGTCAGCAGTGCCTTGCTTTTTGGACCGAGGTTTTTGATTAGCTGTATTGGGATTTCATCGGGTCCTGCTGCCGTGTTGTTAGGGACATTTTCTGCTGCCTTTTTCCAATAAAAGCTTTCTATGCTGAATTTTGATCTCTCAGGCCTCTCTCTTGTTGCTGGATCTGTTGTCTGAACTACGCTTTTTCTCGTACCGAAGTTATGCCTGATAACGTCTGTGATGTACCGCAGCGCATCATCGCCTTCATAGATGTTACCGTCTTCATCCCTTATAGCCGTTTGCGAGTTTCTAGTTGGAGCTCCGAGTGCTTTTATATGGTTCCAGAATCTTTTTGGGGCGCCTTTGTCTCTTTTGTGAATGTTATGCACCCAACGTTCACTTGCGCATTTAATTTTCTCTTGCACGAGCTCACTCGCAACCCTTTTCTTTTCTCGGTACGTATTCCATCTAAGGAGCACCTCTTCTTCTTGTAATCCCAACTTTTTGGCTTCTCGATGAACCCTAGATGCCTCTTTACGCTCTTCTATAGCTTGTTTAATTTCCTTGTTCCACCACTTACGTGGTTTCCTCTTTCCAATCCAACAATTGTATTGCCGTGTCCGCCTTATTTCAGGCTGCATAACCTCCACCAGTTCCTTATATTCCCAGACTGCTGTAGGAAAAGCCTCAATTTTTTTCTCTATGTTGTTTGCGATCTCTGTTATTTGCTCGTCATTCATTTTTAAAAACTCTGAGGCTATTGGTTCATGTTCTGCGCTGGTATCTCTCCCAAACTTTAATGCTAAACGTCTATGATCGCTTCCCAGGCTATTTTTTCCATTTTCGTCTATTATCATTTGGTCCAGTTGTTCGTAGACCATTTCTGAGACTAAGGCGTAGTCGATACATGACTGCCTGTTTCCGCATTGCCACGTTACCTGTCCATGACACTTATTCTCCCTGTTAACTACTATAAGGTTCTGTTCATCACACAAATCCAGCACTAGAGAGCCGTTGTAATCAGTATATCCGTCTAAATCGTCCATGTGCGCGCTCATATCTCCCACTAATATCACCTGGCCCGAGTTACTGAACTCATTAATATCGCTTCTAATGCAATCGACCAATTCCTTATTTTTTTCCCTGCTATCACTACCTGTCCACAGGTAAGCTACTCCCAGCCACGTCTTTTTACCTTGCCATGTACCACTAATCCATAAATGCTCTTTACATGTCTCGTTTACCCTTCGCCACTTCAGACCTCGCCTAATTAGTACGCCTACGCCTCCGCCTTTCCTTGACCCGGTCATTCTGTTGCACCCTTCCCATACAAAGTTGTCAATAACAGGCGGCTGCTCCAAATCTCGTAGATGCGTTTCGGTCAAGGCGTACACACTAATCGCTTCATCATTCAGTTGCGTTTGAATTTCCAGCCATTTTTCCTGCTTACGACCACCCTGCATGTTAATGTAGCAAATTTTACCTTCTCTACTCTTATCCTTTCTGCGTCTTTTCCTGACTCCTGGTCGCCTAATTCTGCACTTTACTGGTGTTTCGCTATGTTCAATACTTAATCCTGCTTCCTGATTGCGTGGGGCCCGCCTAAAAAAGCTACAGCTCGTGCCGCGAATCGATTTCCGACCGGTGTTGCTACACTTTCACTAAAATGTATCCCGTCACGCACAAAAGCGCCTTCGCGGCCTGCTCGGTGCACTTCACGGTTGATGTCAATGACCGTAAAATTCATTGCTTTAGCTAGAGTCCAAATTTCCCTGTTTACTGCAAGAACTGCCCTTTCAATTTTATAACCCTGCCTTTCAACCTCTGGCACCGTGCACACCGCGATTTGTACTTCTTTTGAAACATTCCGCAGGTCGGTGACCCCTTTGGCTATTTGCTTTGTGATTCCTGCTCCTCGTCCGTTCAGTACGTCAATCACTCCGCCCATTATCACCACTAGGTGTCTCTCCTCCATTGTGTCCCACATGCGTTCCTTGGCCTTCGCGATCACCTCTCTAATCGGCTTTCCCGGAAGCGCGCTAACCTGGACTCGTTCGTCTGCCCCTACCCTCTCTGCTATCGCCGGTTCTACTTTACGCATGTTGGAATCCCCAACAAAGACAACTCGACGCTTTCCTTCCCCCTCACCGCCGAAAGCTGCCCCCGAAGTCACAATGCCCTCCCCTCCTTTCTTATTCTTGCCCTTGGCTTTGTTTTCTTCCCCGGCCGCGTCAGTGGTATCCCCTTCGTGACTATCACTGACGTTTGCGCCACTGCTTACCGGCGTGGCGGGTTCGGCTGTCTCTGCACTCGCATCGGAGCCAGCTCCGTTCGCGGTGCTCGCCTCGATGCGTTCATCAGTGCTTTGCAGAATGGTGGCGCTCAGCTGGATTTCTGCGTTAGCTAGCTTTTCTTCTGCCTCCTTCCTCTGCTTCTGCTCGATTTGAAGTTCCTTTTCTAGCTTTCCAACCCGCTTAGCTAACTTATCCTTGTCTTGCTCTAGGCGGTCTAGCCGCGACCCTAGCACACACATCCTACAGATAAAATCTGCACCATTCGCTTCGCGTGCTGATTTAAACCGCGTTTCTTCCAGCGCGTAGGAACGCTCGCACTCAGAACAACGCACGCGTGGGTTCCCCCTAGTACCAACCATCATCTCGTACTAACAAGGCGTAGATGTGGAAAAGAAAAAAAAAATTTCTTTACCTACTTTTATCTAAGCGAGAAGACCAAGAAAGTGAGAAAGCATTAAAATAATTTATAAAGATTGTTTGGCTAAGCTAACCCTCCTAAAAAAACCAAAAAGTGAAATATAAAATAACAAAACTTATCTCTTTGGCACGCTGCTCCTGCTGCGCTGAAATGGCACCTCGACTCGACACGTCCGCTCCCGTCGGCTTCACTCGTGAGAGAAACACGAAGAAACACTACCAACGCCACCTAGGTGGCGTTCACCGTACTCAGCACAGCGGAGCGTGGCCTCCGCAATTAGCTCTGAAAATGTTTCTGAAGTTGATCGCGGAGGCTGCAATTACGACGCGCTGTACGCGCTGATTTGACTCGGTGACGATTCAGTTACGTGCTTTGTCTTGCGCGTTGTATTAGTGTGTCAGTTACGTGCTTCGTCTTTCGCGTTGTGCTAGCGTGTGCAGCGTAGTGCAGCTTCCATATGCACGACGGTTGCTCATGGTCATCGACGTTGGTAGTCGTGATGGAGGAGACGTGCCACCAGGCGTCAGCGTGGGTGCATCAACGCCTAAGGGCGCTTTAGCCACAAAACACCAATAGACATTATATATCAATGTGCAATAAACATTACACTACTTCTGTGAAGACACGTTTCACTTTCGTGTTCTATACCGATTCCTATATAAGAGGGATCAACCACATTTTTTTTATTGTGCGCTGGAGCGCATCCCAAAAGAAAAACAGCATCCCAACAATCCAGGAATACATGCTCAATTGTCTCCTCCTTTCTGCATATTATACAATGGGTGCCCCAGGGAACAAAAAAACCCTTTCAGCCATCCATGGTTTGACAGTGAGCGTGCCTGTGTGTAACTTAAAAAAGAAAGTCTTAACACCTGACGGTATTAGCATTGCCTTAACGCGCTTTAGAACATTGTGCCCATGGCCTGCACCATAAAGGGATCGATATAGAGGCACGGGTAGAACCACATCACAAAGGTCCTTGTACAATTTTTTCCGATTGACTACACTCAAGTATTCTAGTGATTCGCCACGAAGCGCACATAGACACACGCACCACGATGGCAATAAATACCCAACATTAACCAAAGGCCGCGTTTCTAGCGCGTTTCTAACGCGTTTGTGCTAGCGCGTTACGGCCCGTGTAAGAAGCTGGTGTAAGACGCTGTGGCCTCTCCGCCTTACCGTCAACGCGTTTCGAACGCGCTGCCCAAGGCGGTGGCAAGTCAAGTTCAAGTGGAGGAGCGTTTATGAATACGGGGGGTATACTCTCTCAGCAGTCATGTGATGGCGTCGGCAAACGCGGTGCACGTTCCGGCATGTGTAAATGGCTGCGTAAGACGCTGTGGCCGCTCCCCCTTACTAGAGAGTACTGCACGTTTCTAACGCGTTTGTGCTAGCGTCCCCTTAAGCGGGAGATCCGATGATTCCCTCCGGAGCTTCGCCCACTCATCATCATTCACCCCGTGGATATGCTGTGATTTTTTATGTAGTTCCAAGCTAATTCTGACATTGATGGCCTAATTGAATATTTAACATAATTACGCGAATTAACTTTTTAATTATTTATGTTACGGCACATCTTTCAATCTACAAATTATAGCCGCTGAGTTCGCAAGGCGTATCCACTTCGAACGAATTCTCAGGACTGAACCAGTTTCGATATACTAACTTTCAAAGTGTCCGACGAAATGCACGGGCGTTCCAGTTAACCTTTTGAGGAAAACGCTGTTTTATGCATTGAAGCACCAAAGTAACTGGCCTTAGCGCTAAAATAATGCCATAGTATTAAAACTGGTAATAGTGCAATCGCAAAAGCGGTAACATGGAAATGGTTTCAGGAGTGGTTCTTTGTATAATTTATTTTTCCTTACGCGGAAACAATGTTCGTTTTTGCGGAAAAAAAATTTGCGTAGCTTGCACTGGCGGCGCAATGCTAAAGAGACAGCGGAGATGATGGGCACCTAGCTAGTCCTGGCTTCTGGGCTAGGCTAAGCACTACCAAGTCATCCCCAGCATTTCCCGGAATTGATTTATTATTGATTGATAATCGATTAGCTATTGATTGGCTATCTATTGTCTATTGCAAGATATTGGCCATGTATTTGGGATAGGTTAAGCACTACCAACTTACCAGAGTATATTGATTATTGATCAATTATCGATTAGCTATTGATTGGCTGTCGATTGGCTATCGTAAGGTATTGGCCACGTATTTGGGCTTGGCTAAAGTCATCCCCAGCATTTTCGTGTATTGATTGATTATTGATCGATTATCGACTAGCTATTGATTGGCTATCAATTTTCTATCGATATGCAATTAGTCCCCACCATTCTTAGCTAGACTTAACCAGGCTCAGCTTCGCTAGTTCACAGGTGTATGTGCTATTCCGCTTGGACCCTTTCTGCACTGCTGCCAGGATCGGCCCACATTTTTGTATTCAGCGGACACATTAGACCCGGCTGAAACACCTCCGCTGTTAAAAATGAGAACTTCATCTGTTTGACTATTTTCTTTGATAAGATATAGTCATCTGATAAGATATAGAGTCAAGAGAGCGGTGTGGATCTGAGAACAAACGGGGATAACCGATATTCTAGTTGACATTACGAGGAAAAAATGGAGCTGGGCAGGCCATGTAATGCGTAGGATGGATAACCGATGGACCATTAGAGCTGCAGAATGGATACCAAGAGAAGGGAAAACTAGGTGGGGTTATGAAATTAGGAAATTCGCAGGCGCAAATTGGAATCAGCTAGCGCAAGACAGGGTTAATTGGAGATCGCAGGGAGAGGCCTTCGTTCTGCAGTGGACATAAATATAGGCTGATGATGATGATGACAGTCATCTTGCACGTGTCACTTCAGCTTGGCACAGAATACATTGAAACATGCAATGCATAACGGTCGCGTGTGTTCGAAGGCCTAAATAGGCCCTTCAATGAGCGGGCCCGAGTCTGGCCCGGGCCTGTGGCTTCAAGCCCGAGTACGGCCCGGGCTCGCGGCTTCAAGCCCGAGCCCGGCCCGGGCCCGCGGCCTCAAGCCCGAGCCCGGCCCGGGCCCGGCCCGAGCCCGCCGACAAACGCTTCGGACGGCGCGGCCCGGCCCGCGGGCCGGGCCGGGCTTTCGGGCCGGCCCGGGCCCATGCAGTGCTCTAATACCCATGCACTAACAAAAATTGACGCGAAACTGGTCACTTGATGGGTGGCATATACGCAATATCACATGCCCGTGACTTAAGTTTTCCCGACGATTGGTTTCCAACTCGGTTCCCTCATCCCAGCAGCCCGACAACGCAGTGGACGAAGTTCGTGGGAAAACGGTAATAGACGCAGGCAGGTGGTCGTGTAGAAAGACCCCAGAATATGCGTGAAGTAATTTAAGAATGCTAATCGCGATAAAGGTGACTATTTTTTCTCAGAAACAACGGGACCAGTCCCTAAAGTCTTTGGATCCGCAAGAGCCTTTCCTCACTGGAACGCATGCGCGCTTGCGTCACCCCAAAATTTCCTATCAACGCGATACTAGAATGATAGTTGAAGCAATGAGCGATCATGGGTGACGCTTTACCTTTAATGCGATTTGCATTCTTAGGATACTTGACGCACTTTTATGCGTCTACGTATCTATCTAATAAAACATGTAAGTTTCTTACTCCAAAGATCAGGTAGAATTCGCTTAACTGTGAAACCTGAGAAACAGCAACAACGTAAGTAATACGCGAAATTCTAAATGTTGAGGAAGCAGTAAAAAAAAAAAAAAAAAAAAAAAACTGGGAGCAGCGCGATAGCGGTGAGAAGAAAACATGGCATAGAACAGGGCATTACGTATGCAGTGAAATGTATTGAGAGTAATGTTATCCGCAATTATATCCGATTATATCCAAAAGCAGCAGAATACTTAATAATTTATACGATTATATAGCCAAAAGCAGCAGAATACTTGTATACGAAGTACAGTATCCAAGCAGCCACGCAACCTTCAGTGGAAGTAGTGACGAACAGAATTCAAAGGCTCTTTGTGTAACTAGAAGTTAGGAGCGCTTTGCAAGATATGTCATGGGGAAACATGGAGGAAATCAATGTGGGAAAATACATTTTAAAAATGAGTAAGGCAAGGAGACACCATCTCTTTAATTTTGTTAACAGCAGGCTTACAAGAAGTATTAAAGCTGTTAGACTGGGAAGGATTAGGATTTAGGATAAACGACAAATTTCTAAACAACCTTCGGATTGCGAATGACATTGTCATGTTCAGCAACGCTAGGGACGACAAATAACTGTCCACCTTAAGACCTACCGAGGAAATGTAACAGTAGGTTTGAAGACTTATATGTAGAAGATAAAGATAATTTATTTATTATATTACCGTCAAGGTCAGAGGCATTAAAGAAGGGAGTGGGTTACAAAAAATTAACATTAAAGAAAATATTAAAAGCATTTAGAACTTTCAAGTACAAAGGCTTCTGATTATACAGTTTTATCTATGGTTAACTCGTCATAAGAAATTGGTGGCAAAGTAAGCTAGTAAAATGGTAAGTACAAAATGCACTTAGGTTACAAACATATAGTAGAAAAATGCGTCGATTACACATACATTGTTAGCTAAAGCCGCTCAAAACCTTTAGTTATCGCGAATGGATACGATTTCAGCAGGAAGGTGGTTTCATTCCGTGGATGACCAAAGGAAAAATGACTGCAATAAAGTTATAGTGTGACACGATTCGAGACCAACCTTATAACGATGGTCGCTTTGTGGCGATAAGTTTTGCGGCTGAAAATGAGATCATTGCGGAGTGTTGAGTGATGGTATAGCTTGTAAAAAAGAACTAAACGTGCGATTTTGCGACGAGAAGAAAGTGGTTTTCATGGCTGACACACTTGCAGTTCTATTGTAAATACGCGAGACGAAACGAACTGAATTACTTTGAACGAGTTCTACTGAATTAATTAGTTTATCAGTGGCAGGATCCCAAACATCCCATGCATATTCTAGTTCCGGACGCATAAGGGTAGTATAAAGAAGCATTTTTACGGATGAAGGGGGAGTTGAAAAATTGCGGCGCGTGTAGCCAAGCTTGCGGTTAGCATTGCTAATTACGTAGTCAGTATGAACATTCCAAGTTAAGCTAGCAACGATATGCACACGTAGGTTTTTGTAAGAGTTAACCATTTCCAAGAGAACATTATTTAGGTAATATGTATGCATGCTGTTAGTTATTCGGGATACACGCATCACTTTACATTTGCTAACGTTTAGTTCCATTAACCAATTTTTGCACCAATTAGCTACAGTAGTTAGATGAGACTGCAGGTGGTTAGAACATTCTGCATTAGTTACTTCACGAAAGATAACACAATCATCAGCAAATAAGTGAATGTTAGATGATAGAGAGGAAGGGAGGTCGTTCTTATAAATGAGAAACAAAAGCGGCCCGAGCACTGAACCTTGCCGTACACCGGAAGTTACGCTTCGAAGTGGTGAGTTATGGCTGTTTGCGCTTACAAATTGAGTGCAATTAGATAGCAAGCGTTCAATCCACTTCAGGATGTTAGTGTCAAGGTTCAGCTGACTTAGTTTATAAAGTAAAAGTTTATGACAGACCTTATCAAATGCTTCAGCGAAGTCTAAAAAAATGCCATCTGCAAATGATCAACGATCGAGATTACGATGTAATTTATGCGTAAAGATTGCAAGCCGAGTTTCACATGAAAATGTTCTTCTAAATCCATCACCCGCCGCCCCCAGACCCCATCATGGACACAATAAAGTTTTATATCTTTCTCTAAATCCATGCTGAGCTGGTGTGAAAAATGCATTTGATTCATGGAAGTTGACAAGATGTTTGAAAATTATAGGTTCGAGCAACTTACAGCAAGTACTTGAGAGTGAGATGGGGCGATGATTGGCTGTTAGATTTTTGTTACCTGACTTCTGGAGTGGAACACCATTCCCGCTTTTCCATTGGCTTGGTTGAGCAGACGTATCCAGTGACTGCTGAAAAGTTTGGTTAGGATAACAGAAGTAACGGCATTGGTATTTTTTAAAGAAATTTTGCGTTAACAGAGCCGTAATCAGGCGATGAGTTGATTCAGGGAATCGATTAGTTTCGCAACGCCAGCTGTTTCAACTATCACTGGAGGCATAGCTGCGTAATCGTACTGGCGAGCAGGAGGTAGGCAATCATTGCAGGAAATGGAAAATTTTTGCACAAATGTGTCGTTAAGGGTGGTAGTGCACTGTTCGTTAAGTACATGGTTGTCCAATGGATCTTCCAGAGTTATGTGATCATTACGCGAGGGCTTCATCACACTCCAAAACTTTTTAACGTTAGTCTTTAACATAGATGGAAGCACGTTAGATAGAAAATTAGATTTAACGTTCTTTAGTGCTGTTACGTACGTGTCGAATGCAGACTTATAAGCAGACTAGCGTGTGTCAGTTGGCGAGTGTTTTACAGACCAATATAGGCGTTTTTTGCAGTTACATAGCCGTTTTAGATGGGCATTGAGCCAAGGAGCATCAGAATTGGAGGTAATGATGCGACATGGGATGTACTTTTCAGTTAGTTCCTGAACATTAGCGGCGAACATGTCCCAATTGTGCGTAAGTGAACGATTTTCGAAATCCAGCAAGAAAGTGTCTAGAAATACAGTTAATCTGTTATTTATGGCGGTAAAGTTTGCTTTCTTGTAAATATGTATTTTTTTCTGAGTTTACTTGCTTTAGGTGTAGAAAGGTTAATTGAAAATGCAAGTATGTAGTGATCGCTTATAACAGGTAAGTCTGCAATCTCCGAAATTGTGTCGAAGTGGGATGTCAAAACTAGGTCAAGGATATTTGCGGCGTTAGAAGATACACATGTAGGTTAGAGTTACTAGCTGTGACAATGAAAAACCTGAGCACAAGTCTAGAAATTCCTTAGCTTGTGCTGAAAAGGGAGCGAGTGAAGTTGGTGGATCGTTCCAGGTTGTGTTTGAAAGATTAAAGTCGCCCTGGAGTAGGATGGGAGATGAAGGAAAACGCGTGCGAACAAGAATAATGCTATCGTGCAGTTCATGAAAAAATGTAGGTGGTGCAGACTGTGAGCGATATTACACGCCTATGATGAATGTTTTGTGACCAAAAGCTACGGAAGCCCAGAAAGCTTCTACGTCGTCACTCGTACGAACCACAGAAGACGAAATATCATTTAAAATGGCCGAAAGAACGCCACCTCCTGTACGCGCAGTGCGGTCGCAGCGATAAACACGGAATTGCAAAGCACCGTGGAACACTTCCGTGTCGTTGACATGCGCATGAAACCATGTTTTGGTAAGTGCAATGATTTTTGCAGAACATGTGTAAATTGCAGGCGATAAAGAATCGTATTTATTGAATGCACTTCTGACGATAGAAGATAAAACGGAAACTTGAGGAAATGAAGAATTTAACCACTGCCCCTCGCACTTTCCTAGATCGGAGGACGAGACGGAACAGGGGATGCACATTCTGCATTACTACTGCGTTGTTTAAGTTCTTGGATTTGTCAGAAGAGACGTTGTACACGTATGACTTTCCGTTCAGGATCAACTTATCATAGCGCAATTTGAAAGGTTCAGAAGAGGCACTATCAGCTTTCTTCGCGCGGTTCGTGTAGCAACTGAGAAAGCTTCACTTGTACTTATGTTTTTATGCTTGAATTGGCTGCGCAGAGAAAGTAGTTTTTCGTTGGTTTTGAAGCTTGCAGACTTTACAATGACAGGACGGGATTTATTAGGCATGAACGAACCACAATGTTCAATAGGCTCTCAAATGAACAAGAATTCATGATCTCAATTAAGCCTCTCGAACCTGTGCAAAAGTTTTTTATCTGAGTCACTTACTTACGGGGGCCCTGATAATGAGTAGGAATTTAGAGATGGATGAAGCTGAGTTCGAGCTCATACGGCAGGCATTGCCTTATCATGACATTGGGCTTACCACTGTCTGCTTAAAAGAAAAGGGTATAGTCATTGCATTCTACGGGTACTCCCATATGGGGCAGACTGCATGACGAGAGTTAGATCCTAACGCTGGAATGACGACGTTGGAACGACCATGGCAGCATCATGGCCATGAGGCCATACATAGTGGTCCAAGCTATTAGACAACTTGCATCACGGCATTCATTTAAGCGGCTCGAGATATAGATAGATAGATGGATAGATAGATAGATATGTGACGACAATGGAATGACGGGAGTGAGAGGAAGCTGGAATGAGAAAAATGGAACAACGACGACGGTATCACTGCCATGACCCCTACCAAGTGGCCCAAGCTATTAGACAACTTTGGTCACTGGGATTACTTAAGAGGATAGATAGATAGATAAAAATAGATAGCTAGATAGATAGATAGATAGATAGATAGATAGATAGATAGATAGATAGATAGATAGATAGATAGATAGATAGATAGATACGCCTGGAGTAGGCAAAGAATGCTGATCGTATTAAAGGATTCATTTCGGGTGCACAGCTATGATCATCCTTAAAGTAAACCAAGAACGCAAAAGCTGGTCCGTGACACTACGAAGCTGTGGCAAATGTCCACTCAGTGCTCAAGTGCAAGTTTATTGAAAGAAAACTCGTGACTTAAGCCGTAGTTTCGCCCCGCGTCGTGGCACCACTATCCTACCACGCGCTCTCTATACAACTAAATACAATTCATAGAATTGTATTTACATTCATTATATGCCCCCGTCTCCAACGTGTAACTCCAAGAACGGTTAAGTTCATACACCGCATGGGCCCTAACTATTTTATTATCTATTGACACCATTGACAACTTATGCCACATTGCAAAATCATACTTGTCGTAATCACTGTGCTAATTGGTGTAAACGAAGTTTTGGTGAACCTCCAAGAGAAAACAGCGTATCGCGATGATAGATGTGCTACGGAGAGAAAGAATATGGCTATATTTTTGAAGTAGTAAGATAAAAGTGTGGCCCCATAAACAAAGCTTCGTGGTAAATCCCACGGATAATAGGAATGCGTGGAATTGCCTGAGCTTGCAAGAGAGGAGCCTGCAATGAGAGAGCCCTCAACATGAAGTGGCGCATCCCAATAACAGATGCGATCCTTAAACGAAAGGCTTACTTTAACGGGGGCCCTGAACCACCCCTCGGGCTTGGTGAAATAACATAGTCCGCGGGTAGCATACGCTGCTCTGAACATCTCAGCCAAGTTTTGCTGTCGGACCCGGTGCGTGGAGCTCGCAAGTGGATCGCGCAGTCACCGTTCTCTCAAACGGTCTCCCTTGAAAGAGAAGCCTGCTCCTCACTCTCTTCTGGACGCTTTATTTCGTAATAAAGCGCATTCCCATAGGCGGCTGCTATTGGTCGCCGTGGGTACGCCGCCACGACTCCACTGGCTAAGTGCACTGCGGCTCGCGGCGGACAACCGCGTTTGACTTACGTGTATTCCGTCGTAGGCACGAAAATCGGAAGTTGTGGCGTTGACGTTAACGCCCAAAAAGAAATTTGAACTGCGCGCCACGGTGACATTTCGAAGGCGGAGCGTTGTGGCCGCGGCCCACTCCGCCGTAACCTTCGCAGTGCAAGGCATTGACGTAGGAACGGGAGCACAGCGGAGGCCGTGTTTGATTACCCATAACTTCGCTTCTGCTGAACCCAATAAAGTATTTTCTGCGGCAAAGTATTTATGAAATAGCCTATTTTCACTTCAAATGCCTTTCTCCACATCGATAAAAAGTGGTTCAGGGCCCCTTTAAATGCCATCCTACGTCGACATGAATCAAACTGCACAACCTATTACATCACCGTAATACATGTTAGCTTACTTGCTCCCTATACAAGGGCGCGTCCGCACTACAAAGGACAGACCCAGAAGCAGGTGGTTCATAGGTGGAGGGTAGATAAAAGATGAAAAAGTAATCTGAAAGGAAAGATGATATTTAATACATGTTATAATTGTAAGAGGAAGACGAAAGCATGAAAAGAGACAGACTGGCGCCACTTTATGGAGCACCAAAAGTCACTCTATTGTGCATAAAGTGTACAAATGTATCCAAGTGAGAACATCAATTATTAGGACGCGAAAATAACGAAGGCAGGTGGTGCAGCGATAGAACACATTTTCGTAATATTGCCTCTGAAAGTGCTACATAGTTTCTTTCTTCGCGTGCGCACTTATAAATGAAGCTTGAGGGTTTAACAAATCTGAAATGTAGTATTTAACGTATCTTCAAGCTGAAAGCATTTTGCATCAGGTTCGAGACACTCCTTTTCTTGCTTCATGAGAGCCGCCGATGCAATGCTAATGCACGGTCGTGGCTAATCTGTCAGCGCTTCATCTGCGCGTGCCTTCGGCAAGCGAGCTCAGACAAAAAAGAAGCACAGCCACGCTCCCTAATTCTTGTCGCAAGCATCTGTCCTTCGCGCATCCCACGTCACACCAGCACCAGCTATTTTCGTGGACATCACCTCCTTGCTGAAGACGCCTGACGATCACGGGCGTCCTGGTTTCTGCTGAAACACACACGCACCATATGGCCCCTGTATCATGCAAGAAAGCCGCGAAAGGTAGTCACATCGGCTCCACACGACGTGCCACCACAGGGCCACTGGCGATTCGAGTGTTCATTTTTGCTGCTGCAGCCTGCGCGTGCCTCACCCTCGGCCTCACGCTGTTTCGTCCAGCACCGATGGAGCCAACCGGTAAGGCTGGAGGAATTTATTCATCCTACAGCATTATCGACGGCCATACCTTATGTAGCTCCTTTCTGCTGCTTGCCATTTCGCCCCGTCTGCTATGGTTCAAAGCTAACCATGGTAGTCGACCGCGTCGCGGTATTGTTCTATGGAGGAAACAGCCACCACTGTTATCTGATGGAGCTTTCTACATTGCGATCTAAGCTAATGGGAGCAGTTACGTGTAAATAGTTGAAATAAAGAACAGCTGCGCTGCCCAATGCATAAACGGAACCTAGTGATGCTAATGGGAGGAGTTCTCGACGGAGTGGGAAGGCGGGCAGATATCACGAAACGTATAACCAAAGCGGTTAGCAACCTCGGGAAGGGTTTCTCGTAAACGGGTACATCCCACAGTGTGCACGGTGCTACAGGTTGAAAGGCAACATTGTGATATAAAAAGGGTAGCACTTGCAGGAAGCAAGGACATGTGGACTTTTTATAATGCAATAGATATTATAGTCATTGCTATGATTGTCCCCGAAGAAAAGACGCACACAACATGCTCGTTCGAAACTGATGCAGCGACTGCCTGCTACATGGCGCATGCATTTCTTTTACAAGAGCGTAAGCACCTCTAGCCTTTAGTGGCGCCAGTTCCTGTAAGCGTAGATTAAGAGCGCAGCTGTTGTAGGTTGAGGCTGCGCCGTCCATCCGTCCACCGGTGTCACGCAGGTCACGTGACCAGAAGAAAATGAAGCCGGTCGGGGGAGGGCAGGTCACGTGACCAGCAGAGGAGGAGAGGCGCACTGGGTGAGGAAGCAACCAATGAGAAGGCGTGCGCTGAGGGAGGAGAAGACCAGTGAGAGGTTGCGCTGGGCGCGAGGAGAGGCGATGGGTATAAGAGGGGGTTTCTGTGCGCGCGCCCTTTCGGATGACGCGCAGAGTTGCTACCGACGCCTTCCGCGTTTCCCCGCGTTCGCGTGCGGTGTCCGCGACTGCTGACGATTCCTCTGGCAGCGGCACGGCAGGTTTCGACCAGGGAACGGACACTCGTCAAGTAGCGTCGGAAGTCGCTGCCTCTTCTCGCCTCGCTAGGTTACAATATAGTATTGGGGGCGATGACTTAGAGTCGCCATCTGTCGGAAGCGCCTCGCTTGCGTAGTATGAGGGATAAAGCGGCGCGCTCCTCATAGGTTTGGTTGTCGGCGCTCAATAAAATCACCATGCGGGAGGACTCCTGGTCCTTTCTGTAAGTGCTCTCCAAACGAAAGAAGTTTCTTACTGTCAAAGTAATCTTGGGCAAACAGAAAGCACATAATAGTTTGCAGGCGTTATCTCCTTACCGTATACGCACAGTAAACACCCATTGAGCGCGGTCGCCGTGAAGGACACCCCCGAACCAGCTTCTTGCGTGAAAGGTAGGCAGTCGCGGAGAGCAGACTATGCGAAATATCTTCTTATAATGTGATCTCTGTGTAACCAAATAGAGCATACCAGAATGAAGCCTCAATACAGCAGTCGCAAGGGTTCGCAGTGACCGACTGCGCGTCTGCATGCATGTACGCGCACAATGTGTCGCTTTCGCTGCGAGTGCGTTTTCGCACCGTGCCGTGAGCTTTGGGTCGTAGCACATGAACATTTGATAGTACACAAGCAACCATTGTTGCGTGGATGCTGTCAGAACTGATCAAAAATAATTTCGTTATAACTAGGGACTTAGACGCTATACGACGACTCCTGATGTGCCATCGTGACGATTGAATGATATTTTTTTTATTTTCTTTTAAATTCTTGGATGTTTCAATATCGTTATTTGTCAAGTTGCATCGCACTGAATGTTTATGTGTCTTCTCAGCGAGGAATTTTTAATCCAGTACATTCATTTTTTGGTGCTAACACAGACATGAGCATATGCCATGTCTTTTTTGAATGTGTTTCTTACCTTTCCGTTTCCACTCTGGTGAACTTGCCAGTATCAACACGTTCATAGACCAAATCTTCATGATATTAACCGGGCAGCGCATGCGGGTGAGCTTCTCAGTGCGCGCTTTCTGCTACTCACGGAACATCGCAGCCCCAACGCCGTAGCAGAAATCTTGCTCGCGTAAGTGCTTGCTACACACCCGAGTTGTAGCCGACGGCTGCTTACTCAGTTTCGCAATCCAATCTACACGCAGCCTCATTGCCTGCGGGTACGTGTGAAGGCTGACACCGGGCTCCATTGCGTACGCGTCCGGTACACTCGATCCAGCTTTCTGTTGCCAATACGTGCTACATAAAAGTATTTTAGGGGTGAAGCACCTTAGGGCCGAGCCTTTTCCCTCGTAGTCCGTAGCTCTGGTTGGCATGGAGACCGCTATATATGAATGTATATATATATATATATATATATATATATATATATATATATAGTATATGTACGCCAAGCTCCGGCTTCCGGAAACCGGTTTCCGCTTTCAGTTCCGGTGCCGGAAGCCAGCTTCAGCTTCCGGAGAACGCTTCCGGTGTTTTGCCCGAATGACCCCCCGGTGAATCGCCCACTCATCATCATTCACTTTTTAGATATGCGGTGTTCTTTTATGTAGTGTTTGGCGCTTTATATATATATCTTTCCAAGGCATAATTTTGAGTAGACCCTATTTCACCATTTATATGTCACACGTATGTGGATGTACAAACGAATCATACACTGATCGCGTCGCTGCAGCTGCTCTCAATTCCTTCTGCCCGAAAGCATTGCTGCTTTACTTTGTGGCAGTCATGCAAGTATACGTTCCAGAATACGTTCCACATACGAGTTACGCCGCATGGCCACCGGCACCTAATTTCCTATAGTCAGCGACAACTCAAGAATGCAGTACAGGCTCCACCCCCAACGCAGTGCACCTGCCTTTCACCTCTGAAAGAGAGCCGAGACAGATGGTGTGCGCTTACTGCTTAATTACATTGCTTTGCTAATATAACTTCTAGGCTAATAAAAATGAAAAGCTCATTACTTCAAGCTAAAATATAACCTTTCAGTGAGCACTGATGTCAGGATTACTCATAAAATTTGCTTAGACGTTCAGCATTCATCCTGAGCCGAGTGACACCAGGTCAGATTTCAATGGAGAAAACAGTCGTTACAAACACGTGAAACCGCTTGAGATCGCGGAAATAAGCGAACATAATTGGCTGATGCATCTATGCAACTTGTGTTTTAGTCGGACAGCGTAACGTTTTATTCTTGACTTGTCGCTGATTATATGACTTGAGTAACCAAAATTTGAACTTGTAGGTGTTTGTGCTTTCAGCAGCCACGAGATGAAAACATCTGCTGAAAAACTGCTGTTTACAAACGCGTCAGCGAAGGGATAAGATGTCCGACTCCTACCTGCCTGTCGAGGAAGAGGATTTGGTACGTTTATACAACGAGCGTTGAGCGCTACATTACAGGCAAATACCAAGCACTGATCTTCTGTTTTCCTGAGACTGGTCATAAAAATAATTAAAAAAAAACAAATAAATAGAAAGCACCTCTAGAATTCACTCTCAAAATTTGCGTTTCGTTGTCTGTGGACATATGAAGTACTAACGCTGAGAGGGCTGCGTATTGAAGGCGATGGCTGGCGTATTTGGCGACACTGCTGAAACATAAAAAAATACAGAAGGCTGAGTTATTGGGAAGCTAATGATCACGAATATTGCGATCTATTGTATACGACAGGTCGAGCCCGGCTTATTGCTTTTTGCAGGACACATTACCCTGGAAGGAGACAGAAACAGCACAAGCCGAAGCATTTCTCCAACTGACAGCGGCAACATGCAGGTGAGCACAAGCTTCTTTTTTTGCAAACCTTGCTGGTTGACCTTCATGTTGATCATACTGTGCGCTTTAACTTAAGCGCCTCTGTGAAGGGGTGTGCACGGTCGCACACTTAACGACACCCGGACATATGTAACTCCTCAGCACGAATAAACATAATGGTTTCTAGTCGGGACTTACGTGTGTCACTCTGTATGTTGTCGAATGCGTGAAAAAAGCGCTGACTTCTGGTCAACCGCAAGCACCTAACCACTCGATGTTCAGCTGGCTCGCTGGTTTTTGGATAGATATGTATAAAAATGGCGTGTACTGTGAGTGAAGTGATCAAAGCTATCGAAAGCAGTTCATAAATCACGAGCATTACACGAACCGCCGGATGGACCTGGGGACGCTCGCATGCTTGTCTCTTGTATATGTATACATGTAGCTTATGTGACAGCAAGTTGACAATACAGCCTTTTTTATCCACCATTATTTTCTGATAGTGCAAGAAATGCTCATGATATTTTTTCACGAAATTAAAGCCTCCGAAAATGCAGCACCTATTTATCTTAAACACTGTCTCGATGTCGCTATAACCCAACGTTTATCTATCTTCTAGAAAGTCATAATATGCTGCAGAACCTACGATGTCGCATTACGCGTGCGATGTTCTTACGAAATAAGCTACCGCGGCGCCACTTCCCCATCCACTTCCTGGAGTATTTATGGCTGTCTACTAGAATGAAACCCTGGGAGTTTTAGCCACTCACAGTCATCACTCACAGCGCCAACACTCACGCCTTAGCTAGATAGAACGTGCCACTGTCATCGAACACACACACATAATATATATATATATATATATATATATATATATATATAATGAAAGAGGGATTTATTGAAACTCGTCCGAGGGATCGCAAGTGGCTTTTTAGGCACAGTCCTAGCTGTTGGCATCCGTAGCTCGAGCTCGGGTCTCAAGCCGAAGCGATGGCAATGTCCACGGCACCTACATGCATATTCCCCACTACAATTGCCCCCGCTGCAAAGGTGAGCCATCCTGGCGACCTAAGGTGATGACACGATGAGGGGCTCGTGGTATGGCTTCAGGCGGCTGATGTGAACCGTCTCGCAGCCACGGTGGCGCTTGTCCGAAGATGGTGTCACCTGTTCGACCACGTAGTTGACAGGCGATGTACATTCGACGATCCGGTACGGACCCTGATATTTTGGAGCAAGCTTTAGGCTAAGGCCTGGAGAGTGGAATGGCAGCCGAAGCCAAACGTGAGAATCCACGGCGAAGGATGTTGGCTGGTCGTGGTCGCGGCGATCTTTTTGGATGCCTTGGATATCCGACGTGAATGAGTGAGCCAGTTGACGGCACTCTTCAGCATCTCGAGCAACTTCTGAAAGCGGGGTGAATTCAGAGGCGTCCGGGTGATACGGAAGTACGGTGTCAAGGGTAGATGATGGTTCACGTCCATAAAGAAGAAAAAAGAATGTCACAGTTTCGCCCTAAGGGCGAAGCAATGAATGCGATAGCAACACAGCAATGTCATACGAAGTAAGGTGAGCGGCTTTGGTAGCAATATCAATTGTAGTAAACATGAGCTGATTAAGTAAGCAAGTGTGCTGCGGCGTAAATAGACCGAGTGCTGCGGCGTAAGTAGACCGACATGAAGAGAGACTCGATGACCACGAGAAGGCGCGTGTGAAACGGTGGTGTTGATGAGAAGCGCTCCCGTGGGCAGCGCGTGCGAAGGGACACACCTGTAGCGCTGCACTGCCGATCCGGGCAGCATTGCATGTGTAGCGTGCGTTGGAAAATGTGGCCCGACTATTACTAACTGAATGAACAAGCGTGGTGCGAGCGCGCACAAACAAACATGAATAGATCACACTGAATGACTGGAGACAACGACCGTCAAAACTCTGGCAGCAAGCGGATACGCCGCAGCGGCGAAGGTACGCGCGGTCTATCGCTTCAACGGAAACTGAGTGGCGAATGCACGGCGCATAAAGGTCAGAGCCGTGGGGAGATAAGAGACGGTGCTAGCGAGCGACGAGCGCGGTTGTTGGCAGAGTGGAAGTGCGCCCCCCCTCCCCCCCCCGCTCCCTCCGGCGCTGGCTTCCCGCTTCCTTGCTTGCGCGTGGGAGATTGAGTGCGTTCGCTCTCCGTGATAGCGCGCGTCCCCGCACGTTCCGCTCGGGCATAAGGCACGCGGCGAAGATTTTATCTATAGGGAACCTCACGGCGACGGCGACGGCGACGCCGACGGCAGAAATCCGGTTGAAGTGTCCATATAATTGCTATCGCAATAAAATGGTGAGAAGCCTGTGGTAGCCTGAGTGGCGGTATTGTACGCGTAAGTCACAAAAGGGAGGACGTCGTCCCAATTGGAATGATCCGACGCAACGTACATTGGGAGCATGTCACCAAGAGTGCGGTTGAACCGTTCCGTTAGACCGTTAGTCTGTGGTTGATACGCCGTAGTGGGGCGGTGAATAGTGCGGCACGCTGCCAGGAGCTCATTGATAACGTCCGACAAGAAGACGCAGCCTCGGTCGCTGAGCAGCTCTTGCGGTGCGCCGTGCCGTAAGATGAAATGCCGTAAGAGGAACGCTGCGACATCGCGAGCAGCAGCCGGAGCAAGTGCAGCAGTTTCGGTGTATCTTGTTAGGTGGTCTACTGCGACAATTATCCAACGATTTCCATTAGCAGTGCATGGAAGGGGCCCATAAAGGTCGATCCCGACTCGGTCAAAAGGACGTGCAGGACACGGTAAAGGTTGCAGTGGGCCTGTCGTATGAGGAGTTGTCTTGCATCGCTGACAGGCTGCACATGACCGAATGTATTTGCGCACATAACAATACTTGCCTCTCCAGAAGTACCGCTGGCGGAGCCGCTCGTACGTTTTCAGGACGCCAGCATGTGCTTGTTGTGGGTCGGCGTGGAAATAAGTGCATATGTCGGAACGCAAATGGCGAGGGAGGACAAGCAGCCATTTGCGACCGTCTGGCTAATAGTTCCGGCGGTACAGGATGGCGTTCCGCAGCACAAAATGGGTGGCTTGGCGGCGAAGGGCTCGAGGGCATGTATTCGTTGAAGTATATATATATATATACATATACGGATCCTTTCTACCACAGACGGGAGTGGTCGCGCTGAAAGACATAAATACTCCGAAAAGTAGATGGGGAAACGGCGACGCGGTAGCTCATTTGGTAAGAGCTTCGCAACGCGGCTTCGTGTCCCATTTGCGGCTGTCCCGTGTAGCAGCAAATCCGGCGTCGGTGTCTACGTAGGCGCTGGCATCCGCGGCCCAAGAAATCATCCAGAATTACCCCAACGACGCAGGCCTTCCGCGTAGCGCAGAGACGTTAGTGAAAGAATTGAATTTCTCAAAGTAAAATTCTTCAGAAAAATCGTAAAGTACGACTTAACACCAACCTACAAATGTGATAGCGATGAATTGTAATTTGAATACACGAGAAACCATAATTCGCTTACGCGGAAATTCAAACACAAGGCCCTTTTTTTCAGCATTTTTACCATTCATACAGCGGCGAGCCGCGATTAGTTCTTTGCAAAAACACCATACAGATGGCACTCCCCCCCCCCCCCCCCTCCTCGGCAGCCGCGCGCGGAGGCGAAGTTGGAGGAAAGAGAAAGCTGCGGTTGCCGAGTGGCCTGATAAGCCGCCAGGGATCTTTGAATGCTATCGCGTTCTACTCTTAAAGGCGAAGCTTAAGCGGCCTCCAAATTTTCTTGAGCAAAAGTTCTACTATGCCATACCACTACGTAAGGTCATTCATCGCGTCGCAATGACTTTGAGCCGCTGGAGCGCGAGTCGCCGGAGCGTGTGTGCCACGTATGACGTCGCATCACGTGATCCGCTTCGGAGAGGCGTCGCAGCTGCGCTCACTCGGAGCATTGCAGCTGCGGTACCACGTGACTAGGCGAGGGTTTAACGGTTGCTTCGCTGGCGCTTGGTCACTCAGTCAGGAGGGGGGGGGGGGGTTGAATTTGCCTATACCTCCCATTGGGTCTCGTATAGCAGACGCTCAGTCGACGCTAGCGCCAAGGAACACTTCAGTTAGGCCCTAGCGGACGGATGACGGTACTACGGCGGCCAAAAGAAAAGCAGCGCGATTTTTTTTACTCTCCTTGTTTCTCTATAGCACCTTTTTGTTCCTTTTTTATGATAACGTTGCTCCGCTCGATTCTCCTTTCCCTCTTGACTTTCCCATCCCTCCTCCCATGTCTCGCCTCCCCTCCCCTCGTGCTTCGCGCACTGTTTTATTTCTCTTTAGCTGTCCACGGCGCGATTTTTTTTTTTGTCTTTGTGGCGGGCGTTATCAGACGTACCGCCGGACCGAAGCGCGCGCTCGTCTCCTGTCTGGCCGTGCCAGGCGTTACACCGTGCATTCGTGCTTGTGCGCAATGGGTTTTTTCTGCGTTTATTGCACGCAATCCCATTGATTATTACGATCAAGCAAGTATGTGCCCCAATTATATATAAAAATAATTCTACTTACAACACAACAGTTCTTTGGACTCACTTTATTGTGTTTGCGAAAACCAGAATTTGAGCTGACAGTGCGACACGCTATACATAGAATGCAACAAAACGCGCATGATTTTTCATGTACGCATATGTAAAAAAACATTTATTGTAATTGCTCTAATAGCCAATGAGCCGAATAGCTTCTCCCGGCCTGCTTGCCGCTCGGACCATGAAATCCACCTCCGTGAAGTGCGCAGAGCATATCCTGCGGTTGTTGACCTTATCTCTGGGCAAACCCATTATGTCTGTCCTTCCAGCGTAGTTTAAAAGCACTTCCATCCTGAATAACAGTGGAAAACGCTTCCATCCTGAATAACAGTGTTGGGCTGCTGAGCACGAGTTCGTGGGATCGAATCCCGGCCACGGCGGCCACATTTCAATGGGGACGAAATGCGAAAACACCCGTGTACTTAGATTCAGGTGCACGTTAAAGAACCCTGGGTGGTCCAAGTTTCCAGAGTCTAATAATCAGATCGCGATTTTGGCACGTGAAACCCCATAATTATTTTTTTAAATTTCTGAATACCAGTGAAGATCATAAATAATAACATCGCAGTTGGAACACACAAAATTGAGCACGTTTCGCGTCACGGCCGAGTACTAGTTGTGATATTGTGACGGCTCGGTTGGAGCGACGTTTATTAGGCCCGGGAGCTCGTCAGAGAACCAGCGCAGCACACAGCCCTTATAAAAATTTTTGCTGAAAGTCTGATTAATAGCTGTATACAATTCTCATCAAGCCTACCGAAATTGTGGTTACATTCTGATGCTTTTTTGTGATGAGTACTTGATAACTTTCTGCATGTATTTGGCCACCGCGTTTCTGATGCATTCTTGATTACTGTATTTATGGTGCATTCTTGATTACTGCATTTGTGGTGCATTCTTGATTACCACATAGCAGAAAGGCTTAGATCACTAAGCACAGTAGTTACTGTATAAACCGATAGATGGCGCTGAAAAAAAAGCAAAAAAAATTCTCGGCTTTTTTTTTTTTTGAGCCTATATTTTCCCCTCTTTTTTTACTACGAGACAACGGAAATTACATCATGGCACCTCAATATCACAATACTCCCCCGTACAACTTGAATCACACATCACGACACCTCAAACATCACATACTCCACGGACAACTAAACCAACATACACACG
Organism: Dermacentor silvarum; assembly: GCF_013339745.2. Classification (NCBI taxonomy): domain Eukaryota; kingdom Metazoa; phylum Arthropoda; class Arachnida; order Ixodida; family Ixodidae; genus Dermacentor; species Dermacentor silvarum. The sequence continues at coordinate 57,127,693 of NC_051155.1, forward strand.
CTGCTTGTAGTGCACACGCAATGGAATCTGCTTTGCTGTATATATACCCATGAAGTTTTCACCACCAGTCGGTGCCAGTGGGAGCCCCTGTTGTCAACGAAATTAAGCATTCAATCTCAACATAATGCTTGTAACAATACAGTGATCTAATAGGCACGTTAACAGCACACGTACCTGTTAATATAAAACCCCAATATATATACACGCATTTCAATTAGCGACCATTAAATAGTACGGGCGCGTCGATGACTTAAGCCTCTCCAAATGCTCTCGCTTCTAAGCAGTTGCGGATGGATGGCGCTTCACAAAACGACCGCTAGCGTTTGCAAAATACATACTGATGAGATTGCTCGAAAATGTTCTTGCCTAATTTCGCACAGAAATGAAAAAAACCGGCTGCTATGCGGCAGCGTGCGTAAACGAAGCGGTACGTGTCCGAGCCGGCTCGCGGTGTACAGGCGCGTCCACGGCTATTTGCCGCGCGCCGTTTGTCGTTCGCGGGCCGCCGTTCGATGGCTGTTACGCTCGCGAACGGCAGAGGATGAGTCCTGAATTTATGCGGCAGCCGTACAGTGACTTGGTCAGCGAACGACAGAAGAGCGGTCGCTGTGTCATATCGCCGGCAGCCTTGATCACCACTAGAGTGTACTAGACAATGGTCGAGTGGGCCGAACGGCGCTCTCCCGCTGAGGCGCCGCGTGTGGAAAAATTATGCGAGGGCGCTGCGAGCGAACTGGATTGGGGCGGAAATGCGCTCCGCGGAGTATTCAACGTACTTTCGCTGCGTGCGCCGAGGCCGATTGCGCATAGTAGCTCTTAAAATAGTGCTTTATTTCAACTGCAAATTTATGCTTACACCATTTTGCCAAACATATATATTTGAGGCATGGATTACACAGCGCGACGTCTTCAATTTCGCTGTCGTTGTCAAGCGCGTCGTCTGCTAGCGAGCGCGCGTTCGCTACGTGGACGCTGGCGGACGCCCAGTTTTTCTCGCAGAACGTCTGTGCAGTACATTTTTTTATGTTTAGTTGCTTTGGTGAGCCCATGACTCTTGACGGCCGGTACCAAATGTAGTTTTAGCCGGGTGAACTGCTGTTTTTACCACTGTCTTCTAAAAGTAACTGGTATCTCTGCAACATGAAGCTACGTAATTTTATTATTGATATCGTGTCATTTTACGCACGCTTCTTGTTGGTGGATGTTTTGTTAGGGAAAATCATCGAAGAAAACAGCATTAGAGTGAAATAAACTAGGTTTAATAACTGCGTGGCGCGAAGAATGACCAATGCATTTCTAGATAATTAAATCGAAGGGTACATAGACATATATGTTCACGATATATATGTAAGGAAAAAATAACAAATAGTCTAAATGCCCGAATTGAAAAAGCGAGAACTCCCGACCGGAATAAGCGCACGTGTTTGCTGCAACACACTTATTAGGGAATACTGCACATACAACTCTCATTCCCAGAAATAATATCCAAAGCAGGCAAAAACATCGTATATATATATATATATATATATATATATATATATATATATATATATAGTGTGTGTGTGTGTGTGTGTGTGTGTGTGTGTGTGTGTGTGTGTGTGCGCGCGCAAGTGTTGTTGATATACTGTACGACGCCGAATAGTCGTTTCCGTTCGAATGTAACGCATAACAGCACTGTTGAAGTCTCAAAGGTGAGGGACCGATGGAAGTGAGGACTGTTATTCCGGATGATAGTGCTGCCGGAGAGGCGTGGTTGTTGCGCAGAGGCGCAGTTTCTGAGAGAATTAACGCATGGGTGTTAATAAGTCCTGCTTAACAAGTTTCTAGCTGTCATTCAATATAAACGCCCGGTTTTGGGGCAGCCTGTAAATCTGCTCACTTGATTCAGACAAGGAAAACTTTTTTTTTACAGTCTCATCATGTTTGCAACCCATTAAAACTGGGTGCCTCATGTGGTACCACACTTATCTTCTTCAACGAACGCAACAGATCTGCACATCTCTACGTGTATGTGAGGCATGCCGTTCCTTTAATAGTTTCATTATGATCGTTATGATAGTACACCGAATAACTGAAAGCAGCCGTTTATAATGTACAAGCTGCTGACTTGAGCGGTACGTCATACATTTGGGAACGGCATTACATTTATGTATGAAATATGGGATAAGCGCTATAAGCGTTTTTCTCTGAAATCAGGCTGGAGAATTATTTATTTTACCCCTAGAAAAAAGCCGAAGAACGCAGCCACTTACTTTTTTCTCTTTTTTTAATTTAAAGAAATTCTTTGGTTTTACGTGTGTGATGTGTTTTGTTGTCACTGATCTCGGGGGCGTGCGGCTGTTATGAGAGATGGATAGGGAAGACGCATGGCGACACAGCAAACAGATTTTATTTACACGCGAACTCAAAATCAAAAAGCCTCAAACCGAAAATCAAGCTACACACTGAACTAAGACACAATGAATAAATAAATGCCAACAAATGTACAACCTAATGAACACACTAAAATACCCACTAAACATGTCCTTAACTACGCCTACACTAATTCTGGGCGTTTCCCACGCGAACGTCCGGCAACTCTGGCCTACTGCGAGAATGTATCGTCCTTACTCAGTTCGCCCTCGTCGCTCGTATTCTCCCGGCGAGAATCTCGTTGGGCCTTTCTTGAAGTCGTTGCTTTTCGCCGACTGTCGCGTAGTCGTGGCTGCCTTGCAGTCGGTACGTTCACCCGCTCATCTTCGGAGCCTGTTTGACCCGGTCGCTGTTGCTGACGTGGCCTGGGAGAGGTGACGGGTTAGGCCTAGCGACGTCCTCGGCCGCTGCTTCCGTCTCGCTCCTTTCCCGAGTGCCGACGTGGCGTTCCGGGGATCATCGCACGTGCCGGTCTGCCGTAGAAGGGGGAGCCTCTCTGGGGTGCCTGGTCCTGCCGTGAGAAGCTGCAGCTCGTCCAGGAGCCTCGCCCGAACTTGCCGAGGTCGACGGCCACACCGTGGACGGCCAACGTCACGGACTCGGCCAGACCCCCAAGTCTCCCGTCGCCAGAGCGGTGCTGGCGATGCGACCTTCCTGGCCCGGAACCACGTCGATAATGCTCAGACAACGCCGTTTCTCCTTCGATCACGCCTCGGGTCACGCGCCTCGCGCGCTCGCGCCGTTCAGAACGCTCCGCTCACATCGTCCTTGTCTTCTTTTATGGCGCCGCCGGCGTCTTACTCATGACATGGCTCCCCTTTTTAAGAGTTTTTTCTCAAAAAACTGCTTTCTCTTGTCCTTAATTTTCCTACTGGACTCTTCTTCTGAGACTTGCACACTTCACTTGTGCTCGCGGCTCGCTTGTCACCACAACATCTACGCGCACATTTCACCTTTCACCGCACAATACACTGCATTCAATAGTTCAGAATGTTCATTGTCCCAAACACTTTATAAGAATAAACTTGGTATCTACACATATTTTACAGTACTCCAAACACAATATACATAGGTACTGTTTCAATGTTTTCTCTCAATCCGCATTTCTGAACACTGAAATCTTCCGTATGCCATTCCTAAACGGTATTCCTTTCGTATCCTACCGGTTATACTGCTCTATTTTTTCCGCCTTTTTCGGAACTCCCACGCTTCTCTACGTCCCACCTGTCTCCTTCGCTTTCTTGCTCTGGCACATTTCTCGTGCAGCTTGGAGTGGCTCTGCCTTAACTGTGGCTTCTTCATCAACTTTCTCATTGACGCACATATCTCAAGCGCACGCGTTTTCTTACGCTGCTTTCCTTTACATCTCCTTTGACTCTTCTTCCTACCCGTACGTGTTACACGTCTAGGACGATTAGGGTATCTACCAGCTTTACTCTTTTTCTTTCTCCTCGACCCGCTCCTCTTCTCATGCACACGCGGTTTCTTACGCCGCCGTGTCTTCAACCTCCTAGGAATCCTTCTACCCTTACGCATTGCGTTTTTTAGGTGGCTAGGTCGTCTATCGTCCTTATCATTTCCCTCTGAGTTTGACTGGCTCCTCACTTCTGATGCCTGTCGATCACTGAAATCGTTTTCGATTATCACCTCACTGTCATTCCGAGGTGAATCTACTTTTTCCTCTACTACGCCCTTACGCGTTCTGTGCGAGTTCTTCCTACCCTTGCTCGTTGTCTTGCGTCTCGAGTGATTCGGGTATCTGCCAGCTTTCTCATTTCTCTCTGAGGTTGGCTGACTTATCGATTCTGATGCTTGGCTATCCTTGGAATCATTTTTCATTACCAACCCTCTGTCGTTCTGGGTTGAAGATACTTTCTCTACACCGTCATAGGCGCTATCTATTCTGCCAACGTCTTCTGACAGATTTCTGCTGTCCGGCGGCTCTGCTACACTAGCGGGCCTACTCTCAATCTTAAGCTCAGCCTCACGCTCTTTCATTTTCAATGCCTGTAACTGCTCTCGCAGCATCTTAAGCTCTCTCTCCTGGAGCTGTTTTCTTTCCTCGTAAGCTTTAGTAACTGCAGCAAGTTCTGCTAATCGAGCGGCCTCTACGCGCTTCCTTTCCTTCTCGATTAATTTGAGGCCCTGCTCCTTGTTGAGCTTCTGTTCGCGAATAGTGGCCGATATCGCCTCCCAATCCATCTCTGCAACTCCCGAGTATCAGTGACTGGGCTGGATAGAATCCGGGAACGGATCCTGGCAGGCTCGCCAATTGTGATGTTTTTTGCGTCACCGATCTCGGGGGCGTGCGGCTGTTATGAGAGATGGATAGGGAAGACGCATGGCGACACAGCAAACAGATTTTATTTACACGCGAACTCAAAATCAAAAAGCCTCAAACCGAAAATCAAGCTACACACTGAACTAAGACACAATGAATAAATAAATGCCAACAAATGTACAACCTAATGAACACACTAAAATACCCACTAAACATGTCCTTAACTACGCCTACACTAATTCTGGGCGTTTCCCACGCGAACGTCTGGCAACTCTGGCCTACTGCGAGAATGTATCGTCCTTACTCAGTTCGCCCTCGTCGCTCGTATTCTCCCGGCGAGAATCTCGTTGGGCCTTTCTTGAAGTCGTTGCTTTTCGCCGACTGTCGCGTAGTCGTGGCTGCCTTGCAGTCGGTACGTTCACCCGCTCATCTTCGGAGCCTGTTTGACCCGGTCGCTGTTGCTGACGTGGCCTGGGAGAGGTGACGGGTTAGGCCTAGCGACGTCCTCGGCCGCTGCTTCCGTCTCGCTCCTTTCCCGAGTGCCGACGTGGCGTTCCGGGGATCATCGCACGTGCCGGTCTGCCGTAGAAGGGGGAGCCTCTCTGGGGTGCCTGGTCCTGCCGTGAGAAGCTGCAGCTCGTCCAGGAGCCTCGCCCGAACTTGCCGAGGTCGACGGCCACACCGTGGACGGCCAACGTCACGGACTCGGCCAGACCCCCAAGTCTCCCGTCGCCAGAGCGGTGCTGGCGATGCGACCTTCCTGGCCCGGAACCACGTCGATAATGCTCAGACAACGCCGTTTCTCCTTCGATCACGCCTCGGGTCACGCGCCTCGCGCGCTCGCGCCGTTCAGAACGCTCCGCTCACATCGTCCTTGTCTTCTTTTATGGCGCCGCCGGCGTCTTACTCATGACAACGTGGCAAAGCTACGATGTCATTATAAGGCACCCGGTTTAGTTTTCACCACCTGGGTTCTTTAACGCGCACCTAAATAGAAGTGCACGAGTCTTTTTCCATTTCGTTCCCATCGAATTCCTCGACCTGGTTTGAACCCGCCAGCTCCAGTTTAGCAGCGCAACGCCGTATCTACTTTATAGCCACTAATTAGGCTACCGCGCAGGCTTTCTTTCTCTCCTTCTTTTTTCTTTTTTGAAGTATCGACTCGAAAAAAAATTCACGCACGGCTTACGGCCAAATATTAGCATATAGAATGACTAACTAAAACCATTTTCGGCGCTCGATCGCGGTCCGACTGCAATAAATGACCCCTTACCAATTACTCCGCATTCTGTTACGCGAGGAAGGCGGAAACTTGAATGAAATGTTGCGCGGCAGTTTACTCTTTCTTTTTATCTATAACAATGCTTCCCGTAAATCTGAGTACAGGCGCCGGATGGGGCAGATATGCTTTACTTGCTTGAATTAAGCGGCAAACAAGAACGTTACATATGTTACCTCGTCTGCTTTTCTCAAGACCTACTGATGGAAAACTATATGCGCAACAATACGTACGAGAGATACATGCTGCTTGAAGAACGCGAAAAATATTTGTTCTCCAAAGGGAACCGTACAATAACATAGTAGAATGAAAGCCGACCCTGCGGCCGCAATGCACGCGCAATTACCGAGCGACATTAAAAAATAAAATGAAATAAAAGAAGAGAAAGAAAGAATTTATTCTAAAGGCATATATAAATACATGTCATATGCAATTATGAACACAATTTGAGCGATATGAACGCAAATACCAGCGCGCGAAGTAGCACGAATGACCCTGCCGAGCTGTGCCGCCAGCAGTTTCCAACGGCGCAACCTTGATGCGGCCCAATCCAGTTCGATCGCAGCGCCGCCACAGTATTTTTCCACGTCTGGCGCCTCACTGCAAAGCATGCGCCGCCCCAGCCGCTCGTCCCACTCGACCATATTCTAGTACGCTCTAATCACCACCGCTGATCGCGCTCGGGGGGGCCGACATCGTCGCTAGGCCCTTCCCCTTACCTTCGTAGCTCGAAGCTCACGGCGCTTCGCTACGAACTACCGACAGGCAGCACCTGCAATATTCTGTTACCGTTGTTGACACTTTACCATATGCTCACAATAATTTCACACAAAGAAGAAAATATACGGTGATATTCGCGGCGCTGTCGAGTGCGATATCTGCATAGCTGAGCGGGTTCACCGAGCACCGTATGTCGCAGTGCACTGCCTGAGTTGGTCAAGTATCGGATCCCTCGTTGGTGCTCAACGTTTGACAGTAGACATCGCTTCTCATATGATGTAATGTACGCATCACTTTATCTAGCGGAAATTATTTTGCGAGCTGATGTTTGTGTCGCCGGTGGGCTAGCGCAGGCTTGTGTCGCGGTGCATCGGCGCGAGCGCGCGCTGGTTCCGATTTGAACATGTCTCCTATCGTAGCTCCCGAAATTTTTGCATTTTCGGCGAAACTAAAAAAAATAAAATACTCGCCGTCCTGCCGGTTGGCACATATTAACCGCGATGACGCCGTGAGAACACGTGGGCAAAAAAAAAAAAGAAAAAAAAAACATCGCTGTCTCTTCTGCGGTCTGTTCACCACAAAAATAGCGATAGTTGCATTTAATTGAAGCGAAAATCTGAAACTGTGGTTTATCAAGCCAATTATTAAAAAATCTTCGTTTTTTATTATATTAGAACACTGCATGGATGGGTTAGAGCATATATCTATATAGGATGTGTTCATACATCAGTGAACGCCATAAACACCTCTGTACATTTAACTACAAAAATCATAGTGTGCATTCTCTATTGAGCGGCTGCTGCAAACTTGATGCTAAATGTGTTCAGTGTTTATACATCAGGCATATAAGCTGAAAATCTCCATAAGTGTATCTGCAGAAATTGTGATGTGTATTCTCTACTGAGTGACTGCTGCCAACTTGATGCTAAATGTCTGTAGTGTTTATACATCAGGCATATAAGCTGAAAATCTGCATAGGTGTATCTGCAGAAATTGTGATGTGTATTCTCTACTGAGTGACTGCTGACAACTTGATGTTAAATGTCTGTAGTGTTTATACATCAGGAACATAAGTTGCAAATCTGCATAGGTTTCTCTGCAGAAATCGTGATGTGTATTCTCTACTGAGTGACTGCTGCCAAATTTATGTTAAAAGTCATCAGCTGTTGAGTTTATGATACCACTCTGATGTATCATCAAAAACTTATCAAGATGTAATCAGAAATTCAAGAACCATTTTTGTAAGGGAGGCGATGGTGATGAACACATATACAGGCGAAGAGGAGGAAAGGTAAAAGTGCGAGGATGATGATGATGACATACAGATGAGGAAGATGTGCGTAATAAACGCCTACACTAATTTCCCCCCGACGTGAAAGCGGCCATCCTGGCCGGCCGTCAAGGTGTCGAGGCACGCCGCGTGAAGAGCTTCATGCGGGAGACGTGGACAACCTCGGTATTGCGGCAACGGCGGTCTGGGGGGGCGTCAAGAGGAGTGACGCGATAGTTGACAGGCGAAGTCTGTCCAAGGACTATGTACGGCCCGATGAACCGTGGCTGGAATTTTTCGCATAAACCAGGGGTGCGAACAGGAGTCAGGAGCAGGACCTCGTCACCAGGTCGAAAAGATACAACGCGATGGCATTCGTCGTAAATATTTTTCCGGTCTTGTTGTCTGGCCTCTGTGTTCAGGCGAGCAAGCTGGCGACAGTGGTCGAGTCGGGAAATGTACTCTTCGCACGATGATATAGATGTATTAGCCTTGGAATTGAAGAATGAAACGTCCAGAAAGAAAGCAGGGGAGCGTCCAAAAACGAGGTAAAATGGTGAGTAGCCAGTTGTGCGCTGCACGGCCGTGTTATAGGCGAAAGTGACGAATGGTAAAAGAACATCCCAGTTTTTGTGGCCTGGTTGAATATAAGCGGCGATCATGTCGGAAAGGGTGCGATGAAACCGCTCGGTCAGGCCGTTAGTCTGGGGGTGATAGCTAGAAGCTGTCTTGTGGGCTGTGCCGGAGGCTCGAAGAACTTCGTTTAGCAGTTGGGAAAGGAACGCCTTTCCACGCTCACTGAGCAGTACACGAGGAGCTCCATGGCGTAGAATAATGGCGTCAAGAACGAAGTGAGCAACTTCCGAAGCAGAGCCAGTAAGCACAGAAGCTGGCTCAGCGTAGCGCGTAAGATGGTCGACGGCAGTCACTATCCATCGATTGCCAGCAGTAGTGACCGGAAGGGGCCCGTAAAGGTCGATCCCAACAACCTCGAACGGGGCTGCAGGGCACGGAAGCGGCTGTAATTGGCCGACAGGAGCAGATGTTGGGAGCTTGCGACGCTGGCAGGGAGAGCAGGAACCGACGTATCTGGCGACACTAGCAGAAAGGCCAGGCCAATAGAAATGACTTCGAATGCGGTCATAGGTTTTATGGAACCCAAGGTGGCCAGCTGTCAAATCATCGTGAAAGGCGTTGAGGACACGAAGTCGGAGAGAGCGTGGTAGAACTGGCACCTAGCGTTGCCCGTCAGGATGGTAAATACGGCGATACAGCACGCCATCGTCCAGCTTAAAGCGCGCGAGCTGGCGACGGAGGCGCGCGTTAGGTGGACGAGAAGCCCCAGAGAGGTGATCAATGAAGCGTTGACAGTACGGGTCAGCCAGCTGACGAGAGGCGAGTGGCTGATCGTCATCGAAAGGCAGTTGGTACATTGAGGCCAGGGAGGAAACCGTAGCAGTGTCGGTCGAACTGGTGACGTGCGAAGCGATTGCAGAGGCGTCGAGCGGGGCCGTAGGAAGCGGGCAGCGAGAAAGACCGTCGGCGTCTTGGTGTTTCTTCCCGGACTTGTATATGATTTCGAAATCATACTCTTGGAGGCGTAAAATCCAACGACTCAGGCGTCCAGACAAGTTCTTGAGCGTGGAACGCCAGCATAAAGCGTGGTGGTCTGTAACGATGGTGAAATGGCGGCCGAGGATATAAGGGCTAAACTTCTGAATTGACCAAACAATAGCCAGGCACTCTTGCTCAGTGATCGTATAGTTCTTTTCGGAAGCGCTGAGTACACGGCTGGCGTATGCAATGACTCTCTCTCGCGAAGAGTTGTCGCGTTGCAGAAGAACAGCACCTATACCGTGGCTGCTAGCGTCTATGGGGCTACCCTCATCTATGGGGCTACCCCCATAGCAATCTATGGGGCTACCCTCACCTTCGTCGTGTCCCAGCCAACCTTTTGGTGGGTCATCGCGTGACGTTATCAGGGAAGAACGGGCGTCCTTGACCTGCGCTGTGCCAGTACAAGCTCCTGTCCCTCACGTATTACCCAGCACCTCCACCACTTGTGACGGCTCGGTTGGAACGACGTTTATTAGGCCCGGGAGCTGGTCAGCGAACCAGCGCAGCACACAGGCGATGATGATGAACACATATACAGGCGAAGAGGAGGATAGGTAAAAGTGCGAGAATGATGATTATAACATACAGATGAGGAAGATGTGCGTAATAAACGCCCACAATATATCAACCTTAATTCTCAGAAACGCATTTTTAAACAATGGCTACCAATCAGCTAGAAATAAGTACGAAGCGCACACCTACACACGCGTTCCTTGCGATACGCACAGGTGATACTATATTTATCGGGAGCTTTATGTTCGCTGCTTGTTCCATAACGATTTACTGCATCGTTGTGTTTTCAAGTCAGCTAGCTGCTGCTTCACCACCATACAGCCATATACGACTGCGCAAAATTACTATCACAAATAAAAACCGGGAAGTAAACTGCAAAGTGCTCACCTGTTGTGTTTAAGCATGCGGTAGAATTTCACGTCGCATGGCTCACTTCGTCTTCATGTGTTCGTACACCATCGAACCATGCACGAAGAGTGACAGCTGTGAGACATTGCGAAATAAAGCCGACAAACGTGCAACGTATGGTACCACACGGACCACACTGCTAGCGAGGAAGGCGAAACCGCAATACTGACCGCATAATGCCAGAAAAAAAAATTGCTGCCGTTTTAGCTCTTATCACCACGGCCGACGGCGAGCGCGGGCCTCGACAGCCGCACCGCCGATAGTTGAAGGCGAGAGAGAAACGACAAAGTTGAGAGAGGGTTGAGAAGAAAAAAAAAGTAAGAGCGATTTTGGTTTTGCATCCATTTCATGGATGGCGCTGCAATTCGCGCGGACAGAACACTGCCGGCTGGCGTGCACTGCCGGAACACTGCCAGAACACTGCCGGATGGCGTGCCGGCTGGGCCATCTGTGCGTGTGCTTCAGCGCAAGCGAGAGGCTGAATCCAGTCATCCAGTATAGATATAGCTAGACGGCAGGCTACGAAAACTCAAGCAAAGGCAACGTTTGCTGCTGAAACACAGGAGCAAAGTGAGGCCAGATTAGCATGTTATAGAGAACCTTACCCACCACGGAAGAGAGCATTAATGAAACACAACGTGTGCATAGTCTCTCCAAAACCAAGCCAAACGAACCTTTCGCTCGTGATGATTTCGTTTACAAGAGATAAGCCTCGGCCAAATTTTTCCTGCACTTTCATTTCCACTTATTTATCAGTTGTTTAATTCCATTATGAACTACAAATTATATATATATATATATATATATATATATATATATATATATATATTGTGAGACGTTGACCGATGCGATGCCTTTATTTCCGAGCAGTCGCCCGAGTCAGAGACGAAGCACCGCACGAGACAAAAGATGATGATGAGTCGTATGTACAGATGACGACGACGATATGCACAAATAGCGCTCACACAAGATGAAGAGTCGTTTGTACAGATGACGACGACGATATGCGCAAAATGCGCTCACACTAACTTCCCCCCCTTCAGGAAAGCGGTCAGCAAGACCGCAAACTAGAAAGGGTAGGTACGGCGAATGTAGGGTTTCAGGCGAGATACGTGAACGATTTCCGTAGTGCGGCGGCGGCGGTCAGTAGCTGATGTGACAGGAGTGACGCGGTAGTTAACGGCCGAAGTTCGTTGCAAAACGGTGTAGGGGCCGAGATATCTCTGGAGAAATTTTTCACAGAGCCCCGGTGCGCGAACAGGTGTCCACAAAAGAACTTCGTCGCCTGGGCGGAACGAAGCAACGCGACGCGTCGCATCATAGCGAATTTTCCTTTTGTCCTGAATGGTAGCGGTGTTGGCGCGGGCAAGTTCACGGCACCGGGAGAGGCGAGCGGCAAATTCCTCAGGAAGAGACGCGGATGGAGCAGCAGGTGCTGAAAGGAGTGTAGTGTCCAAGACGAAAGACGGCGCACGACCGTACACCAGGAAGAAGGGACTGTAATTGGTTGTACGTTGGACGGCAGTATTATACGCAAACGTCACAAAAGGTAGGATAGTGTTCCAGTTGGTGTGATCGGGTGGAACATACATTGACATCATGTCAGACAAAGTTCGATGAAAACGCTCCGTAAGACCATTTGTTTGCGGATGGTACGATGATGTGGTCTTATGGATGGTGTCCGAGGCCTGAAGGACTTCACGTAGGACATGCGATAGGAACGTCTTGCCACGGTCACTCAGGAGGACACGAGGTGCGCCGTGGCGCAAAACGATACTGTGCACGAAAAACTCGGCGACTTCGCAGGCAGTACCAGAGCGAAGAGCTGCTGTCTCAGCGTACCGCGTTAGATGATCCACTGCGGTGACGATCCAGCCGTGACCAGCGGGCGTGAGTGGGAGGGGCCCGTACAAGTCTATGCCCACAATTTCGAAGGGGGTGGACGGGCATGGTAGAGGCTGCAGAGGACCGGCTGGAAGGGATGTCGAGCGTTTTCTGTGCTGGCATGACGCGCAGGATCCAACGTATTTGGCCACAGAGGTGGAAAGGCCCGGCCAGAAACAACGCGTTTTGATGCGGTCGTAAGTCTTATGAAAGCCCAAGTGGCCAGCCGTCGTGTCGTCGTGAAATGCTTCTAATACTTGGAGGCGAAGTGAGCGAGGTATGACTGGTACCCATCGGTTACCGGAAGGATGGTAGATTGATCGAAATAACGCTCCACCTTGAAGCTTAAAACGCGAAAGTTGTCGTCTTAAGCGACTGTTGGGGGGTCGTGCCAAGCCAGTAAGTCGGTCGATCAGCGTACGGCAGTATGGGTCAGTACGTTGGAGTGAGACGAGGTCAGTAGACGGGAGAAAGTCAACTGAGGCAACTGACTGTCCCGGGCTACTGGGCGTGCGCTGAGACGTGTGGCTAGATGGTGACGTGCATACCGAAGGTGAAGCATGGGCGTTTGGGGACAGCGGGCAGCGCGACAAAGCGTCGGCATCTTGATGTTGTTTGCCGGACTTATACGTGACAGTGAAGTCATATTCCTGTAAGCGCAGTACCCAACGGCCGAGGCGTCCAGATAAGTTTTTCAGGGACGACAACCAACAGAGAGCATGATGGTCGGTCACAACTTTGAAATGGCGGCCGTAGAGATAGGGACGAAATTTTTGTATTGACCACACGATGACGAGGCATTCCTGTTCTGTAATCGTGTAGTTGCGCTCAGCAGGAGAAAGAGCACGACTTGCTCTTCGGACTTCTGATTCCGCTGCAGCAGGACAGCGCCAATTCCATGCCCACTGGCATCAGTGTGTAGAATAGTCGGGGCCGTTGCATCGAAATGACGGAACACGGGCCCTGACGTGAGAACTCGTTTGAGGGTCTGGAAGGCGGCTTCACAGTCGTTCGACCACACAAAGGACGCGCTCGAAGTCAGAAGTTTGTGTAGAGGAGCGGCGATGGTGGCGAAGTCACGGACAAAGCGGCGGAAGTAGGACGCCAGTCCTAGAAAGCTGCGGAGTTCTTTAAGTGCGGTTGGTGGCGGAAATTGCAGTACTGCAGCGATTTTATCGGGGTCAGGCTGGATGCCATGCTTACTGACGACGTGGCCCAATACTTTAATGCTTCGGCTTGCAAAGCGACACTTTTAGTATTAAGTTGGAGACCAGCTTTTGCTAGACACGCGAGAACTTGGTCTAGACGTTGTAGGTGCTGGGAGAAACTCGACGAAAAGATGACAATGTCGTCCAAGTAACAAAGGCAGGTCTTCCATTTTAAGCCACGGAGTACTGAATCTATCATACGTTCAAACGTAGCTGGTGCATTGCACAGTCCAAAAGGCATCACGTTAAATTCGAAAAGGCCATTAGGTGTAGCAAACGCAGTCTTTTCTTTATCTGGCTCATGCATGGGAATCTGGCAATATCCGGAGCGCAAGTCGAGGCTCGAGAAATACTCGGCTCCTTGTAAGGTATCCAAAGCATCGTCAATACGAGGCATTGGATAAACATCCTTACGGGTAATTTTGTTGAGCGCCCTATAATCGATGCAAAAGCGCACAGAACCATCCTTTTTTTTAACAAGCACAACAGGAAAAGACCAAGGGCTTGCTGAAGGCCTTATAATGTTGCGTGTCAGCATGTCGTTCACTTGTTCTTCTATAACTTTTCGCTCCGAAGGTGACACACGGTACGGGCGACGGCGAATGATGCGAGAGCCGTCTGTTTCAATTCGATGAGTAGTTACAGTGGTCTGACCCAGGCCTCGCGAAGAAACGTCAAAACAAGCTTCATGCTTCATTAAAATGGTGAGGAGTGCATTGGTCTGGGCCGGATTGAGATCTGCACTCAAGGTGGCCTTAATAGCACTAGTGTGGCCTTCTGCGGGCGTAGAATGCGCGGAAGATGTGGCAGGCGAAACACTGATGACACATACCGGCGCAGCGTCGGCGAGCTTGGCGACGGTAGAACCTTTCGGCAGTAGTAGTGGCTCAGGAGTCGTATTAAAGGCTGTGAGGCTGGCATAGCCACTCGAGAACCGGACCAAGCAAGAAGCGATCGCGAGTCCTCGAGAAATGCAACGCTGACAAGGTACAACCACTGCGTCTCCGTTGACAATGTCTGTTGACCCAACGGTAAGAATACGTTCTTCGTCTGGTGGGATAAGAAACTCCGCTGCTGCAATAAGGTTGGGACACGGGGAATCGAAAACTGGATAAGTCTCGGTGTCGCTGATATGAATACTTGGGTCGCCGAACGAAATTAGTGCAGAAGCAGCGGGCAGGAAGTCCCATCCTAATATAATCTCATGAGCGCACGTCGAAAGCACCGCAAGTTGCACATGATGACGAATACCGTCTATCAGAACGCGAGCTGTGCACTGTCCGGTAGGAAAGATGGGAACGTCATTGGCACCACATAGGACCGGACCAACATACGGCGTTTGCACTTTTCGCAGACGAAAGCACAGTTCACGATGTATAACAGAAATAGCGGCTCCAGTATCTACAAGGGCGTCGACGGAAACACCTTCCACACAAACCGAGAGCAAATTGGCGGGGCGAGCAGGAGGAATTGGGACAGTCCGACACGATGCAGTTTCTCCTCCAAAAACTGCAGCCTCTAGTTTTCCGAGCGGGTGTCCACAACATGGGAAGCAGCGCGCAAGGGCGATGAGGAACGGCGGTAAGGTGAAGGAGAGCGACGCCGGGGCGAGCGGGATGCTCGAGCCATGTCCTGGGAAGGTGAAGGAGAGCGACCAGAGGAGGTTGTGTACGGTCCGGGAACGTAGGAATCTGGTCCTGGTGTCCTGTCTCGCTCAAAGTTGGCGTAGCCTCGCCTTTCACCTGGGTGACGCCCGGGAACGTAGTAATCAAACCTATATATAGGTGCGCTGTCTCGCTCAAAGGTAGCATAGCCCCGCCTTTCATCCTGCTGACGCCGACGGCAGTAGCGAGAAATGTGGCCGCGAATACCGCAGTAGAAACAAACCGGGCGCGACGACCGCCACGGAGAGTAGTACGGCTGCGCAGGAGTATTCGCTGCCAGCGAAGCTAGGGGGTCGCGGTAAGCTTCGGCAGGTGGAGAATGAACGGTCGAGGGAGGCCGGGCGGCAATTTCGGCATAGCTTGGCGGACGAAATAGTCCAGTAGACTTTTCCATTGGGGCGTTTGTCATCGACGCCAGTTAGTCCTTAATGATGTCACGCAGTCCAGTAGGAGCGGGGCGAACGGTCGCAAGCGTCGCAGGTCCAGAAAGGTGTCCGTGAAGTTCCTCCCTGATGAGAGTGCGTATCAGGGCTCGCAACTCAGCATCACCGTTGAGACGAGGGTCGCAAGAGGCGCGTGGCAGGCGAATAGACTGGAGCGTGTCTAGATGCTGGCATGCTGTGATAATATCACCAACGCAGGTTGGGCTCTGCATGACGAGAGCATTAAAGGCGACCGTGTTGATGCCCTTCAGTATGTGGCGAACGCGGTCAGCTTCCGCCATGTCACTCTGCGCGCGGCGGCAGAGAGCGAGGACGTCCTCAATGTAGGATGTATAGGACTCGTCCTGGTCTTGTACGCGCGTTGCCAGCCTCTGTTTCGCGATTTCGGATCGTCCAGACGACATGCCGAATATCTGGCGAAATTGCTGGGTGAACGATGGCCAGTCCGAAAAGTCACTTTCGTGGTTAAAAAACCACGTCTTCGCAACTTCGGTTAGGTAAAAGGAGACATACCGCAATTTGTGCGTGTCGTCCCAATGGTTGGCGTCGCTGGCTCTGTTGTAGTGATCGAGCCAATCGTCCACGTCGTCGCCGCGGAGGCCGGCAAAGACGGGAGGATCGCGGTGTGTGGTGTTCACCGTCCAGGTAGGCCCAGCTGGCTGAGCAGAGGTGGTAGCAGCACTGGTGGATGGGTTGGTTTCTGCCATCACCCTGGTAGGCGAGAGCAGACGACGACCGGACCGGAGCTCCAGGGGAATCGGGAAAGTAAGAGGACGTGGGAATCGAAGCATGCTCCACCACTTGTGGGACGTTGACCGATGCGATGCCTTTATTTCCGAGCAGTCGCCCGAGTCAGAGACGAAGCACCGCACGAGACAAAAGATGATGATGAGTCGTATGTACAGATGACGATGACGATATGCACAAACAGCGCTCACACAAGATGAAGAGTCGTTTGTACAGATGACGACGACGATATGCGCAAAATGCGCTCACAATATATATATATATATATATATATATATATATATATATATATATATATATATATATATATAAGAGCATTACACGTGTAATGTGAAGACGTGGGATCGTTCCCCTCCTGCAGCAAGTTGTTTTTTCAGTCACTTTCATTTCCATTTACTTACCATTTCTTGAACTGAATTAGCAAGTACAATTTCCGCTATGTTCTCCTTTGT